>NC_081450.1:11871776-11879044 GCF_007210705.1 Tigriopus californicus | reverse complement strand
GGAGGAAGAACTTCATGAATATCAAGAAAATTCAACAAGTTTGAACTTCATGATCTTCTCAAACACCTTCGCAATATTCAAAGTGAGAGAAATTGGCCTATAGTTACTGAGGAGCGACTCATCTCCTTGAAACTTGCCTGGATCCAAGATGAAAAGCATCAAGTACGGGAAAACAGAGGCAAAGCCAGGGAGCATCTCATCAGAAACTGAGATGTCACACCATCAGAGCCAGGAGAATTCAAGGGTCTCAAGTCCCTGATAGCCGTAGACTCTACATTGTCTATGGTCCCCATTGACCTCAAAAGGCCCTACAAGGTGTTTCATCTTTCTCTTTGAGTTTGCATAAGAGAAAAACGCCTTCGGATTTGACCTCACCTCATGGACAACTCTACTTTCTTTGTTCAACTGATCTGTCTCAATGGAGGCCTTAATTCTACCTTAGATTAAATCCAACTTTCTTTGAAGACTTGCCACAACTACTGGATTCAAATTGCTCTGGAGCCTTTTTGCTAATTTGCAACTCCTTTTAAACAATTGCTTCCTATACTTCGAATTTTAGAATGTGCCCAGCCCTGTGGAAACACATTCAGAGATTGCTAGAGGGAACAGACGTTCCTCAAAAACTAGAATCATTTTGTCTAAGGCTACATCTATGGACGATTCATTTTTCAGCATTGAAATAAGATCAAGCTCCCCTAACCTTTCTTTAATCAACGGCCAATGTTCGTCTTTGAACTTGAACTTAGCCAGACCGACCTTTTGGCCGGTTCTTACTCTAGAGCACGCCGGCTTTTGAGTATTGGTCGACCCTATCTCCGAGAACATGATGATCTGACAGATTACTAGGTGTCACATGGACATACTGGATCAGATCAGGGTCATTAGAAAAAAAAAAGTCGAAAACGCTATTCTCTCTAGCGGCTACACCAAATGCTGGGAGAAATTGGCAAATTGCGAACTCTGCTTTCGAACGACTGAGAAGGTCGATTTCGAAATGCGAATGTACCCATCTGGCTGGGCTCAACCTCCCCTCTGCCGTCTTCCGTCCCCTACAGTGAATAATACCTTCGAGCAAACTGAATCCAATTAGGTTTGGTTTTTCACGGCTTATCTTAGACGTAATTATACTTTAAAACCTAATAAGACTTTAATGCTCAGTTATGTTTTTGTCTAGCTTTGCTCTCTGTTGATTTTTTTAGTTACTTTTTCTAGTAATCGTTATGTGTAGTTCTTCGTTTTTTCGTCCTTTAGAGTTAGAATTTATTGTTCATTACTGTATTGATTTATTTGTGTTCGACCAGTTAGTTGAGTTAATCTGTGTTTTCTTTTGTTCCTATATACATATGTTCTTGTTACCTTGTTCTCTTGTCTATCTTCCTCTTGACTTCTTGTTTACTGTTTATTTCTGTGTTTCTTGTTGATGTCCTAGTTTACATATGTTCTTGATTCCTTGCTTTTCTCTGTCGCTTACTTCTTGTTTATTATCTCCATCTTTGATTTGTATGTTAGTTTGATGTGAAGTATTTCATTCCTATTTTGCTCTGTTGTCCTGTTATCCAGGACCAAGAATTGCACAGCTTTTTTAGTTCTTTTCTTCTCTTTTTCTTGGCCTGTTGATTTTGTTTACTATAGATAGTTCCTCCTGCATTCATGATGGAAGCTATTTTAGGAAAAGTCAGCAAAGAGGCTAGACAATGTTTGGACCTGGTCTTACCAGGAAGGATCCTTCCGTAGTCAATAAGCCGTTTATTATAGAGGCTTTTAGCTGCTTGGGTCAGTGAAACCAGGGTGCTGCTTGAAGAACAGGCTCACCCAGTAGTTGAGAATAGCTCTAATTTGACCAACGTAGAAGTTGAAGTAGTATCTCCTCTTGAAAAAGCGCAGGATAAGACAGTTGTGAGAGAAACAGTCTGTCCTGTTTATCGAAAGCAGCCTTGTCCTGATGAAGGGAAAAGGCTGTACGATATTGACCACCCTAAATGGTGTCAAACACTTCTCAAGTTCGGCTTGAGAAGTACAATGGGAAGAAGGGATGTTCAAAGGTAGTTGTTCTTTTTTTCACACCGTACATGTGCCGTCAGTCCATGAGACTTAAGACATGCTTTAATGTTCTTTTTGCCCGTTGCTCATGCTCGCACTCATCTAGTCTCAACATGTATATATAACCCTTTTACGTGTACATAATAAAACAGTCATTCATCTACGACTCACCATGAGTCGATGACATGGCGCAGTCGGTTTGGCCGGCTGCTGCCCCTCTGTCCACCCGTGTTGCTTCCTTTTTTGAAAAGGATCTGAGCGTAACTTCTTTATGTGAGAGTCGCTGGAGGAGAGGGCCACGCAGCTGGCAAGAGCCCTGGCCCTTCGTTTCTGCTGTGTGGAGGCCAGTTGCCCTTGTCGGAAGCGTGCAGATATGGCCGGAGCCTCTGGCTTATTGGATTTGGCCCACCTGTTAGCCACGCATTTGGTTGGGTAAAACCTGCCAAGTGAGGAATGCCACCAGGGCGTGGATGTTCCCACCGGCTTGTGCGGAGACTCTCTGTTGGCTATTGACTTGTTGTCCGAGAATGCCGGAATTTTGTTCACGAAGAATGCAGATGACCCGGATTATGTCCAGACTGCCCGGATATGTCCGAGATGCCGGATTTGTGAGATCCTAGAGTGTTGCCACAAACGCGGGAATTATGTCCAAGATGCCCGGAGTATGTGTACAGAGATGCTGCCGCATTAATGTCCCGAGATGCGCAAATACCGGACTTATGTTCCTGGCAGATGCCCGGATTATGTTCCGAGATGGCCATGCTGTGACCACCGATGGTTGCGCCGTTGACCCGTATGGTTGCCCCTGTGACCCTCGAAAGTGAGGCTGTTGACCCCGATGGGGCCCATGCTGACCCGATGGTGGCCCTGTGTTACCCAATGTTGCCGCTGTGACCACGATGGTTGGCCCTGTGACCCCGATGGTTGGCCCTGTGACCCCGAAGGGTGGCCCGTGATAACCATGTAGACACCGAGAGGTTTGAGCTCCTTGATGAATTTCGAGTAGGTTGGCCCGTCGCCCCGGATGGTTGGAGCGGACCGCCCGAGGATGGATTAGTGTCCCGGGTGACCCGGGAGGTTGGGCCCTCTGTAGACCCCGGATCGTTTGGCACACTGACACCCGAGTAGAAAAAGATGAGTTAGGACACAACGTCGATCGGGCTCTCGCCACATGAGTTGGCCCGTGGACCGCTCACTTTATGTGGCCCTTGCTGGTGACCTCATCTCTCGAAGTGGGTGTGGCCATGGTGACGCGAATGCCGGTGAGAAATGGTTTTGGGCCATAGTCGACCCCCAATGGTTCGCCGCTCTGTTGAACCCCGGAAGGTTGGTGACCTGTTGATGTGCCCGGAGGGTTTGCCCGTTGATTCCCGCGAGGGTGGCCCGTGACCGGGAGGTTTGGCCCGCGACCCCGGAGGGCTTGGCCGATACTCCCCCTTGTGACCTGCGCAACTGCCCTATGGGCTTTGGCCCGTGACCCCGGGCATGGCCCCGTGACCCCGGAACGATGGCCCGTGACCCCGGATGGCCCGTGACCGCACGGGGATTGGCCGCGATGACCCCGGAAGCGATGGCTGACCGTACCCCGAGTACATGGGTGGTGGAACTCCCGTGACCCCGATGGTTGGCCGCTGACCCCTAGGGATACATTCAGGCTTAGACCACGATAGACGCCGATATCGGCCCTGCTGACACCTCGTGTGAGATGGCCGTTGACCTCGGAAATGGCCCTGACCCGGAATGGCCCGTTGAAACCCCGGAATGGCCCGTGACCCCGAATGGCCCGTGACCCCGGATGGCCCGTGACCCCGGCATGGCCCGTGACCCGAGGCCGACCCGAGGCCCGTGAGACCCGGATGGCCCGTCCGGACGCTACCGCACGTATAGGCGCCCGTCCGGAGCCGACCCCGGAATGGCCGTGACCCCGTTGCCCGGACGTGTTTGGACCGGTCCGTGACCACCGGATGGCCCGTGACCCGTTCCTAGCCGGATGCTCCTATGGTTTTTATATTTCCCCCGAAAACGAGATAGTGTGATGCTCATGCTCGCACTCATCATTCTAGTTCAAAACAATAAAACGGTCCATCTCAATATGCTCGCCAATGAGAAGACCTGTACTCCGTCCATGTTGAAGGGACGCAAAGAAGCCGAGAAATAGGATAGCTCAGCTTTTAGAGCCGACCCTATTTGGCAACCTAATCCCACCCACCCCCCTTCTAAAACCATTTAGCTTTCCTCCCTCCTCTCCTCCTACCCTCCACCTCCTTCACCAATTCCCTCCTCTGCCTTCAAATACCGAATCACACCTAGTATCCTATAAAAACTTCCCTCCCCTAAATCCTCTGCCCCACCCTGTTGTCCCATAAATGTTTATTTGAGGGATCCTAATCAAAAATACTGCGAACCTGGACAATCAGTTTCACGAGAAGAACCGTTAGGTCCAAGGCCTTTTTTTAACGTGGCGACAAAGTTTCTGGACCTTTAACATTGCCAACTGTAAAACAATCAAGTTAAGGAAAAGTATCAAGAGTATCACGCACAAAAACGTCTTTCAACCATAGAAGAAGTGACATAGAAGAGTAAAAATCGAGGCTGAATCGATAACCAGAGGACAGTGCATCTCTAGCTGATGGAAAGCAGCGCCTCTGCAATCAGAAACTATACCCTAGCAGCCGGTCAGCTGACATTCATTCGCTCTGAAAGCTAGTCCGCCTGGTTAGCCTGTCGCCACCTGGCTAGCTCAGCTAGCCAGATGACCCCTCCAAAAACGCCAATTCAAGACATTCACCGCCAAATATATTAAAAAAAAACGCCAGAAAAACGTCAGATACTCTCTCTATTAGTATTCTAGGGCAGTTTAATGTTCAATCAGATGTTTTTTCTGCATGATTTGAATTTACTGGCCTTCAATTAACTATTTGTGTCATAAGCAGAACTTTCTTTTACCACGGACTATTATAACCAGATATTTTAAGATTGTGTAGCGTAAAGTAGGAGAGTTGCAGATATTTTACACTGCTCTGTGGATTCCACAATTCAACTACTTTTTTCAACTACTACTACTCTCATAAAGCAAAACTATGGTTCATAGTTTTTAGTGGATGAAGAGATGTACTGTTTGAACATTTTTCGTACATGAAAATGTGAGTGACGTGGTATCTGCCGAAAATTATTGTCCACCTTCAAACATCGTAGAATGTCTGCCAGAAAAAGTTTTTCAACTCTGGAAGCGTTCCTAATGGCCCTGCATGTTTGTCTATGATCTGGTGTTTCGAAAAAGGGGGAATAGATGGGGACATTTTTGTAATGCTGAAACAAGTGAAAAATTGTGTTTATTGGGCCATACCTTGATTTCAGTGAAAAAAATTGCATTGCCGTTTTGTCCGAAATTGTGCCACATCTGATGCATTTATTGAGAAAACAGCCGAGAGAACAATGATTGCCTCTGAAGCTGAAAACACCAACTTGAAAACCTTGAAAACCTCTACTGAAAAGGTAACGTATTGTTTATTGCATGTCCACTCAAGCATCAAATTGGATGAAATAGAGTAACGGGAAAAAAGCCGAACGAAAACTAAGAGAAAAGGCACCGCAATAAAAAGAGGAAAAAAAGGGGAAGCGAGTTTCAGTGAAGAAACAGACTTGGTTTTTAACTCTTGTTGTCACTAAAGGCATATTGCACAAAGCTTTTCTTGAAAGTGTTCACGGTTTGAGCTTTTCGCACATCCAAGGGCAACTCGTTCCACCGTCGAGCTGACCGCAGAAAGAAGGAGTGGTAGCGAACGCGAGTTCGAGCAAACACTTACTTCACTTTTTCCATGTTACTACCCCTGGTTATTGGATGTCCTCTTTTTTCTTCTGCTTGAAAAAAATCTTCCACTAGGCTCAATGGTGCGAAGGCTATCTTCTTCGTTATGATCTTGTACGTCAAAATCATATCCATATACGATCTCCTTAGCATAGTAGTGGAGAGATGTAACCCATCCTCTTCGCATGCAAAATCCAGGACGAGAGCAGGAAATTTTCTTTTAGCAATAGATGCAGAGCTGGTCTTTGATGCATTCTCAGTTTCTCATCCCAACGGAGCCCGAAACCTGACAGTCCCTATATGGGGGCTCATCACGAGGTTCTTCCCGTAATGACAACAAAACCAATACGTATTCGAAGAGCAGCTTTTCAGACGTCTTCTTCCTTCGAAGGAACGCAGAGTACTCTATCTGCACTAAACACATAGCTATGTTATTTCTAGAGAAAGGAATTGATGATAATACAAGTGATGCATGATTCACAATTCAAACGCGACAGTTTGTGCCCAAAAGTGTGCAGTACATTAATCAATTGCTCTGAAGTATGAAACTGAAAGTGCGATGAGATAAAATTGCCGAGGCACTATTTGCATTCTTGCAAAGCATCCTCCAGGCTGAGGAAAAATCTGCCAATTTTCTTGATATGTGGGTCAAAAAACGCCTAGTCAGTCAAAACGCCAGCAACCCACCCAAATCAGCCTATCCTTCAATGTTGAAAATTTCCCCGCCACCCAAAGTTCAAACACGCCAGAAAACGGCCAAATTCATCTTCCCCGCCAAAGAAAAATCTCCCCGCCAGACAGAATCAAACAACGCCAGATATATTCAAACCAGGGCTCTCTAGTAGAACTAGGGAGCCCTAGTTTAAACAAGAGGGCAAAAACTGACACACCAAGAACAACACGAAGTGGTCCAGTTTTACGTACGCAATACTTCCGCCATTAAAACGCAACCTTCCTTGGCGCACCTTGTTCATATTCTTGGATAGATTCCAGACGACTACCGTGAACGTTTTTCAAGGCCACAAGCGCGCTCTAAATTACTGCTAAAGAGAGGTCGACCCAGCAAAAGCGATTCGAAAATAATTTGCCGGGCAGTCTGCAAGAAACAGCTACAAGAAGCAGTTCAAAACCCCCCTGAAAATGATACTGGAGATCATCATCGGAATTCTGTGCATCATTGGTTTTTTCTATGTAAAGCTAAGACGACAATGGACCTTTTGGAAAGACCACAACGTACCATTCACTCCGCCCGAGTTTCCATTTGGATCTTCAGTAATGCTCACTTGGAATTCATTTAGACAAAAAACTAATTTTAATGAAATGGCCAGGAATCAAGCCATTGATCTTGGGTTCCCAAAGTTCTACGGTAATTACATGTTTGGAGTACCAAATATGGTCGTGTGTGACCCGGAGATGGCCA
>NC_081450.1:11833261-11871742 GCF_007210705.1 Tigriopus californicus | reverse complement strand
ATGACCTCGTCAAGAGTGTGGGTGAAGAAGCCAAGAGTGGAAAAACATTCGAATTGAAAGAAAAATTCGGAAAGTTCAGCATGGATACCATTGCCACTTGCGCCTTTGGTGTGAATGCCAAGTCCTTCCAAGATGATGATTCGACCTTTGCCATGAATGCTAAAGCTATTTTCCGGAATTCTAAATTGGAAATGTTGAAGATCTTATTGGCGTTGATTCCTGGTGGAAAAACCGTTTTGTACATGTTTGACACACCCATTAGCAAGAAAGGCGTCACCATGTTCTTTTATGATATTATTAAGGGAACCATTGAGCATCGAGTGAGGACCAAAACGAGACGAAATGATCTTGTGGATTTGATGATTGACGCCATGAAAGCCGAGATCCCCATTGAACAGGACAAAGAAGAGGATGGTCGATTTGACAAGGATGCCAAATTGAACCACAAAGTGGTGCATAAGCAAGTTGATGAGATCACGATGGTGGCCACAGCCTTGGTCATTTTGGTAGCTGGATATGATACTACAGCTCAAACAATGGCAGTCACTAGTTACTTCTTGGCCAAAAATGAAGACATCCAAGAAAAGTTGTACCAAGAAATTATGGAGTGCGTGGGAGAAATGGAGAGCGGAAGCGGTCACCCTGACTACAATCAGATTCAGAGTCTACCTTATCTAGATATGGTCTTGCACGAGACTTTGAGATTCAACCCAGTTCTTGGGGTTATTACCAGAGCTTGCACCAAGGACTATATTATTCCAGGCACTGATATTCTTCTGAAGAAAGGAAGTGAGGTTCATATAAATGCCATGGCCATTCACGCAAATCCCGACATCTACCCAGATCCAGAAAAGTACGACCCTGAACGGTTTACCAAAGAGGCCAAATCGAACCGACATCCGTACGCCTTCCTCGGATTTGGTCAAGGACCCAGGAATTGCATTGGCATGAGATTTGCTCTCTTGGAGGCCAAACTGGGACTTTTTGCCGTACTGAGGAAGTACAAATTTGTAGTTACCCCCAAGACCGTGGATAAGTTTACCCTTGATCCAAGTTCCGCCCTTTCCTCGCCTAAAGAACCGTTACTTGTCAAAGTTGTTGAGAGATGATAAAAGTAACGAATTAATTGTTAAATTAGATGAATGCTGTATCAAAGGAAAATACAATGTTTATGTATTTTTTTGGGTCGCCTAAGCGACATTACAAGCTGCCACAACTTCTGCAATTTGCATCTCTTGTCAAATCATTTCCCTCTTGATAATTTTCTGTGTCACTATGGTTCATTGTGATCCAATGAGTACAAAAAATGAAACGTACAATAATAAGACCCTATACTTTGCATTAGATGAACAAAAACGTGATGTATGGTGTAGCTAGTGTGTTGAATAAATCAAATAAGAAGGCATTAATTTCCATGGAGAAGATCATTAGTAGGGCTGTTAAACACATGCAAATGTATCTATTTGCCTTTTCCAATATTTTCACATCATTTGCATAGCTTTGTTGATATGTATTTTTCATCGTTTGGACTGAAAAGGTTGACGTTCTTCTTCGATTATTTTCTTTTCCGTGAGAAAAAGGAATGTAGGCTGATTTGCCTAATATTTTTTGGCTCTTTGCCCATTTCAACAAGTTTGTATTTTGTCACTAGCAAATTGATGAGTGTAACCAATTGAACGTGAGTAAGACTTTTCAAACGTGGTTGGAAACATTGGACGTTCAAGTCCAAAAAATAGTATCACAGGGCTAACTCTGTACAAGTCGATTGTTTAACTACATCTTGAATATGCTTCACCTACTTGGCCTCCAATCACTTTGGTACATTTGCAAAAGCTAGAACAAGTATGTTTTACTAGTAACATAAAGAGAATCAGAGAGCTCTTGATTTGAGAGAGGCTAGAAAGCTTGGAATGATGCAGTATTCTAAACAGTGGTGTTGTACATTTTCAAAACGCTTTCAAAAACATCCATGAGCTTTGTCCCAACCCAAGTTTTTTAGAGTCGTCTGTGGTAACTGTAGAAGCTTAACGTGTGTTTTTAGAACACATTCAAACCCTCGAAGCAATTGTTTCGAACCATGAAGTCTATCTCACTTCTTTCTTGGGCTCCATCAATGTGCAATTTGCTTCCCAAAATGTTCGCTGGTAATTTGCAGGCGGTCCAAGACAATTTATTTTGTCAGGCTTGGACAAGTTTTTGACCGAAATTCCTGATGAACCCATACCAGATCGGTCAGCTCTAATTTGTCGATGGATCAGAAATTATTTGAATATGAAGCTAAATAAGATACATCATTCTTTCATCTAAATAGGCTGGAAATTCTATCCCTATAAGTGGCAAAGCTGTTCGCAAAAAATGATCATTTTTTCATCACCTTTTTGTTTCACTTTTTCCACAACACTTCAATATCACATCTCTTCACCTTTAAAAAATCAAACCTTGTATCAGCATGTGGGCATAATATCAAGTGGATCATTTATTAGCACTAAGCAGTTGATGGTTTACTGAAACACTAACGCATTGCCTTGTTCTGTAACAAAATCTTTTAATTTTCACCATTTCACTCAAGCTGCTTTTGGTAAGGGTTGCTTTAGTAACCTAGTGCACCTGACCCTTTTGTGTTTTGGCTTCCAATTTCCGCAATTGCCGTTAGAAATGTTACTTGTTTCAATGGTTTCGTAGAATAGGTCAAGTTCTGGAATATGGTTATGAAGCCACGTCACCTGGACAGTATCTTGTATCTTGCCTTGATCGCGTTGCACCTTAACCTCTTGGCTGTTGTACTTATAAAATAACCATGTGCAACTGTCTAATCTTCTTTAATGGTTTGTTTACCGCCTTCTTTTTATTCTTTCATGATTTTGCTTATGACTCTGTTTCAAAAAGTAAACAGAGCTCTAAAAGAGATCATCTGATTAGACGAACTATTGCTCTATCCAAAACAATACTTCTGGCCCTGACAATAGTTTATGAAACCTTTCGTTGGGTAAAGGTCAGATTTTAAAGTGGGGCTGCCGTCTGGAGGTAGACCAAGGTCGCGTGATTGATCCAACAAATTGTTATTCTTTTTCATGTGCTGGTTGTTAGGGTGCTAGAGTCGGGGGATTGAACCTTCCCTTCCCAACAAAGCAAGCCATTCCATCATCCGTTTATAGTTCCAATGGCCAGTGTCATAGTACGGATCAGATTGGTTCTCCGTAGGTGGGAGTGGTGCTATGCCACGTCTCCTCCCTCTTATTCGGATGCTTTTTTCACAGTTCAGTTTATCACTGTTTTTCTATAGACCTTGTTATTAAGTATTCTGCTATGCGCGCCCTCTATATTTCATCCAAAGGGCATAGATGTCTCAAATCAAGATGGCAGATTACATACAGCGTTGTTGATAACACTGTGTTTTGGGATGAGCAGAGAGCCGAAAAAATCCATAAGTCTCTCTCAATGTTCTTGCTCTTCAGGGATTTGTAATTGGATCTGGACCTCGTCTTAGCAGAAGTAACATGAATCTACGTGTCGGCTTTGTAGTTCTTTCCCATTAGTTGGGCCCTATCTGATTCGCTTTTCATGGCTTGGAGCAACAATAAAATAAGAAGTCTATCTTCTCCATCATTTTACCTTGAAAAGAAGAAAAAGAATCAATGTCTTAATTTGTCTAATTTGCAAAGATCACATCAGTTGCGCCTTTTAATAGTGGCACAAAATTTAAGACATAATCATGGAATAAACAGCAAAATACCCGTATTATTGTAGTAACTCATTCATAATTTGAGTGATGAGTCAGATCTTTTAGAATCACATGAACATAATTGAAACGAAAGGATGATTCAGGTTTATTACTCCTAAGTTCCTGCTACTGCAATGATTTCTTTTAAACACATAAAGCTTTCTGCAGACCTGATCATCTTAGGAATTAACTACAAGTCAGAAACAATGAACAGTATGAACTTCAGAATCTTAATCAAAAAAATAAATATATCTTTTGGTCTTTGAGGTGGCAAAACATCCTTAAAGTATGATGCTTATTTTGAGAAGTACGAACGAGCTTTTAACATTTTTGTATTGAAAACACCTCAACTCACAAGAGTAATTAACGTTCCTTACCAACTTTTTTCAGATAAAATTCAGACATGAAATTCTGGTTTCAGTTCACATATAAGACAAGGTTCTGTGATTGATTCAACTAAAAGTTATTCGCAAGAATTTCCGTTTGTTCCCTCTGAATTACTCTGTCATGGGCTGGTTCTACACTTTACCAAAAGGACAAACACTACAAATCCTAAATCAGTATGATCCTAATTTTCAAGGGAAGTTTTTAAACCTTAGCAATATCTGGATGCAATGTAAAATTTGTTGTACTAATAAACACATTCTAATTGTTGAATATTTCACACGTGTTCCAGAAAGGTTGCCGAATTGAACGCTTGAGCTAAAGTGTTCAATTTGGCTTGCGTCGTGGCTCAGAGAGCAACTAACGGTTATTAATGGTTCGCTCGTTGAAAAAGTGCCTCTACCTTTTGGTTGTTTTATCAGTACTCGCCATTCACTCATTCTATTACTTCTATGGCTACCCAGATCCTTATCAGTCCAATCCTTATCGACAGAACGAGAAGCTGCCCCAAGACAAAGATTCCAAAGAAGCAGGAAATGGTTCCCAAGGGAATCACGACAATAAGGAACAAGGTCTTTCAGATTCCGGGGCTGTCGCAGAACAACAACAACAACAACAACAAGAGCAAGGCAATAACCATGACAACCAAAATGCCGACAAACCTAATGAGAAAGAAGCCAATCAAAACGAAAACAACGATCACGAAGGGAATGAGAATAAAGCCGATTCCTAGGCGAGGAATTTAACTCGTATTAATTTAGTTACATATGAGGGGATACCATTTTTTGTATTAGATGAGCCATTTTGCGAATGATTTGCAACTCAATCCCGAAATACACACTTGTGGTTTGACTTGATGTCATCATTTCCATCACTTGCTTCCCTCCCTCATTTTATAACTTCTAACTGAGGATGATCTATGACCTCCTCCTGCCTCCACACTTACAAATATTCACTATTGCGCTTCATTGGCATTAAGCATCATATTGTCGTGACCTATAAGTTGAGAATGGGGGCGCCAGAACCTCTCGTATCGACTTTGGGGGAGCCTTATTGAGCTGACATGTGTCGAATTTATCCAACCAAAAAATATTGAACGGCCATAGGCGGGAATGGCATTTGCGAAAATTGAATTTTAAAGGAAATATTCGAAACCTCATCCCACCTAAATGGTTTGATTTTACAGTCATGAAGAGGACAGTGGACGAGGAGTGCATGGAATCTTTGACAGGGGTTGCTAATGGAAAGGTCAAATGGACGTATCTACCTACTTCTCCCTTGGCATGCATTCAAATGGGGGTCAACTGTCACCCAAGCCCAATCGTTGTGGTTTTGAGGCCTTGCGTCATCCTTCAAAGCTCTGTGACGACGATTACGCGACCTTTTGATTGTTTTTGTGCCGTTGATGACGCAATCTAGGAGGCTCCCTAATGTTGCTGGTGTTGCTCAAAAATCATGGCAACTTTTTCTGGCCCTCCCATGTCAAAAAGGTCACGGGCTCAAAAGTTCCTCCAGATGGCCTCGGGCAAGTAAATGTAGAATGAGTATTTGCGGTGAGTGCATCAAAACTGTACTTGGTCTGGGATGAGGTGGATTAATTAGTGTCGATGATGTCAAAAGTGAGCCTCCGAGACCTTAGATGCAAGTTGAAGCTTGGAATGATGGACTTGGCATTTGGTTGGTTAAGGAGTGCGATTGTGTCTGGTGTCAGGGTATGGCTGTTGAAACACATAATGGGAAGGTTGAAGTCATCGTCGATTTGCTCGACTTAAGTGCCCGATGGGGTTCAACGTAGAAGGGGGTGCGGTAGTCCTATGTTATGGGGATTATGAATTCATTGGTCTTTTGAACGGTTGTGGTGTCACATTTGAAAAGCCGTATAACCCTCACTTTCTACCATGTGAAGAAACTTCTACTTATCCATATTCTCACTCGTACATTATAATTCAATAATCAATTAGGGAAATTTGGACGGAGGACGATGGTATAATTCAACACAAAGTAGGAAGAATCCTGGTTTAGAGCATGATGACAACTGTTAAGTTGGGCATAGCGATTTGTGGTGCAGGAAAAGAAACTTATCTAGTAGAAATCTGTGGCGTTTGAGGGTGTGCCATGATGGCCGATGAGGGCGGGACTCGTGTCAGAAACACCACCGGTTATAAGGGGAAATTGTGATCTTAAAGGAGCGAAGAAGCAACGGCAAATCAGAAATGGTGCACGTGCAACCACCAAAATATTTTTATAGTTGGATATTTATAAAAACACCGTTCCTGTTTTGAAAAAGCTGCTTCACACTCACGGCTCATCGCAAGCTTTTTCGATAGAGGTAATTATTTCTGCAAAATACCCTTTCGACGACAAATGTGTCCCCGTAATAGAAAACGAGCAAAATTTCCACGAAACTTGCGATTGAATAATAAATGGTGATAGAAGTGACAAAAATAGCACCGGTTGATTAAGCATTGCCTAGATTTGTGCAATTGCAATGCCATGGCATATCCCACCTCAAGATGCTTCATTCTATACAGAGCCGAGATTTCCAAGATGTTATGAGTTCCAGTGCTTCCTAATTCAAACCACACAAAAGTAGTTTAGTGCACGTGCTTAGTTGTTGCGCGTGCTTTGACGGATATGTCACGGAGGACTCACAGGATCTTGTGCCTGAAGACAGTAAGAAGACAGTAAGAAGACGACGAAGAAGAAGATGATCACGGTGATCATGATTCCTTAACCAAGGCAAGGAGGCATCCCCCTAATCAGGGATGGGATGGCACCCACTTCAACAACTCCCTGCATGCCATACATGCATACGTACTTGCTCCCTTGCATGAACGCATGAACGGGCGCCGGATCTTGTCCAGGAGGTATAAAAGCCATTGACGCCGGTGGAATCGGTAGCAGTGCTCGTGTTACACCTGTAGGCTCCGTGTTTTATTTTGAAATAATGGCTCCTTTACTAAAAGTAGGTCTTCTTTGCCATTGCCAAAAGTTGGGTTTACTCCCAAGAGTCGAAATTACAATTTTCCTTACAGGTAATAATTGCAATGTGCCTGATCCTGGCCATTGAGGCCAATACTCGAGATGGACCTTTTGCTCCTCGCCGTAGACAGCCCAATGTGGCTGCCCGTAGTGGTCGTCAAAACTTGGATTTGGACGAGTTGATCGAAGAAGCCGAGGACTTGGAGATCCTGCGAGAAGGCAAGAACTTGGGCGAGATCTTCCCCTTCGTGGGCGGAGACCGAGGATCCCCGAGACCTCTTCCGGTTCAAAGACGCGGAGGCTCCGCCCGTCAGTTCCGGAATGAACCTAATATCCAGGATCATCATGATCACCACCAACATGATGAGAACTCCATTGAAGCCTTCGACGTTCGACCCTCGCGTCAAGGTCAAGGTGAGGATATAGCCTTGGATATCGGATCCATCGCTGCGGCTGGAGAGCGTTGCATCGACAAGGTTGTGATGGTAGAGGAGACCGAATATGACGACGAGATTGAGTGCCATCATAGTTACACTGAGCGGTGCCACACCACTTATACCACCGATTTTGAGCCTCAGCAAGAAGAGGAGTGCGAAGAGAACTTCCGCAAGGATTGCTTCATTGAATATAAGAAGGTGGCGTCCGATGAGCCCGTGAGGTAAGTTATTACTTGAAGGTTTGAGGGCTTGGAGTCGTAAATTGAAGTGTTGTCGGGAACGTGGCAATTAGCGAGAAGATCATAACCCAACTATAAAGTGAGTACAGACGCTTGAAGTTTTATTGCATTATGATAGCTTATTTGTTGTCTCACTTGAAAAGCTTTTATTAGGCTCCTCAGCGCGTTGAGAGTTATGTGAAAATTAACGGATCATGTGCATATATTTTTAAAAGGAGATTTCAAGTCAGGTTTGAAAGAATGGTGAAAAATCTTTCTTGACTCACGATTTTGAGTGCCGTGCATAGCTTCAAGGTGATATTCGTGACAAAGGAAAGCAATTTCGGCGAAATCACTTCCAACAAGGGGTGAAAGACCTTGAGTATATAAAAGAAGCCCATCACAAGCAATGAATTTGGTTTTGGTGACTTCAAGATTCTTATTCTTTCTAAATCACATCCTGCCTTGCTTATATTTTTCACGGAAAGCCGTTCCAAAATTACATCTTAAGTACAAACACAAGACAATTTCCGAAAATGTTTTTTTTGTTTTTTCAAGTTGAGTTTGAATGGTCCCTAGCCACGTTTTCTTCTTCCGTTCTTTTTTCTAAAACTTAACTGGAGTCTATCGATTAAAAGACAAGTGCCAAAAGAATCTCTTCTTATCAGATTTTTTTTAGCAAAGGAAGGCATTTCCCAAATTATTCTCTCTCATTTACAGATTCTGCCATACTCCCCTAATTTGTGAGGGTGAAGGTCCAGTCGAGTGCAAGACGGTTTACGAATCGCAATGTGAGACCAGGTATCATGAGCACGATGTCGAGGATGACATCGTTGATTGCGAAACTGTTCAGGTTAGTCTTTTTAGTTTAGTCCAAGGTAACTTTTTGTTTGAAGAGAGAATGAGGCCCCTCGCCAATAAGTTAGACAATATGGCTGATTTAGTTTTGAAATGAAGCTATGAACTTGATAAAAATGCTAATAGGGTGCAATTAATACCATTCACTCCCTTTTAAGTCTCATGAGTTGAAAATAAGAACCGATGTTTCACACATCCATTTAAGATGATCACTCCACATTTCAAATCATCCCATTGCCTTCAATTGCATCATTATCTTTTTAACAGGAGGAAAAGTGCGAGGACGTTTCGCAGGGCTACACCACGGAACAAAAGTGTACCAAGTGGCCCAAACAAGTGTGCAACACCAAACGGGAACAAGTGAAAAAATACACTCCGGAAACCGATTGTAAGAAGGTGGCCAGAGACCTTTGTGGACCGTCGGGATGCATTCCCCAAGCTGGGCCAGAGGAATGCTTTGACAAAAAAGAGACCGTGGTTCAAGAGGTTTGTCGGAATCTTGTTCATAGATTCTTCATTAAAGAGCACTTTAGTTGCCCTCACAATAATTTAGTATACGAATAAGTGACCACCAAAGAGAAGACAGGTTGCGTGAATTTGGCCACCCTCTTTAACGCGAGTAAATAAGTCTTGACTAGCATGGTGGGAAAAATGGCGAATAATTTCCGACACTTGTGGAATCAAAAGGCAATTAATTCATTTTTGTCCGTGCTTAGCATTGATTTAAACATTGTCTTGGGAGAAAACGAACAAAGCACGAATGAGGAGTTCAAAATATTTGTCCCTTGTTCTTTGCCAACATTGATTGCTGTGATATTCACATGAAATACCTCTACTGCGTTACATTGGCGAAAAATCCAAGGAACCTTGGTTCCTGGTTGAAAGTGTACGAAGATGGTAATCGTCTGAATTTGAATCTTTAAGTGCCCATTTATTTCCTCGTTGAGGGGTCGAAGATGGTTTTGCATTTATGTTCATGAACCGCCTATTGAGGAAAGTAGATAGGTAAAAGTTTTTGAATCGAGCTAATTTGACCAAAATGAGGATCTCAAATGAGAATACATGACCATGAAAACTCAAGATACTTTAGATGTGTAAAGGGAAGAATCAGCCGTAAGTCTGGTCGGTGTAAATATGACAAATATTATCATTTTGGCGTAGTCAGTTCATCAAAAAAAAGCCATGCAAGTCAACAAACCAGGATAATCAGATAACCTAGTTACAGTGATTGGGGTTTAATCACCACATAATTCATGATCGAGGACATTCCAGATTAAGCCAGAGCCCAGCACCTTCAAATCCAATGTTCTTGGTTCTAGAATTCGTTAATTTACACACCCTTAGGCTGAAAACAGGGTCAAGAATCAATATTAGACCGTTTAGACTCAAAATACCATCAAAAGTTTGGACCTTTAGAGATATCATGATACACGTGGTCTAGGCCCAACATAAATGTCCTCCTGCCATTCTTAAAGGCTCGAGAATAAGATTCAGTCTCTTACCGTCACCCTAAGCACATCTCATTCAAGGCTGTACTAAAATCAAAATAAGTATTGGCACATGAATGAAAAATGATTACTTTTTAAAATCAGGATGACAAAGGATTTCATATAAAAAAGTACATTTAAAATGAGAGTTACTTTTTAAATGGAAAAAGGTATCAAATCTAACTTAAATGAACACATAGTTGACAAAATTATGCGGTCATTTTTCCTTACTGGTATGATATTTCAAAGTTTGCACGTCTCGTTTTGGAATTTTTCAACTATTGATCCACTAGTTCATACTTTACGGCACTTTGAAATTGCCCAAATCCTGGAAACACTTTGCAATCTTTAGAATGGCGTTCCACATCCAGCAATCAAATCTTTAATGAAGACAACTTAGCCACCAAATCATATACGAGTATAAAATGATGTGTCAGTATATATCTTAGAGTGTCTTTAAAAGTGTTGATATACGTTTCTCATTTGGAAACCAACTCACTGCTCTTATGCATTTGATTCCATTGGCATGCCGATTGCAAAAAGTATCCCTAAGTGTGCCAACATTTATCTTGATCTATGTTCGAGCTTGGATCACATGTACCAGGGTGATTAAGATGCCAACGTCTTAAGTTTGTCAAAAGGCGTGTGTTTTTACATCGCCTAGTGGTTAGTTCATTTTGTCTGGACGTTTGCAATTGCAATAAATGCTTTGTTCTCCTAGGTTCCTGAGGAGACTTGCAACTTGGAGCCTCAGCGTTCTTGCAAACATGTGACTAAGCTCGTGCCTTTGCTCAAGCCCAGTGAAGAGTGCGTGGATATCCCCAAAGAAGTGTGCACTCGATCCCGAACCAACCCCCGAAAAGTCCAGAAACCAGTGGTCAAGAAGTGGTGTTACGTGCCTTCTGCCCAATCTGGATTGGCATAAGAGCAGAATGATACCCCATCCCCCCCATCTCCATTCATCCGGAATGCATCATTCTTACAGAATCTAGTCGATTGGCTTCTTGTCCATTCATACCCAAGTTTCCTCACCGTGCATCAATTGCAATTGTTACTTTTAGTGCCCTGTCCGTTGCCAAAGCACATTAAGAAATCAGCTCTTTCTTTCCAAGCTGACATTGATCTGGATCATATTTTCAAGTTGTATCTCTCTTTTTTGACGGTGGTGGAGCAACTTTGTCTCACGCTTGACGTGATGAAGAAAACAACAATAAAAGATGAAGTTCACGAATCGGATGATCAACTATGTAGGCAATGGCCAAAATGAATGGTGTTCAAAAGGATGGGAACCAAATTATCCAACATGCACCGAGTCTTGAAACGGAATTGCTACTTCGCTTCCGCTCATTGTCTGAATTGAGGGTAAATCAAAGTACGCAGTAGAGTAGAGACATAAAATAAAGAGCAATATCCCCTTTGTTGATAGCTCTGTGATCAAGGGATCATCAAATGAATAACTTGAAAGCATTTGTCCTGGTTGGTGAGCTTTTTATGAGCTGATTTGGCCAGACAAATCGTTGTTGGATTTTGAACAAGTATGAGAAGTATTGGTAGGATGTTGCACAGATAATAACTTGTATCTACATACAATAGATGATAAGAAAAGCACTACAATGATCGATCGCCCTTCCTCTTCTTCGAGCTCAAGATACTCTCTTCAAGCAATAAGTACTTGCAGTTTGAGCACCTCAATGATGACAGTCGTTCTTTTTGGCAAAATTGTTTCCTTTGTCACATATCTATTTGTTTATTTGATCACACAATCGATCCCATAGAATACAGCTACAATATCTCAGGCTCTCCACCATATTTGGGCACAAAATTGAAGATCGCAACGATTGACTTGTCCAATGTAATGGATGGTTGAAATTATTACACGACACTTTATTAGCCGTTGTCTAAAGCTTATGTCCCGACCATTCGATACCTACGTCAAATTATCCTTAACATACGGTTGTCTGGCCTAGGGACCCGTTTGCAAGAAAGACGATGAAAGTGTGGAATCAGTATTACGCCGGTTTACAAAAGGATATCCGAACATTCGTGATATATCAGATTCCAAAAGTTGATTGACACTGGATATGCAATCACTGAGATCTCATCGCGGAAAACTAATATTATGTGGGCGTTTAAACTTTTGAAAGGGTTGGTGAAAATAGATGTGGTTGGCCAGTATAGTATAGGAGTATATAAATTACACTTTTATCATGCATCTAAAAACTAAGATATATGCTTCTTTGAAAAACAAAGCGCTTATTCTCATTTTCTGACATCAAACGCATCTTTAAGAGGTAAAAAGTATGCCCAATAACATTTCAAGTAACTTGCTTATGGAATAAAAACCATAAATATAGAAAAATATGCCATTATTAAATTTTAGCACTTGAGTAAGATGTTTAATTTTTAATATAAGCTCTTTTTTAAAGGAAATTCAAAATGACCGATGACTGTAAACAAAAATATTGTTGCAAAAAAGTCATGTAAATGAAGCTATATAACCAGAATGTAATATTTAGCTATTCCAGTTTTTTAATGCTGTGCACCAGCTGCATTCTGCTGGAAGGAAGCTTTGCTACTTGCTTGCTGACTAAGCTAAGATAAGAAAGTTAAGAACCTGTCTTTCAAATATCCTTTTTGGGTATTTTAGAGGTATATGGCAAAGATTTTAAGGACTTATTTCGCTTTTGGAGCCATCAATGAGCAAAATTTCAAGTAAAAGATGGGTTTCAAGTAGCAGTTTCCTTTAGATGCATGATTTTAAAGTTTCATATTTTTGGCCATGTCATTTTTGGACACTTTTGACTACCTTTGTCCACCCTTATATTTGGACACTTTTGGACATTTTTGGACAGGGGTGGACAAAAGTGTCCAAAAATGAGTAGCCCTACTACTGAAGGCGGGAATTCAAATATTTTTGTGCAGTTTCAAGTATACCATTAGATAGAATATTCACAAACGCGGTAAATGTAAGCAGCATCGGAACCTTCTTAACCACATTGAGTGATAAACTCACTCCATTTCTAGCCTTTAATGCTCATAAAGAATCCAAACTAAGTAAACCTTCAAAAGCAGACTCTGTAGGCTCGAAAATCTTCCTAATCTGAAAACGATATCCTGAAGTGGAATTTGACCGAAATAGCCGAGAAAAATGTCGATTTAAGTTTTGCATGGTTTGACAATGACCTCCAATCATTTTCGAAAAAGAATTGACCTTGCATAAGCGAAAAAAATCGAAAAAGATCAGGAAAAATCTTTCCCTGGATGACGCAGGGCCTTCTTATCTCAAGGCTAACTAAATTAAGTTACGTAAACAGAATATAAGAAACGAGGACAGTTTGATATTTAGAGAGCAATTCAAGAGCTATTGAAGGATCTATGAAAAGCTAGGAAAAAAGTCATAACCTATTTAAGCATGGCTTCTATGAAAACAGCATAAAGAACTAGAGGGCTTGCCCTCTATAAATAACCCAAGAAAGATGTGGAAATAAACAAAAAATTGGCTTGACCGAAACAGGGAAAAGGCCCAGTACCTTCCTATCAAATGAGGAAAATGTAATTGGCAGCTTAAAAAGCCAACCTCATAAACACCAATTTCACGGGCGTTGGTACACGATTATATAGAGTCGTGACCTTTCCCATCCATCTATTCATATTTCTTCATTTCTTTTCTTATTGTCATTACCCTCTTCGTATTCCTTCCTTTAGCGTTTCCTACTCTCAAGCTCGTCTGTCCCTGGAACGTCCCTCGACCCTGGAACGTCCCTCATCCCTGGAACGTCCCTCATCCCTGGAACGTCCAGGGATAAATTTTGTAGCAGACACAAATGCAGCCTCTTTTCGGGTCTAAAACGACTTTTTTCGCATTGTGAAAATTATTTTTGCCATTTGTTTTTGCATTTTCAGAACTTTTTCACACATTTCTAGTTCTTCGCATTTATTCAACTAAAAAAGTTAATAATCGATACATGGATTTTTCTCAAGTTCTAGTAATAATAAGGCATATGCTAAATAGATATAATTGAATCTATATGTTCAGTGTATTGGTAAAAGTATTGACAATACTGCTTGATTGTGTTTTGGACAATGATCTTTCTGTTGTATTTTAAGTGATTTGACAAACTAATCTGGATTATTTTTAAAGATGGTTTTTTTGCAAAGATTCTCCTTTTATTTCTTAATAAAAGCACAGCCAGAGGTCTTTGCATTTGAACAAACGCTTACCAGAAATGACAAGGATCATATGCTCTTACCTCCACAATCGGGCCCTAATGTCCAAGAAGACTTGGCACACAATATCTTCGTAACATGCAGAATTAACATGCAGAAATAGCCTGTGACAGTATGAAATTTAACAAAATCATAGTCCGGTTATTACTAAAAATCTGTTTCTGTTACAGGCCACCAAGGCTCCATTTGATCCGTATCTCATGTCCATTCTTGCTACGACGTCCAGATTTGTCGCGTCCTTGGCGAGTGGAGCCATTGTTCCCAAGTTTCCCCGATGAAGAATTTTCCTGATTTTTGCTGTGATCATTCGGATCTGTTTAAGTACTATTGGAACTGATGCGTACCTTCAGACTTATGATCTCATGTCGGAATATGTGCAATACTTGACTTGGCTACCTTTAGCCAATATCATTCTTATCTATCTGTCCTCCTCTATCGGATATATGAACATCAACCTGATCATCATAGGCGAGATCCTGCCAGCCGAATCGAAAAGCTTAGGCAACGCTATTGTCGCATTTTCCATGTGCTTGGGTGCCTTTTCAATGGTGAAGAGCGTTCCATTCGTCCTGGAAACATTATCTAGACATTGGCTCTTCTCAGGGTTAGTAAGTTTTGTGATTGTGTTTGCCTTTCTCTTCATGCCCGAAAGCCATGAATTGTCGTTAGAAGAAATTCAAAGGAGTTTTGGAACCAAACCCAAGAAGCGTCCTCTAGACGAAGCTTGATTTTCGGTATAGCTTGGCAATATTGACGCTTCCTTATAGAATGAATTCGCAAAGCCTTGGTCTCATTATTGGTTTCGTTTTGGCAACTTGTTTGAATGTCAATGCTGTGTCCATGCGAATATATAGTATCACGGAAAAATACGAAATGCAAGAAATTGTGTCTAGCAGGTCTTCTTTTTGCCCGTTGAGGATAGGTAAGAAAGTGAGACGTGGAGTATCTTTTTGGATGCAAAAGCTATAAGTCAAATACAAGCTCTCTCATAAATGATTTCTTTTCTTTCGATTCCTTGTGTCTTGATTGGATGCTTTTCATATATTTTGATATCATTTGCCGATGATGATTATAAACGAGGCACAAAAATTGGTTGCAAATATACGAACCTTTTTTCCATTGTGAGGGTGCCAAAATGGACACAATGCGATGCAAGAATATTTTTTTCCGGCAAGATCATTGGCAACATAAAGACTCTAAGATCACGTTGAAGACATCAGTCTGCTCGAAGAGGACCTTGGTCACGCTGGGACGACAAATATGTACTTGCCGACGCCAAGGTCGGGCAGAGATGATGCCGCGAGCAAAAGAGTGGACGGTCTACAGGAGCTATCGTATGCCAAAGGTCTAAAAAAAATCTTATCCCTCCATATCACTTTGGACTTTCAATGTTTGAGAAACGATAAGAAGAGATAAGAATCTCGAACCATTTTTTGATTACTTCTTGTTCCAAGAGCTGGAGCTCCTTGAGCTTGAAATTAAAGGCATGGTTATGTTTACGAGGGAAAACAGAACAGCCACAGTCGAGACTAAGGAGTCGGTCAACGTGTCTGAGCGGTTTGCAAATCAATAGGAGTTTTTAAGAAGCTACTGGGATAAGTCTTGCGTTGTTCGAAGAAAAAATCGTCGCGGCTTTGAATTCATGCAAATTCATTAAAGGTTTTGCAAAAATAATAACTTCAAAAGTGGATGTTGAAAGATTTGGAGATCGGGATGATCCAAGATTAAGTAGATGGACTAATGCACGGACTTCTAGAGATATGGACAACAAACGGAAGCAAAAATATCCTATCTCCAAAACCGCTCATCTTATTCCAAATGCGCAATTCATACGACCACAAGATCTTGTTGAATAGATGAACTCAGCCAAGTTGGAGCCCAAACCTGTGCTTAGGGAACTCAGGAGACATGTTCAAAGTTATGTAGTAAACACTACATAAAATTTGAATTTTCGGCCTGCTCTTGGTCAGCCACATAAGATTTTGACAACATAACTTTGAAACGATCGACTTTGCATGTAAATGATATAAAATTTAACAACCGTTCATTGAAGAGATCTACGCTTCTTATTTTATTTCGTTAATTCGAAAAGTGGTTCAGAGTGGCTATGACCAAGAAGAGGCCGATTTGCCGGGAAGTTCGTTCGCAGTCCATATTTCTAGAAGTCCGTGACTAATGCCAATCGAAGTATGATAAGTGTGACAACCAAGAAATCACTGATTTCATTATTAGCAGATATTTCGTGGCTTATCCGCTTGACCATTTGACCACTTTGCCCTATGCTTCAACCAATCGGTTTTGATGATTTCAGTCGACGCAGCATTTAATTGGTTCATAGAAGGGGTCAAGAGGATAAGCGGTGAAGCCAAGAAAATATCAGCTATTGTCGATTCAAAAAGGTTCTGAGTTTTCAATGCTCATAACTTTTGACACAGACAGCCGATTGAGATCAAAACTGACCAATGCTTTCTGAGGCTACAACTGAGTCAACTCTTGTAAATAGAAATGCATTTGATTGATTGGGATTGGTATAACTCATTTTCCCTCTCCACCGTCGCTGTCCAGTGGTGACGTCGTCCTGGCTTCAACCAATGATAAGGTTCCTTCGAAACGAAACCAGGCCTTGATCAAGGCTATAAAAGTCGAAACAAGGAGTAAGATTGGGTCTGTCTGTTCAACCGAACAAGATTTGCAATTATTGGATCCGAATTCATAATGTGCTATTTCAATGCAACTTGGGAAACAAGTTAACTGAACTCTATGGTTGGTGTAGTTAATCACAGAACAGTTTCAATTTATCTGCTCAACTAAAAAGTGGTTTCAGTCAGAGATTCTCTCCAACGAAGTTGAGATTACAGTATTCCACAGTACTGTTAGGATTCGTTCTGATATCACCAATATTCTTATGCTGCAAGAAATATGTTTTATATTTTGCACTTCAGAGGGCACTTTGTAAGTCAGTCTCTACCAAATTAAGGGCTGATTAGGATTTCTCTTCATTGAATTATATGGCGTTGGTAGCAGTTTTGGCTAATTCTATCAAAACCTCATACATAAGTAGTGACCCTGGTCACATAAACTCCGGAAAAGAAATCGCTTTCATGGCATATATCTAGTAGTTTATTTAGCAACCCACCGTGCCTCTTCCCGTTTTTTCGCACAATCTGACGTTGCAAACAAGGGTCCTTATGGGCATGGTGGCGTCGTACTAATTATTGCTCGTCGTGATGGTCCGTGCCTCAATGTCCCCGTGATCCTGGATTATGCTTGTGCCCTGTAAACAGACGATCTATTGTATGGATGGATGTATTTCAGAGGTTTAAATGCCTATAGGTCATGATGTTAAAAAGCAGCAGCTCCCCAAGACTTCCACAGGCCCTAAGGCTTTTCCATGTTATTACAGTATTTGTCTCCAAATGCTTCGATGAAACGGAAGAGACAAAAGGAGACGGTAGGCTGTTGTCTGTTGGCTCTCCTCGGAAATGGTGAGTGTTTCTTCGAAGTGCAATCATATTAGATTCAGAAGGTTTATGGAGAACTCTTCATAGTAATAAGAATGCCCAACAAGCGTGGAACATTCTCAAGGTTGGCCTGATATTTTGAATGGGGCTTTATATACCGGAAAGGCTGCGACGTGTATCCATCCCATCCTCCTCCAGGACTTTCGGCATCGCTGCTACATACATGCACCCTGACACGTAAATTCGTAAATTAGTTCCGGCTTGAATTGCCCCTTTTTTCGGAGCTCGAGTTCTAGGTAAAAATCTTGTTTCGAACTTTTGTGTTGCTGTCGGTAACTGAGGGTCCTTACCTAATTTGAACTAGCTCGGACTCTTAGCATTTCAACTCACCTCGACTGCATTAAGTTAGCTCTTGCTACTGATGGGGATCAAATTCATCATGGCGACAGGTTGCGACTAGGGCTACGAATTTACATTTTCATTGACCCATGGCATTACTGGTGGGTGGATTATCCGAAACGCTTCAGTTAGCCTCAAAAAGCAACCCTGATTTGTCTTCCGTCAAACCAGGGTAAAGATTCTGAAAGGAAAGATGCGTCATCTCGATACTAGCGACAAGGGCTTTCTCCTTCGAACAAACAAAGCTATCAATATGTGTCGTAACAGTTCAGACAAACCCTACATTTAAAATGACGAAAGATGTCTCGATTAAATTCAAATCTCAATTGGAACTTTGTTTTAACAAATTGAATGGTGGTCAAAAACTGCTTTCAAGCAATTGAAATCATATGAACAATCCCTCACTGTACCCACTTGTCTAGCCGAGACGTTATGCCCGAGAACAATCAGCTCTGACACGTCCAATAAGCATTTTTTGGCTGAAAGACCGCCCCAGCATCTTGGAGAGCTTGAGAAACTTGTGTGAGAATTCTAAATGTTCAGGTGCGAAAGAGCTGGTTATCCGAGAGGAGCGTCCAAGTACCCAAATAAGAAAGGCAATCTGTGAAGTACGCCGAGTACGCCATCCATTACACGTTGAAAAGTTAAGGCAAACGAGAAGATATCTTGTTTTCAAAGATTGCATTTTCATCAAATTTGACTACTACAAATTGCTCCGGTTATACCTCAAAGCAATTGACAAGAGATATAATAAGCTTTTTCAATGTCTAAAATATGAATGGAAATATTTCCCGCCTCTGAAGCAAGTAGACAAACCCGAAAATAGCTTGCAACATAACTTAGAACTTACTTAACGAAAATATTTCACAATTTTGATGCTATACTTTTCAATCGCGACTTTAATCAAGCTTAATCTTGAACTTTGACAAAATTCTATTAACGTTGATTAAAAACCTCGCTTGTACGTAGTAGTTAATTATTGCATAAAAGTGACTATTTTGAAAATTAAACTGTCACGTGTATCGTTCAAATATTTTAGGAACATGATAGGATCGTGTAGTTTTTGGCACTTAAGTAAAATGAAAGGCAATTTTACATCTTTTGTAAGTTTTAAACGACATTTTTGCTACCTCTAGCTTCGAAAGAAATCTTAAAAAATGGCGAAATGTTATTTCTTTTCGTGTCATTGAAAAAGTTAATCATATGCCTTGGAAATATTATTCGAATTTTCGGCCTGCTCTTGGTCAGCTACATAAGCTTTTGACAAGATCACTTTGAAACGAACCACTTTACAAGTAGATAGTAATGACCCGCCTTTCATATAGGAGATCTACATTCCTTATTTTATTACTTTAACTCGGAAACTGGCTCAGAATCGCTATGACCAAGAGCAGGCCGATTTGGCGGGAAGCTCATTCATAGTCTACATTTCTTGATAGAAGCTCGTGCAGTAGGGTATGACGCACATTGTCTTGCCAAAATTCGAGCTACAGGGCTAGTCACTATATCGAGCAAAAGAAGGGGCAGTTCTGTGAATTTTTCCCTGAAGTTGTGCAAGTGAATGAACTACCCAAGTCAATTAAGAGAAAGGAAATCGTTAGAACCAGGTTCTGTGAGTCATAATTCAACGTGTTGCAAAATTCTTGCCAAAGCCGGAGTTTGACGAGTCAATAGCTCCTGCTCTTCACTCTCTGGAGGCTCAAAGACGTTTTAAATAAAGTTGAACGAGCTTCTCGTGCGGAGCCTGGCCAAGTGCCAGAATTTCTCATTGCTTCAAATTTCGAGCCTCTTGAAAAGCTTAATCAATTTGTGAGGTCTAAAGTTCATCCGCATACGCAATAAAACCTGATTTCTTAATGTCTAGAAGGATCTAAAGGTGTTATGGACAGAAATGCGAAAAAAATATCAGTTTCCTTAATCTTGTTTAGGAAAAACACCTTTGTCATTGAAATTTGGGTAGTCCACAGCTTTCAAAACATCCTGCAGGAGTACACCAAACTATATAGGTACACAAAAACTAAATTACGGTTTGCAGGGACATACTAGCTTTAAAGTGGCAGACAAACCAATTTATGTGGGGACACATGAAAGTTTAATGTTGCACACAAACTACAAAGTGGCGGCTGAAACCAAGTGGCAGGGACATTTTGGTGCAGTTCATTGATTCACATTTCTGACTTAGAAAAGCTTAAATTTGTTAAATTAGCTTACCACTATTGATTGACCCCATAAGAAGGTTTCAAAAAACTAAAAGAGATGTTGTTCGGATATGAAGATTTATAATGTAATCATGTTGCAAGTCAAAGTCAAATGCATCGTCTTTGAGAGTCAGATAGGTACGTATATTCAAAGATCTAGATCGCGTTTGGCATTTTTCAAGATCTTCACCAAAGCGTCAATGTCCTTGGAATCTCGGTGAAGCACATCTTTCACGGAGCTCAATTGGTTATCCTCCAGCCCTCTACCTGAGTTTCGATGATAGTTTCTTTTGCAGAAATCGTCGTTCTGTCTCTCTTGCTCTATCTGCCTCAATTGGTATTTTTCTTTGGAACGTATTTGTTCCATGGAATTGCGCAAATCGTGCATTCGTCTCTCAATATCCACGAGCTTCCGCTGCATCTTCAATTCAGCATCAGAATTCAAAGGCAATTGGCATTGAATCCGCTGGAGAAGGATTTCGAGTCTCTTGGTTTGATTCTCTTTAGAGTCCTTGAGGTCTTCATAGCGCTCGGATAAATCGGCAGCTTTATCGCGCAGTCCTTGCTTTTGATGCTCCAAAGTTTGAACTGACACCATTTGGGATTTCTTCAGATTGGCCAAGTATGTGGCTTTTTTCTCGATTTCAGTTCGAGCCTTCTCTAATTTGCCAATGTACTCATCTCGAAGGACCTAAGGGTGAAAGGTTGTTGAATTCCATATTGTATTCCAAACAACGGTAACAACCTCAATCATAATGAACAATAAACAATATCATCTTGAATTTCTATCTACCTCCGTGCTCCGTGTAATGATCGATAGACACTCTTGGTCACTGAGTTGAGTCTGTTCACCCGTTTTCAATTTCGGCAAGGTCACATTACGTTGAAGGATCTTCATGATGTAGCTATCAAAGGGCTCTCGATCCCGGTCTTTGGATCGCAACGGAGATACCCGCCCAGATTCTGAGAGAGAACCTCCCCCACCAGAGGACAACAACGGTGGAGGTGACCCAAAGTATGGAGCAGTCAAGTTCAGGATGACAGGGCTGAAATTCGAGAGAAGACACACCAGCCGGGTGGGTGGGTATTGGATACACAAACCCAGAATAGGGGCCGATTCAACCCTTGCAATAGGCTGAGTGCAGATCAGATGCTCGACTATGGATTCTTGCTCCATAGTGGGAAGGACAGCCCTTTCGGAATCGGGCACTTGCGCAATTTCAGCCAGTTGTGTGATCATGGGCAATCCGATGGCGTGAACTCCAGCTTTGTGTGAGCAAAAATAACGGGCTGGGGTGGTGGGATCACAATGCAACTGGATGGGATAATCGAAGGGATGCTCCAAACTAGAATTGAGATCAAGATCGGCGGAAATGCCCACGTTCAGGGCGACGGCCTCGTAAACGTAGAGAGACAGATCGGCACCAGGGCTAATTTTGGACCACTCTGAGATTTGACTTCGGTTATCTTCATCGGGGTCCTGATTGGGATCCTTGTTCAACACCACGCAGTGGTAAAGATGACCGCTGTTGGTGGCAATTACCAGTAATGGTGGACAAGATATTTGAGGATGCAGACACATGATGGCGCAAGAATCAGTTCCATAGTTGTCGTCTGACTCGGGGAGCATGCTTAAGGGACCTAGGATAGAAGACGTCAATGATGACAGGTGGCTAGGGCATAGGGCAGAAGTGAGTGAAACCCTCGAATACCTATGGGTCCCACGGTGTGATCTTTATGCTCGCCCAGCCCCGTGATCATGAAGTAAACGTGACCATTGCCTTGGAGAATAAACAGAGGCCAAAGATGGCCTTGATTTTCTCCCACCCCTGGTGGGGCAAAGGCAAAGCTCACCGCCGTCTCACCCAAAGAGGCCCTCACTGACAACGAGGCATCGGCAAAAAAACCCGAGCCATTCCGGGCATTGCCTTGTAAATTCAGATCCTGCTCTGGGTGTTCATGATCCTCATCTAAATTGAAGATTCTCAAGCGGTTATCCGACGTCAATGTGACCAAATGTTGATCTAAGACGGAGCCGAGATGGAAAGCGCACTCTTGCACAAGCGTGCGGCTCTGGCTCATGAAAAACCGGTGCGCCACGGGAAAAGAGCGCACACTTAATGGCGCATGGGCGATCTGGCTTCCAAAGCGCCCGCCTGTTCCAAAGCGCCGGGGCAGCTCAACGCAGGTCAGCCCGCGCATGCCGGTCAACACCAACCAACGATGTGAAGGGCTAATGAGCAGGCGCGTTACATTGAACAAGGGCGTATGGGTGAGCGTAAGGACTTGAGAAGGCGGTCCCTCCTGATTGATGTGGGTGGGATTGTACACCACCAGTATATTGGAGAGCTGGGCGTTCCAAATATAGGTGATATCGTCTCGGATGGCCAAGATGTTAGTGGATTCTGAGACGGGTCGAGAGTCAGGCCTCATGGTTTTTAAAGTAGCCAACACCGACGGATGATCCATGGTGGATTTGCAAGATCGAGCGGGGTTCACGATCTTAATTCGGTAGGAAACTTGAACCCAATGTTGATTTTTGAACGAGCCGTGTTTGTCTGGGAAAAATAAGCAGGCCATGAGAAATTGTATCGTTATCAAACAGACGGTTTTTTGAGTGTAAAAGCAAAAAAAAGTAATTACAAATAAATTTACCTTTTCATGACAAAAAGTTTCAGATTTTCAATCTTATTTGCCAAAAAGGACGATTTTTTTTTCTCATGAACTATGTCCTTCTTTCAATTTGACATTTCGTAGCAGGGCTGCGCTTCTATCTCATTTAGAGTCAGTTATTTTTTATTTTTCTGATCGGAGCTAAGGTAAATAGATACTTCCATCCTTCAACACAAATGTACTATGTGCATCAGAACAATCGATAAATCTATAATCCGCCTCATTCATGGTAGATTATTTAGACTAATTCGCATATATTGTGGAAATGATTTCTATTTCCGTTTAAATTGGCGTGACTGTCACCTATCTTCGTCGTGTCCCTTCTGAACAGAATCGACGACGTGTGTTAAAAGATCTAACCTAGTTTTACAGACCCAGAAATCGGAGGTTGGGTTAGCAATTCAAGTCGTTTGGGAGATGCCATAAATGTTTTGAACATATGGAGCCTCCTCTCTTCCCACGTCTGCATGGCGTATTGCATATTTTCTCTTTTTGGGTGGTTCTGGCTGCAAATTTCCCATTCTTTTCAAACTTACAGTTATAAATGAAACTGAAAAAATATTTTGCAAATAATTTCATCAAAACCAAGCCCAGCATAAAGTTTGGAGAAGCTTAGCTTAGAGAGAGCTTTTTTTTGGTCACTCCTATTTTATCCTCATAGGTGAAAAATTATGGTCACTTGACTTAAACTGAATGAAATAATTTTGATTGAATTAGATATTGTTAATGAATGAAACTTGAGATGATTCTAACTAAAAACTCTAGCTAAAGTAGATATTACGGCAGTCCGTTCTAGGCATGTGAAGTGAAGGATATTCAGAGAAAAATATATTGTGGCACTCTATTTTGGGCATTTTGTTGAGGGAGAACTAAGGCAAGCCTCACAACCAGCTTGCACCATGTTACAACACTCAAAAATGTTATTTTGGTATAGTTTTGTCAGTGTACTAATATCTTGGCTCCGTATCACAATACTGCTTGCTTAACAAAGCGAATTGATAAAGTGAATGAAATGACAATTTAGATATTTGCTCAGCTAAGGTTGGGTGGGCATCAGAACTGTAATTCAATTTCATAGAATGTTGTCAAGTGTTTGTTGTCCCCTTCACTCATCATGGGTAATAGATTATGCATCAAGGATAGAAATGGTTCAGCACAAGAAAACCAGGTTATAGATTTAGATTCAATTTGATGAGATGTTGTTAATGCAATTTCAACAAGAGTATCAATGCTGAGGAGAAAGGAAAAAAACATATGGGTCAATGGCACAACAATTACAATTACAGAAGTCTCCTGAATAAAAATGGATAAAAATCAAATTGAGTTATTCATTAATACTTGTCTTTGCTGTGTCGTGGATTGCTGCAAATACCAACTCTCTTATCCCTCTCCCACACTAAATAATCAGAGATAAAAGAATTTGAAATATCAATTTCAAAAAGATTTCAAAAGTAAATAACACAATTCAACATGAATCCATAATTTGTCAAAAAACGGCTAAGGTATAAGTCAAACAAAACAAATCAGATATAAATCAGAAAATAGATATTTTCAATTTGTTGTCATCAATTTCCAGAGGTATTACCATCTACCATTGAAAATGCTATTTTTTTGAAAAAAAGGCGCTATTTTGACCAGAATCTATATAAATAAACATTATGGCCAAAAGATGATAACTGTTCCATATGTGTAAGCATTGTGCCTGCATCAAATAGGTCTCCTAAAAGATTTCGAATTTGTCTTAGATTCACAGACTGTGTTAGACATGGTAGCCCACAGGGCAAGGTAGTTCACACACACAAAAAGGAGAGCAAGAGTACATATGGTGTGATCTGTCTCTCCAGATGTGAAATCAAATCATTTTGCAAATTTGCAAATAACCTGATTGTTCAAGAGCAAGGCAAGAAGCACCAAGATAAAGCACTTCGACTTGTTCATGTTCATTTAGATCACATCTAATTTAGTTTTAGTCCGGCTCTGTAGATGTGACTTGCTTCCCCATGAACTAGGGGTCCTTCTCCCGCCTGATTAGGCTGCTCCATATTTTTAACCAACAAAAAACCTACAAAACGGCATTGTTTGGGAAGATTAGGCAAAAATACTTGGTCCTTTTTCGCAACAATAGAACATACTTGCACAACCTCCAAATGGACAGTCTGTAAAAAGTAGATTAGAGTGGATTTAGATAGTTGATTGAAGAGAAGGGCTAGGAGTGAGAGGCTTGAACTGTTACCTTGATCACTGGATGGACTCGTCTGCTGTGCTGCTCCCAGGCCTTGAGCCAGTGTGATGGATAGAGATTTCAAGGCTCTCATGATAAGAAAATGGGCGGATAAACCCGTCTTGACCTAGGCTGGTCTTTCTTGTTCGACTGTCTGAGATGCACTTATAACATCTGGTGTGGCAAGTGTACAGTGTGCTGGTGTTTCTATGTTGACAGTCTTATTCAAGATATTTGTGTTGGTATCATTATTATCCATCAATCATCATTTTCTCATCGCTCTCACCCATTCCTTCAGGTGGGTCCCTCTACTCAGTGACTTGTTTCGAAACAGACTGTTAGCATGACCATGCTTCAATCCGACACCAAATGATACATTTGGGCTATATATACTTTTTAGTATTTATCAAGTCAGATCCTCAAGGTTGGCACTACTAGATGTCCGCGAATAATTCTAGTTCAGACTGGGACTTGATGTATTTCTTTGTTTGGTTTTGGTGTTTTATGTTTAGTCTTTTTGGATAGGTAAGACTACAGGTTGAAAACAGGCCACAAGACTTTAAAATAGTAACAAAAAGTTTTCTTCATTGAGAAAACAAGTAAGTTTTTGATGATTTGCGATGCGATAAAATTGTAAAATAATGTGTTCGCATTAGAAAAACATTAAAACGACAAACTCCATTTCAGTCACAGCCTGAAGGCTTAAAGTATTGACTAGTCTTATTAATCAGTGAAATGTGGCTGATTGAATGATCAGGAGATAAAGATGGAACACATCATAATCTCCTTTATCAGTCTCATGGATTCAATTCACCCCAGTATATTTACAAAACAATGCGTGAATTATATCAATTTTCTTTATCGTCCCTCCGACCCTGTTTGATCAAGATAAATCTCGATGCTCAACTTCTCTTCCATGCTCTAAAACCCACCTAATTCTCATCGTATGTTTTTATTCGAACCGGGCTGTGTTTTATCATAGCAGAATACCCGGTCCTCACCATTGATCTCTTATTATCAAAAATCTATAACAAGGCTTTCCTTTGCCCTGTGCTCTCTAACATAACACTTGTTAACTCGTCTGCCACAAGGAGTCGGGTTAACAGAACTAGAGGCTGAACGACTGTCACGTGGTCATATGATCGTCCCCGTTCCTAATCCCATTAGCCGCCATAATGGCCTTTTCCAACCAGGTTCATTTCAAGATCTGTATTCTAGGAGGCGTGGCCCCGGTGGATGTTGATAACCAGGTGGATTGGCCATGTTCAAGAAGTTCCGTGATCGCCTCAACGAGGTCGGTGAGGAGGTGAAACGCGATCCTCGATTCCAAAATAGCCTAGCATCGGTGAATAAGATCGCCCAGGACACGCTCTCCAATTTGAATCGCGAGAAAAGTGGGAGTCGAGAGTCGCTCCAATCCAACACAAGTCAAGACAATCACGCCCAATTGCCCGTGATCCCGCCCAATAACGATCATCTATTCAGTTTGGGCGGGGACGAGGACAACGAAGACCCTCCGACCATGAATAATCTCAACAGTCCCCTTCGGGGCACCCGAGACTTCGAGCCTGTCGATTTGAGTCACGTGCCAAGTACGCCTAGAAGTCGAAGACTCTCGAATAGTTCCATGTCCACGGAGGCGGCGAGTCTGTTTCCGATATACGAGGCTCCTCAACAGATGTACAGCCTCCCTTCGGACTTGGATTCGACGGCGGGCAGTGAGTGGGATGATGAATCCTCGGCCCAATTGTCGGCCATTACCAAGGAGCAGCTCTATCAGATGCTCCAGAAGATGAGGACGCGGTATCATAAGTACAAAGGACGGTATGGTGATGTGGCCAAGGCTTATACCGACCTTCAAGTGGAGAACGACAAGGTCAAAACCGTGATGCAACAAACTCAGGACAAGGCTTTGCGACGAATCTCGGAGCTCAGGGAACAGTGTCAGCTGGAACAAAAGGCCAAGAGACACTTGGAAGAAGAGCTTCGAAGTGATATGGAGGAGAAGGAACATATCATCGAGGCTCTTCAAACCAAGGTCACCCTCTTGAAGAGTCGCGAAGAAGAGGGCGTGGAAACGCTGTCAATTGAACCCAACCTCATCGAGCTAGACAGCACATCCGATTCGATTTCCATTTCTGTGCCAACCAATGGTGGAACAGGAACGAAAGACAGTCAAAAAATTGCGGGATTAGAAGGTAAGAGTTTTAAATCGGATTTGTGTGCTTTTCTGGATTGTGGCTCGGTTTGTCGGTCAAGATTTTAGCTTGAAGTTTAAAGCAGTTAGTCGAGTCGGATTACATCTCACGCTAAAATCCAAGACAAGATGGACCGTTGCGAGTGGTTGGACCGAAATCCGAAAGCATCTCAACCCTCGGAGGAGATCCTGCCTGAATGGAGTCCAATCCAAGCTGAGATGGAGAAGGATTTGGATCACACCAACCAAACCGAGACCCCTATTGATCCCGATGAGAAACCACCATCTGGCACACCATCTGGCACATCAAACGAAAAGATTTCTATGGGAAAGGAGTCAATGTTGAAGAAGCCAAATGAAGGATCAAAGAGCCAGGTTGGGGCTGCAAATAAAAATCGAGCCTCCTATCCTCGGTTGGAACGGTTAGAACTGCCAATCTCGCCCAAATGGGTGCGATTTGCCCCAGATAGTCCAGGACCACTTGAGGATTTGATGAAATCGAGTGATGGACCCAAGACTGGACAAGTATCAACTCAGAATTTGAAGGAACGGATTGATATCAACCGAGGACAACCTCGGAAATTGGAGGATTCGAAGGAACCAAATGAATTTGAGGTGGCTAGAGAACATGGACCGGAGCATGAGAATTTGAAGGAACCTAATAGAGATGAAGATGCATCTTTGAAGGATTTGGAGAAGCGAGTTGAAGACTCTAAAGAACAGGAAAACTATGAAGAAGAGGTTGATGTCGCTGAAGAAGTTCTAGAGAATGTTGTCAATCCGGACAAGATTGTTATGACTCATGAGACGAAACCATTCAAATCAACTACTGATAATTTAGTAGACAAAGATAACTTGCCGATTGGATTGTCTGCCGATATTGAGACTGAGTTCGAAATCATTGGCACCAACAACAAGACAAAGAACATCGAAGGCAAGGTTCCTGTGGTATTTGGAGTGAATTTCCCTGCCATTCCCGAAGAAGAGTCTCGTCAATCTACCACCTCTGAATCTGGTCGAGAAACCACCGAATCTGATGCAAACAATCCGTTAAATGAGGATGATGCCTCATGGAACGATTCCGGCTTTGAAAGCTGGATCTCGAGCGGGACCAAGACCTCTTCATCCGTTTCAAACGATGGCCTGGAAATTGGTATTAATGTTGAGACTGAAGCTAAGATTGATTTGATTCCCAGCGCCTCAAACTCCAGTGGGACCTCCGAGGCTGATTCGGCTGGAATTTCACACCCGGAGGCGGTCGTCGAGCCCCCTTTGCCCCGTAACGTGATCAAAGAAATGGAATTGCCGGCTACTCCGGAGAGGCCTAGATCCAGGTCTCATTTGCCATCCGTGAACTCTGACTACAATCTACGAGCTACCCCCGAGAGGATCCGCTTTGCTGCCAATCATCCTGATTATCCCGCCTCTCAAAGACGACTTTCGTACAATCTGGATTTGGCCGAGAAAATGAGCAAGACAGCTTGAGCATCGATTTTGAATGCCCACACTTTTCAATGAACAACGACATTTGTAAATTAAATGCTTTGAACATCGAGTTTTTATTGGTTTTGTTTATTGAACTTTCCAGAAAAAGTGAAGCGACTAGAGTCGCTCTTAACAAAATGTAAGGAATCGATCAAAGCGAACAAACAAAAGACCACTGCCCTAACCGAGGTGAAGGAGAATCTTTCCAAAGATTTGGCCACACGAGATGAAGAATGCGCCCAATTGAAGAAGAAGGTGCAAGAGTTCGAGACGTGGCACCAAAAGGCACAGGAAGAGGAGATTCAAATTGCCGAGACCAAAATGGTCATGCACCAGGTCATTATTTAGATTCATATCTTAATCTTTCCATCGACAAGTTTGAAATTTAAAGCTCCTTTTTTTCATTTTGTGCAGGAAATCATTGCGAAAGACGAGGAGATGGGCAAGATCAGAGCGAAGTTAACCCAAACTAAGGAGGATTTGAGTGCCCAGGCGAAAGTGGTTGAAGACCTCAAGACTGAGATGAACCAGCTGAAGGAGTCCCGGGACAACCTGCAAAAGTCCGTGAGCGACGACAAAGCCTCGGTCATTGAAGAAATGACCAAGCAGAAAGCCGAGGACATTCAGAAGAAAGAGTTGGAGCACGCAGAAAAGCTCAAAGCAGCTCTAGAAAAACAAGCCGCCAAGTTGAAGCAAGAATTGGACGAAAAAATTGCCAATATCGAGAAAGAGAAAGAGGTAATAGCGTCTTTTCGACAAGTGGACTAGCAGTGATGAAAATAGTGCGCTCTTCTTTGGAACTACCTGGATTATTTAATTCTCTGGAGCTGAAAACTTATTAGGTTAAACTTGACACCTATTTATCCAAGGGGTCTCCTCATTCTCGTACTAATTTTGCAATAGTTTTACATACAACCATTCATTGATCTTGTATTCCAGCGAGTGTTGAGCTTGAAAGAAGCTGAGATGAGGAAATCCATCCAAGAGGCCACGGAGACTACGAAACTGGAGATGGAAGAACTTCAATTGCGTTTGACGGCCTTACAAAACAACGATGCCGGCAAATCGGGCCTAGTTAATGATCTCGAAACCAAGTTGGTCGCATCAGTTAAGGCCAAGAAAGAAGCCTTGGCAACGATCGAGTCCTTGAAAAAGGCCCAGGGAGGCACAGAACGGGAACTCGAAAGCATCAAATCGGAAAACGTTCAACTTGAAGCCAGACTCGAAACTCTAATAAAGGAAAAACAAGATGTCGTAGGGAAGGCGGAGCAAGAAAGAAAACAAGTGACTGAACTCGGCAGGGATTTAGAAGCATTAAGAAATGAGAACGCAGACTTCAAGAAGACCATTGAAGCACTAGAACAACACAAGGTGAAATTGGAAGGGACCCAAAAGATTGGCAATGATCAATTGACCCACGTCAAAGAAGAACTAGATTCCTTGAAGACAGAGAAGAGCGAACTTCAAAAGACTATTGACGAGACGAACATGGAGTTTGAGGAACTTCGGAAAAACTTGGAAAATGAGGAAGGCCAACTTTCCGAGCTGAAAACTCAGATGGAATTGTTGAATCAGGAGAAGACAGCACTACAAAAGGCTCTCGAAGAAAAAGACGGTAGCTTGGAAAAGCTCCAAAAAACCATGGAAAATGGAGACGACCATATGGCTGCACTAAATAATGAAGTAAAAGAGCTAAAAGCCGAAAGAGATCAACTCCAAAACACCAAGGATGAGACTCAAAGTCAACTTGATCAACTCCAAAGCCAAAACTGTCAACTACAACAATCCCAACAGGAAGCCAATGACCTTCAATCTGAGTTGCGGAGAGAACTTGAAAGCCTAAAGAAAGAAAACGCCCATCTGCAAGAGATCAACGAGAACTTCTCCGGACTAAAAGAAACCATTGAAGCCTTACAAAGTGAACAAACGAACCTTCAAACTGTCCTAGAAAATAGCAACGGTGAGATCGAGTCCTTGAAAAGTGAGAATGCAGAATTACGAAAACACAAAGAACAATTGGAACAAATTCAGACAGAGCTCGAATGTTTAAGGAGCGAAAAACAGGGACTTGAAGACGAACTAGAAAAGAACTTGAAGACCTTGAAAGAAGAGAACACTGAGATCCAGAACAAATACAAGAGAAGTAAAGAAGAGATAGACTCACTAAAGAGTGACAACCTAGCGATGATGACTGATATGGAACGACTAGATGAATTGAAAGACGAAGTGGAATCTTTGAGGGCCGAGAAGTATCAACAAGAACAAGATTTGAAGGGGAAGAATGAAGAGAAGAAAAGGTTGGAGGATGTCATTAAAAACCAAGATGAGTCCCTATCTTCTTTGAGAATGGAATTAGAAGCCTTGGACAATCAGAAGATCGAGCTTCAAAAGAATATGGAAAACGAAGACGCGCGTTTGAGTGAGCTTTCAATACAAATTGATATCCTTAAACAAGAACTCCAGAGCAAAGATAAATCCATTGCTGAGATGGAGTCCAAACTGAAACCATTTGACGAGCTACAGACCTTAAAGGCTGATTTGGAACGACAAGTGCATTCTCTGCAGATTGACAACGACTCGCTGTGCAAAGATTTGAGTGAAAAGGATGATCGAATCAACCGCATGGACGAGGAGCAACAAAAACGCCTTGAGGAACTCCAGAGTCGCCAAGATGACCTCATCAATTTTAAAGCATCAATGAAGACCCAGGAAGAGGAATCTCGAGTCTTGAGTGATAAACTAGCCAAATTAGAGGACGAGACATTGATATTGACCTCGGAGAAAGACACGCTTCAAACCGACTTGAATCGGGTGAATTTGGAATTGAAAACCCTTCAAAATTCCGTCCAAGATGGCCAGGCCTCATCCAACGAAATGAAACGAAAAATCGAATCCTTACAGTCGGACCTTGAAAGCAAGTCCGCTGAATTAGCAAATGCTTCTCAATCTCAATCGGATTTAGTGCAAAATCTGGAAAAGGAGATTTCCACTCTGAGAGATCGCGAAGCCTCCAATGAAAGCCTCATACAGCAAATGATTCAGTACGAGAAAGAACTTCATGAGCGGATCAATGTCAAAGAGGCAGAAATAGATGCTACTCAAAAGGAAAATCAATCTTTGAATGAGACACTAGCCAAAGAAACGGCCAAGATTCAGGAGCTAAAAAACAATCATGACGAAGAACTAACCAAGTTTAAGTCCGATCTAGAAATGAAGACTCGATTAGAGAGAGAACGTGAAAATTCTACCAAGGATCATATGACTCAGTCCATTGAATACCAGAAGAAGCTACAAGATCAGTTAGAGGCCAAGGAAAAGCTACTGGAAGAAACTTCTGAGAAGCTCAAGCTTCAATCCAAGTGCCACGGACAAGAAGTGGACAAGTTTTCCAAACGAATCGAGGAGCTCACCGAGAAAATTACCGAGATTGAAGACTCAAAACACAACCAAGTTCAGAGCTTACGCAATGAATTGGAGTCTCAGAAGGAACTAGTCAAGGCACGGGATGAACTTCTCAAAGAGAACACAGAGACACTGCAAAAAAGAGTGCAAGAACTGGAATCCGAAGCCTGCACGCAAGAGACCCAACTCGGTGAAAGATGTGCATTGCTTCAAAAAGACAATCACCAATTGAAGCAAGATATCAGTGATAAATTGAGCCTAATCGCAGAGTTAGAATCCAATCTGGCTCTTGAGCAAGATCAAGAGACTAAAATCAAGGCCTTTATCAAAGATTATGAAAGGAAATTGGCTGTGCGTGAACGGGATCATGAAGCGGAACTTCAAAAACTCCGCGACGAATCCGAAACCGAGTTAAACAAGGCCATCGCCGACTCTCGGGAAAAGATCAATGAGCTCAACCACGAGTTGTATGAAAAGACCACCCTCTACGACGACATGCTGGACAAACACGCCCACGCCATGTCCATGAAGGAACAGGAATTGGAGGAGGAAATCGAGTCATGCAGTCGCGTGTATCAGTCAAAAATGGCCGAATTTGAAGCGGTCAAGGACAAGCAAGTCCAAGCATTAGAGCAGAAGCTCAAGGAACGAGAAGAGCGCGATCAAAAAAACGCTTGGCAATGGGATCATGAAGAGGTGGAAGACTTGCAGAAAGAAAACCACGCCCTACTCGGCCTGGGAGCCACGCCCGCCACTTTAGCCGTGTCTTCCACCCGTCACCACAACGGGAGTCACACCCTCGAAGAAGCCACCGAATTCGAGTACCTCAAGAACATTCTTTACCAATATATGCTGGGCAAGGAGTCCCTGACCTTGGCCAAAGTGTTGGCGACCGTCGTCAAATTTGACGCCGAACAACAACGCCGAGTGATCGCGCATGAGGAGAAGAAACGCTCCATGTTGGCTGGATTAGGCATTTTATCATGAAAATATAGATACCAAGTAATGTTGGACACTAATCCTTTCGTCAGGACTCATGAGCGAATCAAAATCTCTCGATCCTCATCCATCCGGGGCCTTGGGCACGAGTTCCAGGTCGTCCGCGGTCAGAGACACTGTTCGCACCTTTTCGCCTCGACTCGCCAGGATCTTTTCAATGTTGGTCAACCCTTGGTCGTGGAGCTCAGCCCACCAACCCAGATTGTCGGCGATCAAGTGGCGGTTTTGGCAACCCTCACAGGTGACGATCACTACACCTTGGGTGTAGGCTTGCTTGGAAATGAACTTGGCGTTCCGTGTGGAACACACTTTACACGTGTAGCATAGGTGGAGACGGCCTTGGAGTTGGCCCAAGGGAATCTTAGCGGGAGGTGTGGGATTGGGATCGCTCGAGTAGAACCGCTGAAACACATCATCAAAGGTTATTGGCCAACCTAAACTCGTGAGTAAGACTTTACTTGAACGAGCTGGATCAGCACAGTTCTTCGTCTGTTTTTAGGTATGCTTCAATTATGCTCTCGAAACTTTGCTTGACACGCATTGCTTCATTTTCTTTATCTATAAACCAACCTGCGTGAGGAATGGACTCGTAGGCCACGCATTATTTGTCAACTTTGATGTGGCAGCAAGGAAATTGAACTTAACCGCTGGCGGGTGTGTCAGATGGACAGCTCGGCCACGCCCGAGACGGAGGATTCCTCGACGAAGCATATAGCCTTTACGATTCACAAACAGACCTCTCTCTTACTTGCTTCAATAGCGTTTGTTTTGATTTCGTCGCTAGCCTCGAAATACTAATGGAGCAGGGCCACCAACGAGGTTGCGTTGTCTACCAATAGTCCTAGCTATAAAGCAATGGGGTACCCCCGCGTGGTTTCGTGAACGCAAATTTTGGAATGCGACAGTACTACACTGTACCCAGTCGCATTTTAAAATGTGGGTTCTCGAAACTATCGGATACTCGCAGTTGGTGCAACTGGGTACAAATCGCATCTCAAAATATGCCCTCACGAAACCATGCGGGGGTGCCCCATTAAGCTAGCTATTTTTGCAATTTGGCGAGCGTTCCTAGAGACTTGAGGGTCTCTAATTCATGCACCTACTTTATAGGGCTCGCATGGAAGGAGTAAAGAGCAATGCAGAAACACTGCAAATTCAGTTTGCTGGCTAGTTTTTTTCTTCTAACATTGTTGCCAAGTGAATTGGTCAAGTGTCTAAACATGACCTAGTGAAATATGCCAGGATGCAAGGAGAGGTCGCTGCATTTTTGTAAATTCAATACCTTTTAAACTGAAAATTGAAAAAATGTGGACAATGGGCAAAGACTTGAAAGCGCTCAAAGCAATAAGTACGTACGCAACCTCGACAACGATTTACGCTTTAGTGCTTTTAGTTTTAAGATTTCGTCAGATTGATGTTGGTTTTGTTAGTGAGGCAGAGAAGAGGGCGACCTGTCAAGGACGAAATGACTAATTTTGATCATGTTCTGTTTTTAAAACCAAATGATATTTATTTTTGTTTGACTATCGTTCAAAAGCATGAAATTCTTTAATCATGGGAATAATCATTTATGAGCTTGATAGCTGGTTACCTACGGGATCGTCTTGTTTTTTTGCATTTTTTCGCAGTTGATTAGATAAACAAATCTACTAAGAATTTCAACAAATGAAGAAACATTTTGGTTGGGGCTTTGCGTTTGACACGTCACAAGGAATGTCCAAACTTTCAAAAGGTAGATAACGTAAAACGTCTCAATTCAAAGTTAAAACAAGTTACCTAAGGACAAACTGAAGCGAAAAAAGAATTGCATCTTTGTTCTTAAATACCTTTTTTTTTCTCTGACTTGCTTCCTTTGCATTAAAGAGTAAGTGAACTCTAAAATTAGAGTGATTGGATTTCGAAAGCGTGGTGTATATTTTCCAAAGTAATTTGACATCAACCCAGAGTTCGGTCTCGAATTCTGATGGGCACAGAGCCTGAAGGAGTGAGAAGGAAGTTAAATTCCGCCTGGAACTCTTCCACCAAAGTCACAGAGTATTTCTGGAAGAGCTTGGCAACAATCACATGAATCTCTTGCTCGGCCAGTCGCTTCCCGGGACAAATCCGCTTTCCCGCGCCGAACGGAAACACCAAACCTCGCTCACAAACCGGAAAGTCTACTTCCGAATTTTCCATCCACCTTTCTGGCGCGAATTTCTTCGCTTGCGTGAAGTTCTTGTCTTGCAAGGAGGCGAGCCTTTGATGGCACAAGACCACACTGTGCATAGGGAGGACGTATCCACCCGTTACTTCCGTGTTCTGCGGTAAGATCCGGGCAATTTGAGAGGCAGTCGGGTACATGCGGAAACTTTCCAGGATACAAGCTTTGAGATATTTCAGCCCGTTGATTTTTTCCAATGTCAGATCATCCCCGGGTCGTAGAGAGTCGTCCAGTTCTTGGTGTAACCGTTCTTGCACCTTTGGATGCAGGGCTATCAAGGATATGGCGAATATGATGGAGTTTCCAATAGTTTCTACGCCTGCAGTAATGTAATCGACAAGGGAAGCTTTCACGTCCCTGATGTCCAATTCGGGGGTTTTAAGCAATTGCTTGAGAATGCTGTTCTCATCGTCATAGGAAGATCCGTTGTTCCTCTCGTCCGCCAGAGCTTCATCGACAATTTTGCCCACCGCGTTAAATAGATTGTCTTTGTGATAAACCAGATTGGTCAACACCCCAGAGAATCTAGTGGGCACGTACTTCCACCAAGGTAAACCGTACATAGCCTCGTTGCTACTGGTTTGGTATCCTTTAATGGATTCCAGGATCAAGAGAGTTTCCTCATTCATTTCCTTGTGGAGGAATCCCATCCTACGGTCCAAGGAAATGGTACCGACTGTTTCTAGACCTGTACGGTACACAAGATCCTTGAAATCTCGCACCATTCCAAGCTCATTGTCGCGTTCAACTTGGATATGTTCCATCAAATCGTTTGCTATGGCGTTCATTTGAGTGGAATAACTTTTTAAAGTCTTTCTGTTCGTTAATGGAGGTGTGAGTAGAGATCTGAGTGTGTGCCATTTGGGTCCATTCAAGTTGACCATGCCGTCATTGAGATAAATGTCGTGACGAAGTCTCCGATAGAAAACGTCAGCTTCGTTAGGGGGTCGCATTGGATATTCGCTCTCATTGCGGATGACATTCTCAATGTCTGCTTTTTCAAAGAGATGAATGAGCGGGAAGTTGAACAGAACCTCCTCTCTCACCACAGGTCCAAAGGAAGCATACTTTGAGTCATTCGATTCATGATACTTGTTACGTGTGAACGGTCCAAAACGTGAGTACATCCATGAGGATCCCAGGAATGGCAAAGACAACGGGCCAGGAATATCAAATATTCCTTTGGCCGCGACATCTTGAGGCTGTCCCAAGAGAGTCCAGATTTTGTTCGTGATATACTTCAACGGGCGGGACCATTTCAGTAGCAATGGCACCAACGATATTAGAACCACACACACAGCCATAAACATGATCAGCTGGAAATTCAATGATTAGAAATTGCACAACGTGAAAGATATGCCCACTCGTTAAGTCCTGAAGGTCACGTTCACAATGTCACGCGTATTCGATAGAACTTTGGACTTTATTTCGCCGAAAGCACGGTCAATTTCTTGGAAATACCGTACTTTCCTCGATAAAACGGGTTTCCCACTTGCCTTTGACTGAATGTACCAAACAAACTCGAGCAAGTTTTTTGGATGGTGCTGAGATTAGCTTTGTTCAAAATGCATGAAAGGGGTGGATTTCACAGATGTTCGAGACCAGACAGTCTGGATTCATTTCACCCTCTGGCGCAGACATTTAATCCCCCCTCTCACCAACGGAGTTCTGCACATGTTTGGGTAGATAGACCAGGGATTGAGCGATGGGTGGACTATGAAAGAGTAGAGTAGCTCGGTCACACTCCAGGTATTATTGTGTAGGACAACTCAAATCATCCCCTTGATTAGCCAAGTATCAAAATGAACCAAGTCTGAAGAAGTTAGTGTTCGGTTTTGCACGTGGAGAGTCTACAAATACGAGTGGAAGTGAATGTTACTACTTCAAACTCGCACACCGCGTCGGCGATTAGACCTATTAGACCTGGAGGTCTTGGTTGCCAAGTGGATTCTGAAAGAAAATCGTTCAGGAGACTCGTCTCCATGCCAAGAAGCTTGAAGAGACATTGCATCTTACCGCTGGATTCTCCAGGTTTCAAGGGATTCATTCCAATGGCCATATTCGTGGTGGCGGTAGTGTTGGTGGAGATTTTGGTGGGTGTACCACTGAAGCCCTGCCCTGTGTTAAGAACGTACTGCACTTTGTGATGATTTGCAAGAGCGCAAATGAGGCACACACTAAATCACTTGCACTGCTAAAGTTTTTTTGAAAAATAATTTGAAATAATAACCGAGGATAATTTCTTTCTTCAATTATTTAAGCCATTATTCGAAATCTAAGGGTCAATAAATCTTTTTTTCCATTAAAGTTTTAAAGATTCTTTGCAAGAATGTAGCTATCTCGTTCCTGACATATTTTTTTCGCAATTGAGTTACTCGTCAATTAGCAATGTAAAAAGCACTTGCATGGCCCAAACATTAACAATTAATGGCTCAATTTTAACTAAAAGATAAGTTCAATCATTGTTACCCTAAAACTCTAAACAAATAAGTTATGGTGAAATAGGTTCTCTATCAACAAAAGGTTATTTATGTCATGTCACCTGCTTTTTTAGTGTTTCCCAAGTATGTACTATTATTTTCATATTTTTGGTAAAAAAAGCCAACTTTTGCTCTTAAAGATAACAAAATATTGCAATTCCTTTGAGAGTTAAGGAAGAAAAGTAGGGTATCGATAGGAATATCGTAGTTGCAAGGAAGTTTTGAAAGGCTCTCTTGACCCTTTTTGGCCCAACTATGACTTGAATGATAGCTCAAAGAAATCAAGGATTATGGAAAGTCAGTCACGAATTTGTTTAACAACAAGGATAATACGTAGCAAAAGTCAAGAATCCAAAGATCATGGTATCTTTATCTGATGTTGATAACTTAAATCCTGTGGAATTTGAATTCAGCTCTTGGAAATATTTATGAAGTATTTTTACGAATAACGC
>NC_081450.1:11781739-11833225 GCF_007210705.1 Tigriopus californicus | reverse complement strand
GAATATCGTAGTTGCAAGGAAGTTTTGAAAGGCTCTCTTGCCCCTTTTTTGCCCAACTATGACTTGAATGATAGCTCAAAGAAATCAAGGATTATGGAAAGTCACGAATTTGTTTAACAACAAGGATAATACGTAGCAAAAGTCAAGAATCCAAAGTTCATGGTTCCTTTATCTGATGTTGATAACTTAAATCCTGTGGAATTTGAATTCAGCTCTTGGAAATATTTATGAAGTATTTTTACGAATAACGCCCTCAATAGTCGTAGTCTCTTATATAATTTTATGTATTCTCAACAATAAAAAATAATGAGCTATAAAACTTCGGAAAAACTGAAACAGTGTTTAGAGGCGTACTGAACTAGAAATGAATGCAGACCCTCCTCTTGATTCATTGGGGTGCTCGCACCAAGATATTTTTCATATTTGGTTCTGGGCAAGTTCCCGACTTGGTTTTAGCGAGCCAATAGACCGTTGAGGTGGAGAGCTTGAGCAGATAGCACTTCGTGTACGTCTCTCATTAGATGTAAGATTGTCATGGAGGATAAGGGACCATTGGGGAGTTGAACAAGAGATAGATATCCATTTATGGTCTCAAACTTCGAGGAGGGTAATAGAAAACGTTGTCTTTGACGATGAATGGACATTACACCAAGAATATAAACATAGTAGGAGAATGATTTAACCACTAACATTTTTTTGAACCCGGGTTTAAAATCAGATGGTTCCAGTAAAGCACGAAAAACGTGAAAATGTCAAAGTTGGATCATTTTGAAATAAACTCTAAACTCTAGTCCTCATTTGGATATGACTGGCTTTGTAACCTTACGAATTCACGCTTGAAACTAAAGTTACCCTTTAATGTAAGATCAAGAGGAAAGACATCAAATATACATCGAGCCTTTGATAAAGATGTTTACTCTGTACACGTCAATTCTTCTTCCACAATTTCAATATGCTTCAACCATTTGGTCTATTTAGTCCTTCAGGATTGCAAGAAAATAGATCACGTCCGGAAAAGTTTTAATAGAAATAAAGCATGAATTACAGAGCTCTCGTACTTACGATAGACTAGAAATGTTGCAAATTGTTCAGACAAGGAACGAAATATATCTGATATAAGCTCTGCAAAGCCGGCCATCATATCGTCCATTTTTTAGGCAGTGTCCGTTTCAAATTGATTCTCCGTCCATGGGTGTGATTGGGTCAAAAAGTTTCTTTTGAGGCAAGATCGAGGAGAATCGAACCACGGCCTCTCGCATTCTAAAACACTGCACTAACCAATATACCATCCCCCACGTATCCTTCCTCCTGAGTGACATACTCGTCACCATCCTTTAAACCCACGGCGCCTGGTGGAAGATTGCTGCCTTGTTCTGCAAGCCCCTAAGAGTTCTTGGCACCACTAGCTCCCTAGTTGTAACAAATAAATACCTCCAGTGATATTTCTACACCTAGACTTATAGGCCAAACCCTTCTTCCCAAAGAATGGAGTGCCACAGGGCGACCCAATCTCATCCCTTTTGCCTGCACATTTTAGATTGAAATGGTGTTGCCTTCAATCGGTTGGAGTAGCCAACCGAGTGTTCCATGACTCCTAGTCCATGGTTGCCGATTCAGTTGCAATAAAAAACCACACCAGACATGTTTTTACCTTTCTTTGTTTTCTTTTCAATGTGCCAATGACTGCGTTTTAGGAGATCCGAAGAAAATCTCCAAAGAGCGCTAGAAGATCTTCAGATTTGTTGTAAAAACGATCTCGTCCGAAACATACCGAAAACTAAAATGTCAGTGTTTTTTAAGGGGCGGTTGCCGTCTTGAGAGTTTTCCCTGTTTAGAAGAATCATGAAACGAGTCAATGAATGGAAATACCTCATCCAGATTAGTCCCATCTGCACATGTTCAAGTAATAGGTTCCCTTGTCTGAACCTCCGTCATTTTCCTTTCCCTCTACTGCACATGGTAATGCAGAACTTCCAAGCATATATTTCGCCTATTGTACTTTGAGAGAGCATAATTTTTGACCCAGTCGTTCGATTTAATCACTCACTTCCGAACGATTAATTTTATACCCTAGCTTCCCCCTTCATATTCCAGTGGTTCATGAGTAAGCGGAGGGAGCTGGAACAAAATATGTTTGAATTTCAAGATCTTTAGTCTGAATTAAGAATCATTATCTTTTTTTACATTAGACACAAGCACACAAATTGTAATATGATAACATCATCAAGAATGGAAAAAATAATCAATGATTTTCCTCAAGATGTTTTGTTTTTGACTGGAATTTTTTTCAAAATAAGTGGTGAAACGTGAAATTAAGCCATTTAAATGTTTTAAAAAGGGCTTAATTCAACCAGTTATTTCAGTTCTTGCGATGTTTTGTACCTTAGGCACGGGTCAAAAACCGGCAAAATGTTCTTTTTTTTCACGGGTTTATTTTTCATGGGGTGAACATGGGGTTAACTTTTAATTATCAGTTTTGCCGAAATATGAACTCCTTGAAGGGCTAAGCCAAAATAAATGTTCTTGTGGGAAAGAACAGATTATCTCTGAATCAGTCATCGAAATGACTGATTGTCACCCACCCTAATATTACTCAGGGCAAGAGTTTCATGAGCAGACAAGGAAGGCAGGACAGCAAACATTCGCGGGAATAACTTTGCCAACAAAAGCTAGCATTATTCGTGAAATTCCGTGCTGATAGGACATGAGTGTGACAACCTCCACCCGCCGTCCCACCGGTTGCCCCAATTTCACGATATGCCTCATCCAAGATCTTACACCGATGCAGTACTCTCTCTACAGAATGCCCTTGAGATGACTCAGAGACTTAGGTAAGAGAAATATGTATTTCATATGTTTTAAGAAATATGAGATCGAGAAATTTGGGACTGAAACAGGTTTTTTTTTCTTTCCTTTTTTATTTAAGAAAAGAAGGCGAAAAATTGAAAATCGAGAATCTGTTATCTTTCTATCAATATCCTGTTTTAGGTTACTCTTAAGTTACAAATAACGACACAAGTGATTTTACCGAAATAGGTTATAACTCAATTGATTGCTTCAATTTGTGCCTGTGTTAATTTGACCAGAAGTCAAATGCACTTAATCTCAAAGTGACAAATGGCATAACAAATGACAAACTTAATTGGCGTTTTTACTTACCAAAAATGTAACGGAAATTTCAATTGTCCGATGACCTAAGATAAAATTCGCTATTACGTCATTGCTTTCAACTCTTGTACCTTACGCACTTTAAGCCCTAAAACTTTACTAAGTGCCTTTTGGTTGCTCTAAATATTCATTATATGTTAAAGCTTCGACTTTTTTTGACAAGGTTCATCTTATTTTCATACAGGTACTTCAAGTACGATATTTACTATTTTAACATATTCTAAATCCTGAATATCAAGCCTTCCTTAGGCACCCTTTGTTACTCCAGTGCAACTTTCATCTTATCCTTACTACTAACTCACTTTGAAGTACATTGTTCATTATTGAGTGCCAAGTTTTTTCAATAATTAAGACTGGTTTGGAAGTCATTTTTGCAACGTCCCATGGTTGATTGTTGGCCAAACAATGCGTTAAAACATGTATGCACTTGATTTGATCATCAACTACAAACAAGATTGTTATTTCAAACCCGTTTAGGATGTTGTCATTGAATTCCGCAGCAAAATGTACTACAATCAACAGAGAAGGATCTAAGCTGGACTCTTGAGTGCTTATCAGCTTGCCCCTCTCGTCTCAAAAGCCTTTTTGAAGAATGACTGAAAATTTCAAGCAAATCCTGTTAAATAATAGGGAAATTGGCGTTTGAAATGCGCCAGAATGCAATTATTCAATCAAACTTAAATTACTCCTTAAAGTTTGGCGCGGTGGAAAACTGAAAAAGATGGATGCGAGTATTTTTCTCAAGACTTGATAAGGTTTTTTGACCACCGTGATGAGATGGGTGAGACGAGAGGAGGAGAGACGACCGTGTCCAAGAATCCAGCTCTAGTCCTACTTCATTCGTAAATTTCATCTACACCTTTTCTTGAGCCTTGGAACGACGTGAAAGCATATCGTTTACGGTAACAAGACAACTCAGACAAAGGCGTCAGCACATAAAACTTTGAGGGTTTCTAATTTCAATCTCCTGCTGAGTATGAATATTAAAAATGGCGACTCCAGCTCAATTCTCCATAACAGAATCATAGGAAGAACATACAGTCTTAATATGAAGCCTCATCCCTAGTCGCCTCTTGATTTCAGAGCATTTCATTGTTGTTGTTTTTGACATGAAATTTGGAATACCATATAAGCGGTAATGAACAGAGGTGGGGAAATTGCAATCGCATATTTACTGCAGCTTTATCACTTTGCGCTTATTCTGCATATTTTGAGTATCTGGGTCAATTTAGGAAAGGTTAGAATTCAAATGTTTTGAAATGTTTTGTCATTCATATTGGCAAACCTAATTGCGTTTCTTCGTAAGTAGATCAAATCAAAATCAATCGTTAAAATATGATCTGGTGCATGGACGACGTTACACTGGGCATATTTGATGCCGCCAAATGTACCCTAAAAGTATAACGGAAATTTTAGAAACCACTGAACTCAACGTCTCGACCAGAAATTGAAAAAAATATGGTCACGCTCTCCAAACCAGGCAAATTCCCTCGCCATAAACATTCGAAATTATAGGGAGGAACATGGCCAATTTTAAGCAGTAGCTGGAGGAATTCCTGTCTACCAGGATTCTTTTCCCACTGTTCAAGTTTTTCAGCTGTCCAAGTTAAGTTGAGGTAAACGGGTGATACGAGATGGACGAACCATGAAATTTGACTTGTTCGAATAAAAATTAAAAGTGACAAGAATTCGTGTAAAGTTCCAAAATATTTTTGATGTGAGTGGTTGCCAGAAACATCAAGGACTCCTTGAAAGTGAATCAGACGTGTTTTATTAACTGCAGAGTGAAAAAGGGGCCAACTACTACACAATCCTGGAATTCCAATGTCAATCATCTTGAATTAGAAACAACAATATGCGTGAAAATTGGACTATTTTGACTGGAAATGATCAGCAGTAACCTCTTAAACAGGATGGAGGGTGAAAACCAATCCAAGGTAAGGCCTAACTCATCGTTTTAGCCCCGTTTCCTAATCAGATCAAAACATACCGGGGTATACGGCGACAATTTGATAGACCTCCAGTTAAATTAAGACCTCCATGTCTGGAGAGAGAGTAGAACGCAAGTACAGTAAAAATCGGATATAAGAGCAAATCGGATCGAAGGGCAGGATTGTGAATCCCGGAATCAAATTATATAATAAAGTTCAGTAAAGTAGCATCGGATATAAGAACACAAAATTTTGGGCCACATCGAATATAAGAACAGAATAGAAGGCGGCAAAATATTTTTCTTTTTTTTTCCCGCGCTCCACAATGAAGCTTTCGATGGAAACTGGTTCAGACATTTTATAAAAGCAAGATTTCAACCGCTTTCTCATAAAAACAAACAGTCATGCATAATGGCTTATGCCAAGAGAACCACTTTTTCCATCAAGGAGAGGCAAAAGCTCCTTGCCGATTTTGACAATCTGTCCAAGATAAGCCTGACCGAAGCTGCCGCAAAGTTAGGAGTCAAACGTGCTTCCTTTGGAAAACTCTTGTTTTTTTTCAAACTTTATAGCCAGTATGTAATTCTATGACAAATTAACTACGTATTTGGCGCGTAAACATACGGCCAAGACACTGCCCTCCTTGCATTTTGATTCATTTTTCTCGATTTGTATGTTTGCATTTTGTTTGGACCGTAAAACTACATCAAATTATAGCTTAAAAATATGTTTTCTGTCATCAGTTTCGCCTCTGGAGCCGCGGAACTGGAGCATCGGATAAAAGAGCAAATCGGATATAAGAGCAGAAATTCACGGCCCAAAGCTGTTCTGATATCCAATTTTTACTGTATTGGCAAAGCGATTTTCCTACCTACGCTGCCAATGGACGAAATTCAGCACTTATTTGAAGTTGCTGGCTTATTTGGGAAAAAAAAATTCGATTTTGAGTCAGGGTAAGTAGTGCAGCGTTAAAAGCCCATCGAACAATGCAAACTCGTTGGTATATTAAGATTTTTAATATTGTTTTTGACTATTTTTAATGGACTTTTTTTAATCGAATTTTGTAGACTAGGCATGACCGATTCTTTGCTTGTAAAGTAGATCTTGGTGCCAAGAAATTTAAAAAGATTCAAACACAGTCAAAAACAGATGTGTTTGGCCTTGGTAAAGGAAATAAATGCCTTTATATTTTACATTGGCTCTAAACTGAGGCATACCGCATTACCAGAACTGCAATCAACATTTGTTATCAGCTGCTGTTAAGATGGAAAAGAAAATATTGGAAATAAATGCGTTAAAACCTACTTATTTAAGTGCATATTTTTGCCGTGTCGGTGCACATTCAAATAATAAATGGAAATTTTTTTGTGCATATTTTAAAAAAATATAATATAAACATAATATAAATCAGAACGCCATCGTTAGCACTCTTTATTGGGTCCTCAAATTCTTTGCTTTGAGCCGCATTAACTCAATACGGTGGATAAAAAGTCCGATCAAGTTTCCAAAGAAATATCTAACCCAAAAATGTTCTTTTACTTTTGTGACAGACAAAACCAGGGCATTTTAGAACTAAAAACGATCAAACTTGGACGATTAAATTCCATATACGTAAGATGTGGTTTACAAGATCATATGTTAATTTCGGAATAAGTGTTCTCTAAATTGTCATTGAATAGGGTTAATTTTTTTTAGTTTTTATATTCTTGTATTCATGGTTTTGCTTTCAACGATCAATCATGATTTACTATCATATATAGTGATTAATGGGCTAATCAAGTCATCATAACTGGCAAATGGAAAGAAATAAACACCAAGGTGTTAAGCTTTCAAGATTTATATTTAACTTGGAACGAGTCGAGTCAAGAATGAGTACAAAAATAGCAAACGATAATTTTTAGATTTGCGCTTGTGAGTAACAAGGTCAAACGGGTTGCCACAATTGAATAACTGAACCCAAAAATTCGACAATACGCAGAAGAGAGTCTGACCAACAATGGCATCTTGTTGCCACGATGCTATATCGTACTTTATACCTAGGTATATGTAACACATTCATAGCTAATGATAAGAGTGATAAGATTAAAGTCCATTCTAATTTGGAAGTGTCATCACAGAACGGGTTCGGCAGAAGAGCTCTTGGAAGAAGAGATCATCATTTCGAGTAGATTGGCCCTGACGGAGCTCCAGACCAACCCGAGATCAACAAGCCCACTTGGAGGGCTTTTGAGGGGCACTTTGGCAAACTTCATGGATCACGGAAACCTCTCACACATACCATTCACGAATAGGCTTCCCGTTATTCTTTTTCACCGTTGCAGTGTTACCATTTCCATAAAACCCGTTTGAGTCACCCACGGTCGTGGCACTGGTTCGAATCACGGTGGCACTCGTAGGAATAATCGTGGACCCTGCGGGCAAAGTATTCACTGTAGGTGTGAATTCATCTGCAGGCGGAGCAAAATGATAAGTCCGAGCTTCTTCCACTTTAAAGTTTCCATCGGCCGATGTCCTGGTTTTGAGAACGATCACCACTATCAGAACTATGGCGATCATGGCGAAGACTATGATTCCGATGACAAGTATCGTACTGGGCGCCGTGGCTGCAGACACATGGTTGTTTTGTGGAGGAGGGTCTTTAATTTCGGGCTCGTTGTCGTAGACATTGTATTTGGTATCATAGTTTTCATAAATGATTTGCGGCTTGGAGGTTGAGATGATGGGAGCTTTTGTGAGAGGCTTAGGAGCTTCGGTTGTGCTTTGCCAATGAAGCCAATCTTCTGTCGTGGAAGCCGTGGTAGTGAGAATGTAACTAGGTGCCCGGGTATCTGACAAATTTGAAAAAATGTATATCAAGTGAATATATGAAATGGAATAATTCAAAGTTGAAGATCTTACATGCTTGCTCACTGTCCTCGAACCCGGAACCGCAATCATCGTCGTCGTCATCACATGGCCGATACGGGTTGTATGGTTGCTTTGGTTCTCTCCAAGGAGGTCTCGTGGGGGTGATGTACACCGGAGTTATAAGCTCATCGCCAACTGCAATCCGGGGATGAAATCTTTGTTAACATTTGCCTTCCAATCACAGAGTGAGCCAAGTTGGATAATTCTTTACCCGAACCGTCGAACGAGAAACATTTTGGATCGTAGTACATGTCATCATCTCCAGTGCATCTGGACCTCCCATAGACGAGCTCGTCATTAACCCCAGGTTCTGGGCGATTTGAAGGGTTGGTTTGTTGCATCTTATGATCGTCAAAGAGCCTTCTATTCCGTTCTCGATAGTCGAATGGGATGATGTCCAATAACCGGACATCTCCTTGAACCTTGGTGCGGCCATCACCCTTGGAGGCTAAATCTAAAGGCCGTAGTCCATTGTAGACTAAACCGGCCATGACCCCCCGAAAAGGTCGTTCGACACGGCTTAAGGTCGGGTTCCATTTGCCTCCTAATTGAATTTGGGATTGCCCATTGAATACACTCAATTGTCGACCTTTAACAAGGAGATGAATCACGTCAACAACGCTTATGGTGGTCAGACAAATCTAATGAATTTCATTTACCATAAGGATACTTTGCTTGTATTTGGTTGTCGTCGATCTGTAAGGTGGAATTGGGTCCGGATCTGGTGAATCTAATTACGTGATATTTTCCATCATCCACCCTAACGCTCAAATCGCCGATGGCAAAATCCTCAGTGCCAAGGTTGTACCCCACAAAGATATTTCCACCGACCTAGAAATTCAATGTGATGATTGGAACACGTAACCAGTCAGAAGACCAACTGAACCTACAATCTCTAGTTCAATGTAGTCGTTGGCTGCATCACTATCAACTCGAATAACCACGCAATCCCGGAGAGGTGTGATGAATCCCAAAGATAGAACATCGGCTCTGGTGTCGGGTCGGTGGTCCATATGGTAATAGTAACGAATAAGGCCTTGTTTGGAGCCCCATTCATAGGCCACAGACTCTGAAAAGAGGTATACCAATGGATGATTTATTTGTTCTTGACATGAATCATTGAGAAGGTGGAGTAAAACGCCCATCATGCCGAATGTTCTAACTACATTTGATGTATAAACATACTGCACTAGTAGAAGATAGATATATACCAATAATAACTCTACAGTACAATGCATGGGCTTTGGCGATGCCAAAGTTTTCTGATAACATGGAAGTCCTGGATAGATACGGAGAGAAAGAACATTGGGTCTTTCATGAGGTTTGTGTTCCAAGACAACGGATCTCTACGAACTACGAGTGAACACTGCAGACAGTCGTTCTCCATACCATCGGCACAATTGGGCCCGGTAAAGGATGTGAGATCACAATCACATTCCGGAGTCAACCAATGGTTCTTGCATACACCATTGTTGGCGCAAAAATCCTTCCGACAGGACCCCGGAAGGGCTCCAAAGCCTCCCCCAGCTCGGGTCAAGGAGGCAGGCGAGGATCGGATGAGATTGGATGGGGGTGGATGGCCGAGATTGTCGCCTATTTGTCAAAGAGTGGTCGTGATGCGTCGTCATCCATGGTTTGTTTCGATTGGTTTAGAGAGTGAGGTTTTTGGAACAGTTGGTGTGAGTGTCGTGTGTATTGAGGTGAGTGAATGATTGAGAAAAGAAAGATTGTGCGTGAGTAGAAAGTACCAAAGGAGAATTGAAGTGCTCGATCCTGTGACTAAAGGGAAGGAAACTTTTATGTCGCTTTCCACTTTCTTAAGCAATCGAAGGACAGGGAGTAGAGCGTTGAAGGAGATGGCCTAATTACATTAAAAGCAGTGCAAGATGACTCGATGAGGTTGATGTCGGTGCGGTGTCCATCAACCTCGGAGGGGAAACTTGATCAACTTTCTTTTTCTTCGCCAGTGCCAATTCCAAGTGCAATGAATGGAACAATTTCCATGGTAAAGGATTGGGTGCTGATCTATCAATCATAAAATTCGGTGCGGAAGACGAGCGTCAATGCTTCAAGGACAGATAGTGGAACTTGTGTGAAAGGGATTGGCGACGGTGCACGATTGGTGGAAACTTTCGCTCGGTGATATACAACTTTTGTTAATTGATCCTTTTGTTTGTTCCATTCGTGCCACTCTTCAAGCTTAGAAACCAAGTGGTTTGGTTTAGAAAAAAAGATCCAGAATCTTACCCTCACATCCCTCATTGACAAGGTCTGAAGTCCTCAGGGCATTGTTCAAGGGATCCGTGGCCTCGCCATTCAAATCAAGACTGGCTAAACAGCCATGGTAGCCTTTGTTAGCTTCCACCTCTCTGGGCAGCTTGCCGTACATCGTATCCCGGACTCCGCCTAGATGGAATATACGTACATGTTTGAGGAGTCTTTTTTTGATGCATAGCAAAGTGTCACCATGTTCCCCAGTGTGATTATCCTCGTTCCTTATAGCTATGGTTACTCAATCAGTTCCTAGGCCTCATCTGTTCGTTTGGGATAATTGGCCATTGACCTTGAAGTAGTCTCAACTATAATGAACAACGATGATGAGGTGCTTTTTTTCAGGAGGGGCTTCTCACTATGACCCGAAGAGAGAGAGCATGGGTGGCCAAACCGTCTGCCTTGATGCTTTTCGAATTGCTTTCTAACAAAAGCTTATTTCAGTCAAGAGTGAGGGTATCTAGTGCGTAGTGTGAAGAGGAAGAGGAGGGGGCCATGTCATTGAATTTCTTACTTTTGTCCCCCAGAAACCATTGACGAGGTCTTTCTTAGAATAGCCTCTGAGCTCGAACGTTTGCAATGAAAAGAGACAGACTAAGGAGAAGAGGTAATGGTGGTCTTTGATGAGCTAGCTGATGATGGCTTTGACAAAGAAAGAGAACGAAAATCTTCTCTTTTCCCCCGTTTTTTTGGAGAGGTGCCAACGTCATCAGAGTATGACCAATTTATATGCCAGGTTCCTGATGCTTCAAAGTGTCTGACGAATTTCGGCAAAAGGCTCTCGAGAATCATTTGGAGACCCTCTTGACCTTGATAGACGATCGTCTCGCTCACCTAAGAAAAGAATTCCTTGCAAGTCCAAATGAATGTCACGTCCATCAGTGGTCATTGTGGCCAATTGGTTATCGTCAATGAGGAGTGTGTGTTTGGTCCTGCTTGGTCTTCCAATGAACACCGAGTGCCAGAGGTTGTCATTCAAGGCCTTCGCACTCGTGTCTCGCAAGACGACGGTATCGTGGCCCAAATTGAACACGTAATGAACATGGCCACCAACCATTTCAATGGCAAGAAAGTCCTTGCCCTTGCCAGCGTTGTACATGATCAAACCATCGGGCTCGAGAGTTCGGAATTGGAAGTAGATGTTGACCTCGTTGTAGGCCTTCATCTGGGGCAAGATCAGGTAGGTGTTATTGCTGGCAAAGCTTATGGTGTGGTAGAGCATCCCTCGCTTGCGACCAAAGGTCCCGCTGAGCACATGGTCATGATAAAGGCCAGACAAGATGTGCTCCAAGTAGGGGATCCCATTAAAAGACAGTTGTTGGATGTGGCCAATGAAATTAGGTGCCGTGCTTGGGATCACATGTGAAGGATAAATGGCACCCACATGTAAGCGAGAGTAATCCAAGAAGCTTTCGCTCCCATAAATTTCAGCTGCAAAAGAAGAAGGTGAACAGGAAGTTATAATATGAAAGTGGAACCTGGACAGCCCAGAGCAACGAATCCCGCGATTTCTTTTCAGCCCCCCTAAAGACCCAACTTTCTGAGTTGGGCTTCAACGTGGAACTAACCTTACCCAATTGCGTAAGAGTAAAGTTAAGCCTTGTACAGCGCGTGAAGCAGGTGCTTGGTAACAAATGATAGGAAGCTTCTCACTCACCGACGAGAGGCGTGTCATCGTCTACGCCCAAAGTGATGATCATGCCCATTCGTTTCATCATGACCGTGTGCCAGATATCATCATTCAACGAGTCCCCAACGATCACCGTTTTCGCTGTCATGCCCATCGTGACCGACAATTGGAGTCGACCAGATTCTGAAACGAGAACCGCCACCAAATTCATGCCCAGACTGGTGACTATTTGGGCCGGTTTTTTCCGCCTTTGGGTGTCGACTTTCGAGAGTGGGCGGAGATTCGTCGCATGGAACCCATTGAAAGTTACCTCGAGTCACGCAAAGACCACATTGAGTCAGAACCACCGAATCGATCTTTGTTCACGAACCTCGGTGGGTGCACTGAGAAACCCTTGCGGCTAATTGGTAATTACCTAGCGACAATTCCAAGCGGTCCGTCGACGAATCATGGCGTGTGGCCAATAAGAAGGCGTGGCTGAGTTTGGTTTGAAATCGAAAGGCAATCTCCTCGGCCTCACTCACTCCACGGCCAAGGTCATTGATGCTGAGATGTTGGTGGCCATTCAAGTGGATGGTGGCGGCCGCTGGAACAGGGCAATCAGAGGGGATTCATCATTCAGAGAGATCGTTTCAAAAGTGAATGGGACATGGATTTGAATTGATGGCTCGGGTGGGCGCAGGAAATGAGCTGAACCTGTTTGATTAATTAAGTGGCTCGACGTCGTAGCTTTCCAATCACCGACTTTTTCCCTGGCTATTGCTCTTATGTTGAAAAGGATTGGTTCGAGGCGAATAGTTAGGGCGTAGTTCTTTGCATGAATAGTTTGGTACATATCGCTCGATCTCCGGCTATGGAGGATGTATCTTGCGAGTATCCGGTTTCGGCGCTTATATCGTTGGGCATTTGAAATTCAGGGAATGATCTCTTAAGCTCCTGAATTTGTCTGTCAGGCCTTGTGAGACCCCTGGCGACAGCTGTGGTAAATCCTTCTCATTAGTTTTAACTTGGTTCACGTAAGAACATGTTCACTCGTTGAAAAACCGTCCTAAAGTGGAAGAAAGGATTAACAAGATACCATCGAGTCAGCTGGAATCGTGATGGGCTGATGGGAGGAGATCTCTAATGGTCCATTCCTAGTTTTTTTTTCTCCTTCAAGAATGGAATGGTGGAAAATGGGAGGAGAAGAGAGGAAGACTAGGAAGTTCCAGACCCAAAAGGTATGAATTTTAAATTGGAAGCTCCGTTAGTGGAGGCTTCTTGGTATGTGAATAGCGTTTGAGCCCAACTTCTGGTCCGTTATGCGCAGACATGTGCTGGCTTCGCCCCTACTATTACTACTACCACTCTCATTTCTCCCATAGAACCACAGGCTGTTCGTGTATTTGAATGTTCCACCACCCTTTAGCCTAACGAGGCTCTTGGCCTGATTTTCGAACTCTTTGGAAATCCCTTTTAAATTGATAGAGATTCTTGGCTTCCATAGACCTCAAGAGTCAATCCCTGATCGATGATGAACGACTCGTCAAAACATCCTATTTCTAGGGCGAGCTCTCTAATCTGTGGGGGACTTACGTTTTCCACATGTTGATCCGGTGAAACTGGTCATTGAACAATCACAAATGTATCGATTCCAACCTTCAATACACGTCCCTCCTTGTAGACAGGGTTTCTGGGGGCATTTGGGGGGCATGATATGGCAAGAAGACTCAATTGAACCTGGAAAAAAAACCGAGTAAGAATTGAAAAGCTAAAATGAATTCTTCGCGGCTCCTTGAATCCAATTTCTTCTCAAGCGTGTTCCACTTGAAAATCAAGGGTTAGAATGGCCCTGCAGTCATTTTTCTAGGACTCATTGCATGAGTTTGCCGGTGACAGCTGTTGGCTTTTCCAATTTCATAAGTGGTACAGTTGTAAATCTCATTGGGTGCATCTCCACCGTGGGAGATCTCCTCCGCTCCATAAATGGACCAGAGTGATGCAGGGTTTCTTGGTTCAGCTCCCTCAATTTCATGCAGATCAGAAACTCCTCTCACTTCTCAATTGTAGTAGTATAATCTATTCCTCATCTGTTTCTTTTCACAGCTCTTGTTCCTTCTTGTCTTGGCTGCCATTCTTTTGCATGCATGGGCGATTTCTTCCTCTCTTTCTTTTCTGTTCTTTCTTTGCCGGAAATTGTTTGTCTTGCATTTTTACACCCCGAGGCCGAAAAGAGACAAAGACAGCCCTAGAGGCCAGAGGCTTGCGCTCTACACGCGTTTTATAAGGAACAAATTTGGAGCATAACATCAAGAAGATCCAATCTTTGCAAAGCAAACATAACGTCCATACGTCACTTGGCTCAATCTGAATCTGAACGGCCTGTGAGTGGGCTTGCTTCTCCTCTGGGGTTTGGTAATCTTGTCTCACACTTAACCACAAAGCTTGCCTTGGGTAAAGTTAAGTTATCGCAGAACTGCGAAAGGCTCGTCGTTTTCAAGCAGACCTTGGATTGGGGCGAGCTCATTATGAAACGAATGTTTCCTTGGTTTTATCTCCTACCTGAGTCTTGTTGGCTGGCAAATTGGGCGATATCCACCGTATATCCATTAATGTCCAAGTCTCTCAAGCAACCCACATAACCCTTTCTGAGCGAGGCTGTCCATAAAACAGGGGGTACGCGGTAGGGTTCCAAAGACGGATCCAGTCCTCCAACATAAAGGGGTCCATCCAGCTCCAACTTAAAGGCCTCGCCTGAAATAAACAAGGCCGTTGGTAGATCACGAGAAGTGCACCTTGCCAAGGCATAAAAGTCAATCTCACCTGGAGTCTCGAAACTGTGGAGTTCTTCGTCCACGGTGATGGTTCCAGATCTTTGATTCCGTAGGATCTCCACCTTGTGCCAGGCTCCATCATCAAGACGCCGATTGGAGGCTCTTAATTTGACGGCTCCTGAGCCCAAATCAATGTGCTTGTACAAGTAACCCTCCATCATTTCCATGGCGAAGAAATCGCCCTAAAAGACCACCGAAAAGTTAGTCTGGTTTTCGGACCAAGAGATTGGATTAGTTTTCACCTTGCCAATGACGCCTCCGCCGTTGAAGAACATTAATCCCGTTGGTTCGGTGGTTCGAAATTTGAAGGAGAGAGATCCACTTTCGGTGTTATTCCACGTAGGAAGGATCTAGGACGAAAAACGAGATCAAATGAGCGAAAGTTCATTCCGGAAACAAACATGAATGTTCACTCATGACAAAGCCAAGCCAGTTCCAGCGTGATTTGATACAAAGTCTAAACTAATTTGGCAAGTGTTAAATGGGAGTGGAAGGTAGGGGGTGTCAGGAAATTTGAAAAGCAACCTACTTCCATAAGTTGTCTCCTGAAAGACATTCAATACATCTGTGAACTTGGGTGTTTATAAAACTCACATGTCTACGGCAGAACTTTGGTTGGTTTTCTATAATACATAACATTGTATTTGTGGCGCTGTGTGAAGCAAACGTGGACCAAAATAGGCATGGATTGGAAACTTCCTTACTCAAACAAACAAACGTTGGTGCCAAAGCCCTTCTAACCCATAAAAAGGGTAGATGTCCCCGCTAGTCAGTTTCCTATCCTGGCTTCTCGTGGTCCACGGTGCAAATAATGTAACAGAACGAAAGTGCAAGATCAGAACCAGAAATAAGAAACAAAACGACGAGTTGTTGGTGTGGTAAGAACGAGTGGCCACTCCAAGCATTTTTTTCGTGGTTGATGTTGGTTTCTTGCTTCTTGGACTGGGTTGCAAAGGCTCTTACCAAATATGCATTTGGGCGGTTGATTGAGACCACGCCGCCACCGCCTTGATGGGGGCGGGGGTGATTAGAGGCCTGATTAGAGCGAGGAAGAGGCACATCAAGAACACAATTTGGATCAAATAACAACGACTCAAAGGGTTGGATATCGGTTTTCCTGCTCACTACTACTACTAAACTGTTACATGGCGGTACTGTACTATAAATGCTCGAATGGTGAGTGATCCAGTTTTGGAACACTTGACTAATCCACCCAATTGACAGAATGAGTGGTATTATGGAATATAGCATATGTACGGATGAAGATATATCGTGGATGGAATGCATTCCGTTTCCCTTTTCTTCTTCTTGTTCTTAGTTCTTACCAAGTTGGAGTCGCTGGAAGTGAAGGCAATGGGAAGAATGGATTGCGAGGAGCTGCATTGAAAGGCGATCTTGCCAACTGCATTCATCAAACCATTTCCGTCCTTGGCCAACTTCAATAGTGGAAGATGAATGCTGTCCGCTCGGAACTCCACCTAAGGATCATGAGGAAATAGGCTTGCATTATTTCAAAGGCCACTCCCTTAACCCAACAAGGTCACTCAAAATCATCGAGGGCGAGAGTAAGTTTGAGGCCCATCCGAAGAAGAGCCCTGGGTGTGGGTGTGTACGTGTGTGTGTGTAAGGTGCATTGTTTGGAACCCTTGATCAACCGCTACTCACTTTCTTAAGGCAGCCCACAAAGTTGTTCTTATTCCCTGTTCCAGGGAGTTTATAAGGGGCTTCGCTTCCACCAATGAAGACTTTGGCTGATTCCAGCATGGTAAAGGTCCCGGTGGTCGTCCACTTCTCCGTGAACGTATTGTCTACCGTCATATTAACCTGAAATGGATTCAGAATCATTGACTTAGCTTACCAATATTTGGAGGGGTCATCACGTGCTCAACTACAATGAACTCTCTGGAGGTCTTGGATCCCACTTGAGAGGGAAAAAATGTTCCAAAACAATCACACATGCTCGCTCTATGGTCTACATCAATCAGAGATTGAGAAGGAAAAATCAGGACGAGGAAACTTTTCGCTCTATCTCTCAATTTGAGGGGCAGAAGAAGTTGCCCAACTTACGTCGCACATGGATCGAGTAAAGGTCAGCTGAAGTTGATCATACACATGTTAGTCACGGTTAGTTATACGCAGAATGATCACTATTGGCATTTCCCAAGTGGCGCTCTCACCTCTTTAGCAGCCCGGACTATGAGGACATGGTGCCATTTATCGTCATTGAATTTAATATCGCGAGGCTTGATCCCCGTGTCCAGACGCCCACTACCCAAATTAATGGTCAGAGCCACTTTTCCATCTTGCAAGGACAGATTGAGGTAATCCTTGCCATTTCCTGGAACAGATGTCGAAGGTTGAAGAATTTCGTTTGTTTTCTCTGGACGAGTTATTGGTCACATTCCGCAAACCAGAACCAGATTGGGCTCAAGAAAAAATGGGACCGTTTCCCGATACTTTTTTCCCTGTTCTGATTCATTTTATTCCCGCTCAAAGGGAGTGGAACTTCAGGTTCTAGATAGATATGGCACGCCAAAAATGAGGAAAATCCAATAAATTCCTTGGGAGAGAGAAAAATGGGAACCCTGATCCACGGGCATATTTCCAGAATGAAATGATAAATGAGGAAATGGATCTGTGACAGGATCCGAGGGTCCAGATTGACAGGTGCTAGGCTTCCACGTTACTTTTCCATCACACACCCTCACACAAAGACAGGGAGGGACTCCCAATCTACAAATATATGGGCGCCAAATTCCCCTTCGCTTGAGGAAGAAAGATAACCCAACCCTCAACTGTTGAAAAAAAGAGGTGAGCAAATGGTGACTTGGAGAGATTTCTCTTTCTCATTGGAAAATCACGGGCTTGAGATCCATGGCCTCGAATGTTTTGTTCCATGGGATCCTCCCTGAAGTGGATGAAACTCACCCGTGTGGAAGAGTAATCCGTCTGGTCGAGTGGTTTTGAAATGGAGTGATATTTCATCTTGCGTGGAGAGGATCGGTTGGCCACCCAGTTGGACCAAATCATAGCTGAGGTATTCGTCGCCTTTGAAGGTGGCCTCGGGGGGATCCTTGCCTGTAAAAACATATCAAAAAAACGTAAAATGCTTAAGATCAAGAAAATTTGAGACACCAAAAAGATATTCTATTTCGGGAGAACTTCGGTTTCATGAAAAGGGAAAATCCGCTACCCAAACTTTGGGTTAGATATTATGTGAAATTGGCTGATCTCTTTTTGTCCTGAGTACCAAGAAGCAAACCATTTTAACTTAATCATCAAATTTCTTGAGCATGTTCAAGAGGTCGTTGAATATGAACCTACACACATTAAATGATTGTGCAAAGTGGCCCAAAAATGTTCCCAAAAATTTAGCAACATCTCACGTTCTATCATTGGGGTTTAAAACATTTTATGTCTTTGAAGTGGCAGAACTGTCCTGTAAAAAAGAGGAGGCAAGCCAGCCCTTTTTGGAGATCATGGCTTTTCTGGAGCCTCTTTTTTTCTGGCCGAGCCTTGGACTTTCCCCTCCAATCTTGCCGCACGTTATTCATCCATATTAATATAAATCCCCCCAAAGCCATAAGCCACTTGACAATGCAGATTCATGCCAAGAGCGTGTGCCAGAAGGATGACAGTAAAAGATTAACAATAGATCTGTAACTCCAATAACCGTCCATTGCCGACAACTCAATGAAAGTCTTGAATTTGTCAAATCTCAAATGTGCGAATGATTGCACGTTCTTCCCGAATAAATTAATAAAAATAAATGCAATAACTAAGTGGGATTTTAGGGCAGAAAAAATATTTTTGCTTTTCTCATACGGCATGTGAAATGGAGGAGCAATTCAAGAAGCTAAAGTAGCTCTGTGGGCAATGAGGCGGAAGGATCTGACTCTAAAGACGCCCACCCACACGCTCGCGCAGCACTAAATGGAAACAAATAGTTTCGTGTCCAGAGTTGGAAGAAGAATTTCGGGTGTCATTCCACACCGAGAGGCCCCTTGGGCCATGAAATGGGACCGGATTTCTTGGGATGAGGGACGTACAGAAAAAGAGACGACCACCATTCCGCACGCAAAGCAGTAACTTCGGAACTTCAGACGGTTCCAGAGACATCAAGAAAGATGGGTTAAATTGGAACCATTTCCATCGTTTTTTGCAGGACCTACCCGGTATCAGGACAAATGCTATGTCGAAAATCGTGCGCACTCGAGTTGGAAGAAAAGGAAGGTTTCCATTCCATTTAGCTACGGAGATCTGCGGAGGATCACTTGAGCCTAGTTAAGAACATCTTCCTCTCCTTCTTTCATTCTGCCCTTTCGCCCAGATGTGTCTAAGAAAAATGGGAAGGACAGCATTAACACATCAAGGAATACAAAGACAAATGGGAGATCATCTCCAGAGTGTGGAACAACTTTCTCCTCCCTTCCGCTTTAGGAGCGTATACGGATAAAGTGTCCTTTCTGTCCCGCACATTGCTTCCTTACAAGTGGGGCATTTCATTCATGTCCTCCAATCACTTCCATCAAAAGCCTTTGTGACGCAAGGTCACAATTTGTCAAACTCATATCTCGAACCTCGAGGAAAAAGGTGTTTAGCGGGGAGGAATATTTGTGCCTGCCCTACTAAGAGTAGTGCCGTGGTTGGTTCGTAGAAAGGGGAAATGGGATTGGAACAAAATCTGTAAACAGCGGAAGGAAGACTCGAGGAAACTTTGTCAGAGTTTCAGCTTATCATCAACTTCCAAAATCGTATCCTGGCTAACTAGATCACTCTAACCAGGAGAATGGCATCATGGGTTGTTTGTCAACAGTGGGCAAAATAAGGTTTCATCAATCTATGCTCGGCGTCGTTTTGCTTTAAACTAACAAGCACCAAGAGAGAGGAGAGAGGAAGAGAAGGAACCAAGGTAGGAGAAGTGAAGAAAAATAGGAGAAGTGAAACTAATCACAAACTTTTTTTCTGGTGATCAGACAACCCTCCCCTTTCTCAAAAAGAGTCGTGGGTCCAAAAAGGCTACTTGAGAAAACGAAGCCGAGGATGTCCCAATTTCCCAGCGTCAAACCTTCGAAGCCTCGGATTGAGTTGGAACACGAAAAAGATTGGGTGGAACGCCAAGGTACAAGATCAAATGAAACCTCTTTTCCCCTCCAAACCTTGGAATGAAACCACACTTACAAATGCCGATTGGCCATGTATGGACATTAAATATCGAGCCGACGAATGTAAAACCCCAATTTTGAAACTCATCAAAAATGCAACACCAATTTGAGGGCACTTTCAAAGCCTCGAAGGCCAATCGTGGAGGATCATATGGTGTGCCTGATTTTGAAATTCGATTGAGAAGCTCAAAGCGTTTCGAGTTCAATGCGAGACATGGTACATGCGAGTAGTCCACACTAAGTGCCACATTCTGCTGCCAAAGATCCGCCTGTCTTTCATCGATTTGGAAGCCTTTGCTTTCCCACTCAACGGAAAGGCAGCCTTCAGACTGTAAGCAAATCCCAAGGAAAAGAGCTGACGGTATGATGTCACCGAAGTGTCAAAGCTCGAGCATCAAATTGAGATCCCCATCTCAATTGCCGAGAGTGTTCCTAATTATCCTGGACTGGTTGGGCCCTGGTTCATCAGATCCCTCCAACAGACTAATGACGGGAGTGATCCTCCAAATGATGATGACGACCACTAAGGTTGTCCATCTCGATCTCGTCCTATTCTGGGTCCAGTGTGGTGTAATTGCCAATTTCCTGCTTGTTCCTACTATGAACAACCGCCTGGAAAATGACCACAGGCACATAAACGAATTGGGACAAAAGGCTCGAAATGGAACTGGATTGACCTTAATGGACCTAATCTGTTTCCGCTCGCCGGCCAGATCCAGGATTGGAAACGATAGCAAAAGCTCTGATTTCGAGTCCCGGAGAGCTAATTTGTAAGTCTGGACAGAGTTCGCAATATTGGAATGGCATTTAACCATTGACGGATCGTCAATGACCGGACATCCTTTAAGGCAACCACCAGAAGATGGATGCATATTCCGTACCCCTTATTTGAGGCCGTGCTGATATTTAATCTTCCGAAAATCGAGGGCGGAAATAAACTTCTTGGCCTTGGCCCCTAAGTCAGAAATGCAAGGCTTCAAAAGGCCTCCATTTTCCTTTCTTCGCCCTTCCCTCTTCTCTCTCTCTCAAGCTTTTTCCGGTGAGTAACGGAATCAATTTTCTGAAATTTGAGCAAAACACGAGGAAATGGATGGAGCACAAAAAGCATTCGCTAGCCACCTTGATCCACATTCAGCACAATAATGGCCTTTTAATGGCTCTTGAGGTTGAAGTGGAACCTCTTAGACCAAGGTCAAATGAAGACGTCTAAGCAATATTGTCATCCTCGTGGGTTTACAAAAATGGAACCCTGATCAGGTAAGAACTCCTAGGGATTACTTTCCCCTCCAGGTTTGCTTTCCGTGACTCGGGCCAATTGACACTTTTATTGCTGCAATTTGGCCTTGAAAACTCCTGAGAGCGCACAAAGGTGCGAGGAATAATAATTTTGTTAAGGCCAATAAAATGCCTTCCACCACATTTTGCGCTTTGCTAAAATGTTTACTTCTTCAAAATAGAGAGTAGGAGGGACCCAGGGATCAATCTGCGAGTAATTTGGAGCATAAAAAGTTTTCAGTTTAAGGCAGATTCGAAGAATTGATTTGTATAACTATCACTTCTCCGTATCGATTATCAAATGGCTCCACTTTTTCAAGAAAACTGGAAAGGAAGCACTGTACAATTTTACAACGTTCCTCTTCATCCAGTTCTTTTAAAAATTTAATCTCAAAATAGCAATTGGTGGATATTTGAAATTTTTAAGCTTAACTTGAATGGAGCTCAATATCTAGTCCAAATATGACATTATGACGCTTCCGAACCTAGTCTTTCTGACTTAAGTTTGTTAATAAACGAAAGAACCATTTGGTATTCCCAAAAGAACGTTTGTGAAAACATTGTGGTTCATTTATATCTGCGGCAATTTGAAAATTCCAATGCCCTCAAGCTCGAGAACTGAAACTAATAACTGCCCTGCATATTGGTTCTTAATACGATGTTTTGTTGTTGGGACTTTACTTCCTAAAAGTTATCCTTGAAATGTCAAAAGGATTTTAGATTTAATTTCAAACCCTCCATTGTGTGCATTTTCACGAAAGAAGTTAGACAGATAGAGCCTCAGATAATCTGGCGGTAAAACATGAACTCGAAAACTATTGCTCTTCAATATCTTTGACCCATAATCCTGGAACAAAGCATCAGTATTGAAGGTAGAAAGATACGCTTTCTCTTTTGCTGGACTATGGGAACAAGCTGAGAGGTCACTGTTCGGTACCACATCAAATTTTATTTGCAGCTTGGCCTCCTAAATTGGCTCTTTGGCTCTTTGGCTCTTTCTCTCTTTCTTTCTTTCTCTCTCTCTCTCTCTCTGTTTCTTTCCTGAGAGTTCAAATGAGATGACTGCACGCTTTACCTCGTCGCTTTTGCTTATGACCATACCAATTGACAGAATGGACCAAACTTTGGCACACTACCAAGCTAGCTTCTCGGGACTGGAAAATATTTACAGTAAAAGTTTGCTTTCTTGACGGCATCACCATCGTAGCTCTTCTCGGCGTTCCAGTTGAGCCACTACCACAAGTGCAAGAGCCATCCCCGGACTACCTATTTTCCTGGAGGTTGGATTTTGGAGGTCGTAGGTTGGGCTTTAGACGGACACCCTATGCCTTTCTTGGTATAAAAAGTTAGTCGCAAGTTGTGCTCGGTGTCCCTTCGACGTTGCCCCCAAAGTTTTCCCATGCATGATGTCCAGTTCAAGCCATTGGGTCATTTGCTAGGTTCAAAATGTCTTTCCACCAAGTCAAACATGAAACTTCCATTGGTGATTGCTCTTCATCAGCACTTTTGACTGGGCCATGATGTGGATGAGAAAAGAGCACCCAAGATCCCGAGTCGTTTTGAGGGGTTCACATTTTCCCTCGTCTAATATACCTTCCACGTTTTGGGAGTGACACACACACATGTCAAGACGGTGGTCCCATTTGCTCCAGGTGGTCCACGAAGTTTCCCACCAGAGAGGAACAAGGAGAAAGAAGAAAAGGAAGGAGCAGAGGAGACCCCAGAGAGTTCATATTGAGTCTGCAAAGTTGGCAGTAATGCCACACTCTGGCCTCGGAGGCCAACCATGGAACCACATTTCTCTTGCCACACGAACCGTCCTGTGCATCTGGAACATTTATTACCCACCATCACTTTTTTTGAGTCCTCGAGGCCCTTGATGGTCTCATTCTGTGTCTTTCTCTGTCTCCCTCGTTCTGTCTTGTCTTTGATAAACGATGCCAATCACGAGTTCCAAGCGAAAACCAACCCAGGAAAGAGCGAAAAGTACTCGAGTCCCAAGGTTGAATTTGGACCACTTAAGCAGAGCAGCATATGGCCCATAGTTTTACTTCGGAGATGAATTGGTGGATATCTGTCTGGGAAAGTCGAGCATGAGCCAAGATTTTGAAGTCTGGCCACTTTTTGTGAGCACTTTATTTTGCCGGAGACAACCGAGCACATCCGGGGCATCATCCACAAAGACCAATTGAAACAGATGGTGTCACTCACAATCGTGCACCATGTATTTGCACACCAATTTGAAAGATTCGTGCTGACCTCAATGGGTCTGGTCTAGTTGGGGTGAGGTATGGGGTCACGTTGGATCGTAAAAATTCGTTCATCCAAATATTAAAAGGGCCATGTTCCTCCCCCCCACAGCTCGGTTAATAGTTGAATGAGTCAATGAACCATTGTCCACATCAAAATGTCGGCAGACAGCATTCCCCACCTTGACAATATTGTTGCTCTTGACAACCGGAGATCCCATTGTTGAGCCGAGAATTTCCATCAGAAAGAAAAGACAACAACCCGATCTAGGAATAATATGCCACTCTCCAATGGGAGGGAACAACGGGGGACTTGCGTCTTTGGAACAGAAAATTGAGTGAGGAGGCCACTGAGGACGGGCCAAGTAAGGCACCAGATCTTCAGAACAGGAGACTGCTTTTTTGCATGAGATTTCTGCCGAGGGACCTTTGAGTCCTGAGGACACACTCAGCCACAAAAAGGGATCGTAAAACACAGCCGGAAAGAATAGCAAGAGAGGGAAGGAAGAAAGAAAAAAAAATGAAGGGAAATTGGGACCTTTTGGGGTACACAAAGAAGACCACTTAAGATGGACCCGTCGACCCGATTTGAGGAAAGTTTTCAAACTCAGGGTGACCGGAGAGAATAAAGGTTATTCATGAAGCTTGATTCATTATAAACCTAGGTACTTTGCTTTTGGGTGACCGAGAAGGGCTATATGGCGCCCAATGTGTTCCTCTAAATTGATATTCCCATCTGTGCCCAAGGATGAAGATTGGTCCATTGGTCTATTTTTTAAGTATTGACCCGACTAAGCGGAGCAACTTTATCTCAGAGATGGCTTGTTCCAGACATATTTTCATGGCCAAAAAGAAGCTATGGGATTAAGAACTTCTCTACAGACCCCAAATGTCTCGCTACGACCAAGATGGATATAATCTCAATCTGGTAGGACAACTTCTCTGCATTTTGGCTTTAGAGTCGTAATAAGGTCATCCATTTCCAAAAGTGGTTCACATTTGCTTCTCATTCCTCCAAGAATGAGAAAAGATCCAGAACAAATTTACACATGTACTCAGAAATAGGATACTTTCAAATTATAAACCTAAAACCCTGTTCATCTAGTGGATTTTCGCCTCGAATGGCGACCCTCGAACCCAGAATGGGCTCCCCAATAACCAAAGATGTCAACAGAAACTGCGCTTATCTCGCAATAAAGAGTTTAAAAAAAGGTTCCAAATTTCGTCACATTCATCATGAAGCATGCGCAAATCAACTGCAAAGGTGGAGCAATTCCCAAACATGATTTCGCACTATCGAAATGATTCTCTTTCGAGATTGGACCGAAATCGGAAAAGCAAAACGTTCTGTGCAAAGCTTTTTTCTCCCAATGCTGATGCTTGTCCAGAAACACAGACTTTATCGTAGCAGGAAAAAGGTGTTATCAAAAGTACCCTTTGTAAAAGAAACTACCAATAGATAGCAAGCTCTGATAAAGAACCATGAGTAATATCTAGGACCAATAAAAGAATGATCCAAGAACTCTTTGACACTCCATGATTCATTTCCGCGTTTGAAACTTTCTTTGAAATCTGGTAGGGTCTTGAAATCATGATATCTGGCCGGAACGTGTGACAAAGGAGTTGAGGGTGGTTTTGGAATTCAGACCAAGCTCTTTCCTTGGTTCCACCCTTGGGAGCAGATTCTTTGTGGATGCTGTCTTGAGCAATAAAAAAACTTTTGTTCAAAGCTTCTGGGATTGCTTTGAACCAGCGTTTTTATGAAACAATATTTTCCTCTCTTTTCCCCAAGACCTTCAACAGAGGCCATAACGGATAAAACAGGAGCCTTAGCGATATAATGAATTCAGATCAAAGTAGTTATGAAATATGTAGATGTGATGAGGACATGTCCGGAAGCTGGCCCGACGTCTTGATCCCACGGGAGGAAGCCCAGCTTGGGAATATTTTTGCACTCTCTTAGAAATCTGTTCCCGTTGAATTATTAAATTTAGCCTGCCTTTCAGGAGATGAGGGATCATGTTCCATAACGTTCCCGTCAAAATCCTTGTCATTTTCTAATCCAACTTTAGAACCGCCATTATGTTGGATGCCGTTTTTGGCCCACATAAAACTTGTGTCCACTTTGTGTTCCCACTAAATTTGATACGAAGATTAGCGTTAGGGTCAGGATTATCTTTTACGTAAAGGTGGATTGAGGAAATTGAATGGGAAACTTTGGATCAGAATCCGGTTTTATAGCTCAGTCGGAAGACTAAGCTCAGATCTTGCTCTTTCTTGAAACCGTCAAAAATTTGACGTTGTCGTGACAACTTGAAAGATATTTTTGCCTTTGTTTCCCCAAAGTTTTCTGAAACATTTCCAACAGCTAATGTAAAGTAAAGCCTAAGGTCCGTGGCGTTGGATAGATTTATCAACCGGTTTTTTTTAGACATAAAAGGCCAGGGGTTTGCAGAGCATCTATGCTTCAAGTGTTCATTGTGTTGAAGATATGAGCGGATAAAAAGTTCAACTCCAGTAATGATTTGTGGTCTGTCACCGTTTTCTTATCTTAATACCACTTGAAAATGGAAGTTCTTCCTTAACTCCTCAATTGACAAAGCAACTATGATCAAAGTGTAAAATTGTAATTTGTTTCCTTCATCCTCGTTGGTGAATCCCCCCATAGATTTCAAGCGACGAAAACGGGTTCCATTTTTACAGACTGTTTAATATAATGCCTTTTTGGGATATGTGCTCGATCAGGTCCATCACTATACAGAGTTTTAAGATTGCAACCAAGAACCACTCATGGCAACAAGAATACAACAGAAGCTCAAGCGGACAGAGACCGTTACCAGACAAACATCTCTTGAACTCATTCAAAATTTCGAAACGACAACGTCAAGTGACAAGTGTAAATTCTTAAGGCTGCAATTGATCTTTTAGGAACTTATTTCACCCTTTAGTAGCAGAATGGGAAACTGTACGGGCACTCCAATTTTCATTGCTAGGACCTGCCAAAAGATGCAGATAAAACTGGTCTCTATTGATGACACAGTTACACGTTAAATCAAAAATAACCTGTTGAAAAACTAACGAACGAAGACCCTAGGGAAGACTTGTTGTTTACAAGGGCTAGTATGAGGGAAAATACGCGAGCAGTAGAAAAGCACAAAGTGGGTTTTTTAAAAAGGATGGGAAAATTAGATTCTGCTATTTTTGGCCGTCATTGGTTAACTTTTTTGTGGACCTGATAGCATGAAATATCTAAGATTGCTGCATACTCGAATTGATATGATATCTGATCCACCAAAGAATTAAAGTTGGCAGACCTGACAAACCATTGAAGAATGTTGTTGAGAAACTAGTTCAAATCTGCCCATTCTTTGCCAAAAGCAATTGTTACTTGGTAGAGAATAACTTATAGAGATGAAGTTATTACGAACTTCGTCGTAAGCGTTTATCTGGTCGGAGCTTTTAACTCAAACGGCGTCACACTTTTGATTGCCATTCCAGATCACCCTACGTACGTATATACAAGAGTTCAATCTGGTCTGATAAAATTTTCAATAGCTATCTTAAATCGGGATTTAGAAAAAAAAGTCACTAAAATACCAAGGCATAATATACTATCTTAATCCTGATTTCCTGATTTTCAGATGTTTTGATTGTTTTCTGTGTGCAATTTCGCCCTACTTACTTTGTTCGCAAAATACTCCTTCGAAGTCAATGTAGCGGCATTCACAGAGTGGTCCACCATCGGTCGAGATGCAAATCCCGCCATGTTTACATGGATTGTGGTGCTCACACGCGTCCACCGTACTGGCACGCACGCCCTGAAAAGAACCCAAGAAAACATCATGATTTACTCCATCCATGGCTCGATTTCCCAAGTTTGCATCATGGTGGCCTTCGGACAATCCCCCAGCAAGGCCAGACTTAATCCTCGGGATCTCTATGCATTGACTCAGACAGAAATCCCCCAGCAAGCAGCAAGTGCGGAGGATCCCCAGTTCGTATATTTCTCTGGCCCGACTTCCACTTCCATCCCAGTTGGTACGAGCGAGATGCTCCCTTGGCCTACATTTCACTCGTGCCTTTCCCTTTACGTCCAAACCAACCACACTGAATGGCCTTCATTACAATTCCTTACTTATTGTAGGTGAAGGGTGTGATCACTTATCGATCCAGTCCAAACGATTGAGAAGCGAAAGCAAAAAAAAAAAGATCTTTATAACGACTTTCAGGTCGCTTGGTATCGAGCTTAATGATCTCCGGGACAAAATGGAAAAATGGTGTAGCTGAGAGATCTTGGCCAACGTGGAAGCGTGGTTCTCTTCAAATATAACCAGGCACCACTGAGAACCACGCTGGTGCGTTTGGGAGTTGGGAACAACGCTAGCAGATATCTTTCCTCGCGCGGATCGATAATCTCGTTAAATGGCACATCACAGGCTCCTTCTTACAATAGTATATTTTCCATGTCAATCCTAGAAAAAGTATGGAGCCCATTTGGCTTCAGAGAAGAGTGAAAAGAGTGAAAAGAGACATTTTTTAGGGCTTGTTAACATTGAAGGGTTACAAGAGTATTGCCGGTTTTAGAGAGTTGGCCATAATTGAGCCCAAGTGAAAGCGTCGAATCGTCCTCTTCTTGGTGGGTGGACGATGGTGTTCCAAAGGAGCATGCTGAATTTCTAGGAACTCAAGATATGTTCCATGAACGACGAGCTCGTTGAGAGATTTTCGAAATATATTGGAAAGCAAGCCAAAAAAACAGTCCACGAACTAGAAAGTTTTGGCTCTGAACGCACAATAATCTTACTCTCGTTTGGCTGAATATCGAGAGTAATAAAGTTAAGGGGCTTGTTTATTGTTGCCTATTGTGTATAAGTTCGATTTTTTGTTATATTTAACTTTCTGATTATTTAGGTTACGATCGTTGGTTAGGCCGTTGCTTACACGATTCGTTCAGCAGAAGCCATTAAAGAAACATAATTTTCGTGGGTTCATTTCTAACTTTGTAAAAACATTTTTTTTCTCCCGTAATATTTGAATGATATATTTAAAAAAATCTAGGGGGCAAATCAGCCATTGAATTTGGTCTTGCCCAAAAGCATTCGGAAATACCCATTTTGTGGCTTGAGGAGGGCCAAGGAGGGCTCTTGAAAGTTTAAAGTTTGCTTCTGACACCCTTACGCTGAGGAACAAAGCAAATGGGCAATTAGTTAATGGTCGAGAATTGAGCTGGAACAGACTTCCCTCGGGAAAAAAGTTTTGCCATTCATTTCTGACAGAGATGTTGCCACAGACACTTGAAGGCTTCGATACTTTCCGGACTCTCCAAATCCTCGCTTAGAAAAGGTTTGGATGTAAATATCCTGATCTATTGTGGCTTTAATGCAGGATGAAGATGAATAGACTCTCCCAGTGGTCCAATGACAACTAACGGAGACTTTGGATTTGGTCCCACCATCAACCAACCAACCAAACAACCAACCCAACCGACTTTCAATGTTCAGCAATGAAGGGTGGCTGTGATGGTCGAGGGCTTTGAAAAGGCCTCGAATATCCATGGAGTTCACTTGCTTTAGAATGGCACTGTTGCACAACAGAGACCTTCTTTAGAAAATAAATTGTTTCATGACTAAAGTCCATCAATTGCGATGGCCGTGGTTTCCGTGTTGGACGGACCGGAAATCCACTTCGCGCACAAGAACGTGCCTCATACTCAAGTAAGTGTGACTGAGGCAATTCAACCCTGGTGTGTCATAGCCAAAATCACGACTAAAATCGCTTTCATTTCCACAGGTTTGCATGAAAAGGGTACCAGAATCACTAAATATGTTGCCTCAAATATTGTTTAGGTAAAAGACTGGCTCTAGTTACCCTGAGTCAGGATTTTGGGCTAATGACAATAAAATACGGCAACGCTGACTCAGCCCTCTCCGATTGTTGTCGATATTTTCCTTTTGGGGGAGTAATTTGTCGGAGGGTCTTGAAACTTGATCACATAAAAGATCCGTGATTATGCTTATGACTCAAAATTGCCTTCGAGTGAGCAGCCCCAATCGGTTCCGAGGATGAACCCAACAACATTGTCGTAAAAGTGGACATAGGAATTGATATTTATCGGACGTGTGTCGTGGGCTCGGTCTGCTGACCCTGATGCGGTCTCCTGATTGCGCCTTGAAGTGAGTCTCTGATCGGGTTCTAGACTTTGAGCACCCCTGAAGGGAATGTCAGACATCATGGGGGTTGGAGCACTTGGATGACATCCATGATTTATGAGCAGCTGATTCATCTTCACCCTCTGTCAACGGGGACGGGCTTTGACAATGGCAAATATTAAGTCACTCACATGAGCAGCAGAAGACACACTGAACGTTGTCGAATTTCTAGGTTCTAAAGCCAAGTTCGTGTCACATATTGTCGTTGGTTTCAATAGTCATGGTCAAGGACAATTCGTATTTTAGATTCAATTCAATACCATTGTGTTCTGAACTTCAAACTGAGGATTTATTCTGAACATAATGGTATGGAGGCTGGCACCATCTGACTTGCATCACAAGATGATGTCAACACCTACTACAATATTCTAATGTATTGAATATTTGCTTCGATCTACGTTTCTCAATTTTCTTCAACCTCAATACCCCTGGTAATTTCATTTCCAAAGCTCACGACAAACAAATTGAAACATTCCTTCTCTTTGAAGAGATCCGATCACCCTTTCTCCCCTCTGACCGTCCGTCAAAGGCAAATGCTTTTTTCGCGGAAAAGCAATTTCCATCACAACCCAAAGCAATGAGGAAGGCATGCATGAAAGCAAGAAAACTATTTGCACCACTGCATTGCCTTGAATCGAGCTGTCCACTTTGTAGACAGCCAATTGGGTCTGGACGTTGAACTTTGAGCTCTGAACAGTACTGTAGCATGAACCACTGGAATATGGACGAGGATGCTAGGGTCGAAAAATGTCAATGCATTTCGAAATCGAGTCATCGCATTCCGTTTTCCTTCGAATGAGACGAACCTCTGGATGTTACGACTATGCGCCTTGGCCGTACAGCAGTGAACTTCAATTTTCAGCTCATTTGAATGACAATATCAACAGCAATGCCCCTCAAAGCTCACTACATAACTTCACATAAAATGGACGAGAAACTCAATAATTTCACTCGTTTCCAACTTTTGAATTCTAGACCCTTGCATCCCCGTCCCTATTCTAGATGTTCATGACTATAACCAATGAGGAGAGCATCTATGTAGTCCAGGCGATTCCGCAGTCCTTTGTAATGGTGAAAAGATGCACATTGCACCAGCTCACCGCAAGAGTTTTGCCCCTCCATGAGGCCAGAAAAATGGAGCTTTGCAACTAATGGTGTTCTAATTTCCTGTTTGTCTTTGGATGTGGCGCACGATTGGAGGGAAAATTGGCCAAGACTGGAAACATTTCGGCTTTCTGCATATTTCGGTTATTTTCTTTGAACGAAAGTCATGGAACAAAATTCCAAATGCTTGTTCCTAAGTTTGAGGTGTGACAGGGCATTGAGGATGGTGGTCATTGCATTTCGGATCAACGTCAAGTTCAAGTGTAAACAAGTTTTCACATTTCTTCCCAAATTTTCCCCCATTGTGATATGAACCTCAAGTTTTCCCATGTGACCATGACAAAGGAAAGAAATCTGCTCAACTGCCCTCAAATGGTCTGATGGTTGTGCTTCTTTCACCCAAGCAAACCATATTTGAAAAGACCCCCATTGGAAGGAAGCTTGTGACATAGACGACGTAAATCTTTCTTTGATTTGCTCGATGAAATGAAAGAAACCCAGAGCCACACCCAAACCCAGTCATGCCTACACCTATTGACAACAATGCCTGAGTTATGGTAGGCCACCAATACAAAATTTGTGGCATTTTTTGGGGTTGAAAAAAAAAGACAAAATAAGGCAATTACTTCCCGAGTAAAGGCAGTGAATTACAGATCTCCTTCGGTCTCTTCTTCACTTCCAATCTGTACATGTAGGTGCATTAGCCACAAGGAAAGTGGAATTTTAAATGAGATTAAAGGGATTAAAAGACCCCCAACGGGTTAATCGTCACTTCTCTAGGGTATTTGTGCACCTAGAGGACCACACAAAGAGTTGTTACAGTCAAGTGCTCAGTCAACCCAAGCTTTCATAACCTTAAGCTTATATAAGAACAAGCCTTGGAATGGAATGAATTAGTCAAATGATTTACAAGAATGCTTGCTTGATAGGAATTCCTAGCCTGTTCTTGATTATTAGTATTTCCCAAGGAATGTTTCAATCCTGCGGTCCTCTAGATGTTCATTTTCTAGAACTACCTACTTATGTCGAGGGTGATACCTCTTTCCATCAGGAAACCATACACCGAATCAAGGAGATTTTTTTCTTGTTCTAGCCTTATCCGTGTTATTTACAGCGGTAGTGGCAAACTTGCCCCTAACTCTGTTATCAATACCGATGCTGTTGTTGTTTCCTCATGAAAGCTAGGAATATCTCGAATGCCTCGACTAGTTGGTCCCTTGCCTTGGGTATGCATTGGTTATGTTCCCTGTTCTGTGAATGAATAATGGAAGCAATGAGGTCGGGATTTGGGTGTGAGTGGTATTCGGTAATATACAGTAGTGGTGCACATCTACATTGGGAAAAAGAAAGGGGGAGAAAATCCCAAAGAAAAATCTCTGTCTTCCTGCGTGAGAAATTGGATCTCTAGAGCTTATCCCGGGCAGACTCCGTCAACCTCGATCACCACTACGTTTTCGCTCTGAATGTCATTGTTTCAACTTTGACAACAAGCCGGATTTTTCTCCTTTTCCAACTCAACCAGTGTTGCCATATTTGCAGAGTCCGAGCCAACTCATGAGACTTAACTGAGCTCTGCGGTTGCTAGTTGGGAAGCATTGCACATATCCAACCGTTCTGGTCCATTTCTTATGCATGAGGATTGTACCAGGCCCATTGTTGTTGAGAATGGTGTGCTGGCAATCTCTTTTGCGTTTCTTTGTTTGATATGCAGGGATGGGCGGTTGCATGCTTGGAAACGCTTTTAACTTTTTTCTTAAAATGAGAATGATGTTTTAATCCCTAAAGTGTTACCCTCTTATTAGTCGAACAAAAAGGTTGTTCCCGTGCATACTGATTTCCTTCCACTGATGATATTATTGATGTCAGGACGGACTAAACGAACAAACGGACGTCTTTATTCCAGAATGACTTTTATGAGTTTACGAAATTTCAAGACTCGAAACTTCTAGGTTCCTCTTGTCGCGATCGAACAAATGTAAAAGTGAACTTGACTTCTTCAAACCAGACACACTGAAAACACAATTTTTGAGGGAGGTTCAAATGATGGTTCAAGAAGAAGCCTGAACCTTTACATGGAGATTGGAGAATCCAGAATGTGTAGGTCCTCTTTTCTCATCCAACAAAACAGTGCCCAAGTTCCACCAAAGGAGTGTTTGGGTGCCATCCATCGTTTAAAGAGGAGAAAGACATGGACAGAGGGCGAGAAGAGAGGTGGGAGTGAGCTTTGGAGTGAGTGGCCACCTCACCTTTCAATGTGCAAATACATCATCCTGTTGTTGCACCAGAAAAATCTGAGGGAGCTTCTCGTATCGACAAATGAAGCTCTAAGGACCGGAGCTAACGAATGTTTTGACCGGAGGGCCAATAAATCACGCTTCTTTTCTCTCTCTCTGTCTCTCTCCCTTATTTTGGGCTCTTTGGCTATTGATTGACCCCAATAATGCAGAGAGAGATCCCTTTTTTCTGTGTGATGTATTGGCTGGCCTGAAGCCGTCAACAACTCCTTGAGAATCCTCACAGGCAGCACTTTCTTACCTGTCCATTGCCTTTATCTTGATGAACTTTGAGGCATCCCGGCAAAAAGGGGTTAAATATTTCACACTTTGAACGGAGAGGTCTACTTAAGGAGAACCGCTGCAAATGCATTCCAGATCTAGGCGCCAATTACCTTCTGTGAATATGACACTTCACTTTTTAGACCTCTAGACTCAAGAGGATTGGTTTTTGATTGAAGATCTTTCCCCAATCGCCTACATTTCGTCTAGATAACATCGTTCAATTATGAGCGTACTTTTTGATTTCGCTTGCAAGGCATCAAAAATGCAAGCAACCTTCTCGGTCACAATTCAATGGAAGCCTCAAGGGTCCTTCAAGAGCTGATAGATTATGATTTCCTTGAATAGGATAATTGAAGCATAAAGCGCCTCCTAGAGTCCCCATCACCCATCGATTTTTGTCAATTCTTTTTCCCAATCACTCCCATCGATCTTGTCGCCATTGACAGGACACGAGGAAACGTTTGAGATTTGTAATTCATTTTCGAACTTTTACAAACTGCGTTGCTTCACAAGCCCTCTGGTGCGCATGATAATGGAGGAAATAATTAGTTTGCGCCAACCAGCCCCACTTCATGGGTTGTTAGTCTTTATACGCTTTGATCATAATAGGCAGTTCTCAGAAGAAGAAGAAGAAGAAGAAGAAGAAGAGGAAAAACGTCCTTGCACTTCTCTTTAAGGTGCCAAAATTAATGATTCCATCCCAAGCAAAGAATCAAAGCTGACATGGGAAGACTCTTTCCTACCTATTTCCAGATCAATACATGAGAGAATTTCCCATAAGTAGAAAATTTCACATGAGCTCTAAATTGAAACAGAATAATGGTACACTCTTTCACCGGGGATGAATCAGTTCACGAAATGGTGTAAATTTATCGTTCAGCACCATCAAGGACCCTCCTGGGGGTATTTATACAATGTACGAACAACGCAGAGCTTTACCGTGGCCAAGAGGACCACCGAGATATTGTTTGAGGTCGTGCTTCGATCCTTTCTTTTATCCTATCAACATTTTGTCACGCTCTCCAATGTGTCGAAGAGAAGGTTTCATGCTTAAGTGACAGTTTCCATGTCGTAAAATATGAAGTGACTGAAGGTGAGACGACAATTTACATAAAAGGCTCGAGCTGGAAAGTTGAAAGTGCCGAAAGACTTTAGAGCCGAGATAAATCTTGGTGAATGGCTTTGTGTGGGCATTTTAATAATCAGTACCGACCGTGTACGTACACTAGGTAGGTTCAAACCAACGGCTGTGTTTTCTATGACGCGTTGTACTTTGCTAGTATTTTGCTACTCATTGTTAAACCAAATATATAACTTGATGGCATGGTCAATACTTCATGTGTGGTGTTTCATTATCTCGATGGACGACATTATCATCATGAGGCAATGATCTTGAGTACTTCTTACCTCCTACACCCATAAGCACGTATGTAAGCACTTCTTTCCTCTGCTTTGAGGGCTCTCTCCCTTCACTACTTCATCTCCATTCTTGTCAGATTGAGAGGTACGTAAGCGGAAGAGCACAGAGAGGAAAACCAAGGGAAAGAAAGAGAAAGAAGTACTCTCTTTTGGCTTCTTCCACTTTCTCGCTTTCTTCAGTTTCCTCTCTCCCTTCTCGATCGGCTTTTTGTTCCATTTTCATCGTTTTTCTTTCATTTGCTTCAGTTCCATTGTTCTCGATCACATTTGGAGATCGAACAAGTTCCTTGAAATCCCCACTTCAGTTCTACCAATCCACTCTATGAATTGTACGGTACCAACACAGCGCATTCGACAAGATCTGGTACTGAGGGGAGAGTTTAGGATTTGTAACCTCTTGCCGGCCTGATCGTCGAATCAGGCCTTCATTACTGGATAAACTTCAATTGCATTGCCTTTTCGGTTCACAAAATTCGCCAATAGCTCCCAATTATTCGCCAGGAACTTCCCTCTCCAGTTTTTAGAGTGGCATGTTCAAGCCTCGATAAGAAAAGGACGTTCGTAGTGGTGTCCTGCTCTGATTAATGTTGTGTTGAGCTGTCACTAAAGGTGTATCCATTCCGTATGTCATTGGTTGTAGCAAGGTTTGTCTTCCTTTCCATGCCTCATTTGCGGAACAGCTCAGCCGATGGATTTACTCGGTTTAGCTCCATCTTTCTTTTCCCTTGTGTTTTGTGAAAAGCCCAATGTTATAAAACACAAAAGAACGAGAGGCGTAGAAAAATGTATCTGCCAATTAGGCTTGAAAATTGGTTGCGATGAAATATAGATTGGGGATTCTGCTCATTGTTTTCGGCAAGAGCTCAAATGTGACATGAATGCGTTAATTGCTGAAGAGGATGAAAAATCCTGCTGAGCTGAAATGTCCCCTTTGTCATGCAATTAACATGTATTCAAAGATTATCTGATCGGAAGTACTTGAAAAGTAGATTAACCAAGCGTGGGTAAATAGTATGGTCCAAGACGAACCACTTGAACATGGACGGGGATGCCAGGGTCTAAAATTAACATTTCGGAAGCGGGTGAATACATTGCATTTTTCTACAAGTTAGATTGGTCACAGGTCATTACAGTTGCGTATTCGAAATTTCAGTTCAATCAAACGACCCGGTCAAAAGTTATGATCGCTCAAAGAACAGAACATAAAGAGGCACAGAACGAATGATTTAGCTCTGTGGATTTAGCCCTCTTCTAGTTACCAATTACTACGAGAGGGCTGGCCCATTCATTCTGCGAAAAATTGTGCATTGAGCTTTGAGGTCCATAGAGGGCTTTACTTTTAACGCAATCAATCGATTGCGCTGAAAATTGAAATGCTTGGTCGTAGAATCTTATTTGAAGAATGCATTGAATCGATTGCGTAATACAAATGCTGCACCCAAGCATCCCCGTCCATATTCCAGTGGTTCATGGTTCTAAAAGACATGCAATCACATTCCACTTTTTCTGACCAATGTTAGTAGAGGGGATTGGTTCTCAGTTGCTTCATGCTCTTTTCCAACATCAATTTGATGAAAGATTTATTCACGATGGTTTTCTTTAGACAGAAGTGCAAAGTGTGTAGAAGAAAAATTGTAAATCTTGCCACCCCATACCACAGATCTCCTATTTTGTTCTCCACTCCGGTCATGGGGGGGCGTTCTTGGGTACGTTTCGCACATAATGATTGGGCCCGAGCACAAAAGCAGGCCGACCACGATATTTACAACCATTTGAACTCTATCTGCAAATGTAGGTTAGCAGAGAGAGGGAGGGAAAAAGGGCCCTTGACGAATGATCGTTTGGGTTCCTTGTCCATTTACAACAAATGATGATGTGGTGGTGGTAGTGGTGGTGGTGGTGGTAGTAGTTTGTGGATAGTGCGAACCCGAGTAGTCCCAAAACATTATGGGGAAAGTGGTACATACGGTACAATAGAGCAGGTTTACAATGTTCTAGTGGCAAGTGGTAACGGCTACATTTTTCATGAGTATTCCGCAGTCTCCCCAAGGAAGTGAATAATCAAGATGTTATTCCTCCATGGTTTCCAACTTCGTGGTTGGAGTTGTTGTTTCTGCTCGCTGCATTTTCAAGTTGAGGGAAATTCGAATCGAATCACTTGAACCACCGATAGACATGACCCCATTCATTGGAGAGTAAGTGGAGGTGCTGAAAAGACACATCCAGACCAGAAGTCAACATTCGAGGGCCCTTTTGACTTCTCAATGGAGGCTCCTCGCCGCTAAGGGCCACTTCTTGAAAATGGGGTTTAAGTAAATATTGATTGACTTTTCACTCCCTATTTCTCGCTTAGTTGATCTTGAGCGGACCAAAGGCGTCAAATCTCGAGTGTAGAAATGGGGAAAACTATCGAACTTCATCCAAGTCCTGAAGTATTCCAAAAGATATCGGTTGGCACGATATTCCCGGAAAGAATCCCGACCAACCAATCGTGTCCTCTTTAACACCTCCCTCAAGTTTGCTTGCTTGGAGAGCGAGCCTCCCGAGGAGAGAAGCTGTTGGTCGGGAGGGAGCACATTGGAAGGATCAATCTATAGGGATTTTAAGACCAAAATGCGATGGTTGTCAATGCCAAAGTTTGGAATCATCTTCCAGTGTTTCGCCTCCAAACAAACCAACAAATCTCGGGGATTGTTTGTGAATAGAGCTCGTCTTCCATTCAAAGGAAACTTCGTTTCGTCTTCTTCATTTCCCCAGATTCAACCGAGACCCAATCGGCAAGAAACGCCTTTCAAGGCGTAGTAAGAAAGAAGATTGCTTATCTTCTCACACCATCTCCAATAATTCCACTCACTCACTCGCTTGACTATGGAAGTGGTTCTTCTGTTCTCATTATCAAAAGTATTGTATTCAGTTTGAAAAGGGGTTTCGTCGGCAAGAAAGAAAGAGTGGCCAAGCGAGTAAATTGATGCAGTATGCCGAACAGCTACACTGGGTGCAGCTATTGAAGCATCCCTATTGGCAAATAAGGGTGGGTGTCTGTTGTTGAGCGTGGCTACTACTATTACTGCTACTACTAGCTGTGCCACTAGACCAAAGTGTGGCTGGTAGCGAGAGAGTTGGTGATGACATGAAAGTTATGTCCAAAAGAAACCAGAAGCAACAATGCCTAATGAGGTGTGTGCAAGGAATGTGAGAGCTTGTTACGCTTGTTTGAAAGATCTTAAATGATCATTGTGCTCTAGACGTGAGTGCTATTCCTTCTTCATCTTCGTCTAGTACGAAGGCTCAGATAGAGACTGGTAGATAGAAGATAGAGCGAAAGAGGATCAAGTTTCATTTGGTTGTGTTGTTGATTGAACTGCCACGGATTATCGCTTCTTCGCATCGACCAATCAAGTGTAATTGGCTCGAATTGTGTCATTGGAATGCTCAGATAACTTATCAACAACCACTCTATTTGGCAGTGTTTGAAGGATTTGAGTGTGGCTTCGTCAGGTTAAAGGAATGCTTATGAAACAGCCACATTGATTAACAAACCAATCCACCGTGGGACTTTCTCTCTCGGGATTCAAGGTTGCCTCGCTTTTTTACTACTTCTATTTGGCAAAGCAATTAGAACACTCACAATTAGGGTAGGCGATTTTCCCAGAGAGCGAAAGAACGAACGGACTGAGAAATATTTATTTCCACCCAATTACTAACAAATTGCTCGCTTGAACGAGAGATGTTGGCTCTGCAAACATCGCGAGCTTTCAGACCCAAGCTTAAGACCAATTTGAAGAAGTTCTACTTAGAGTAACTGGCGTTTATGGCAGGTTACTGATACATGGTTGGTGGCTGAGGTTAGTGCAGAGTACTAAACCAAGGGTTGGATTTGGTGAAGAAGAACCTACCTTGTACATTGTACCACCATGACACCACCAACCGAACCAAGACGAAAAACTTTGAGGATCAAGAAAGCACAAAGAAAAGGAAGGAAGCGAACTTCGAAGCAAGAATTTGGAAGGCTTCTCTTTCAACTGAGAACACCATCGAAAGAAATTCATTGTCTCGACACTATTTTCCACTCAGGTGATTGACATGGTACCGACACCCTCATTGGGCCTTTTTCTCCAGCCATCCCCGGCGATATTTAGATTAGGATTTCATCTTAAACTCAGACTCAAGTGTCGGACTTGGGGGGCATGCAAAAGCAATTTGGGCGCTAATCTCATTACGTTAATGGGACTTTGTTGTGCATTTGGATACAACACTTCGTCCAAAGTGGCTCTTAAAGATTATGCCAGCTGTGGCAAGCAAGAAATCAGATCGGCTGTCTTCAAGACATGCCAAAAGAAGTCAGGTGGTGAAGAGAGATGGTAGTGTGTGCGTGTGTGTGCTTGTACATACAAGCATGTTGTACGTATGTAGTAGAAGTGGCAAATTTGACGTGAGAACCAACTCGCGTTATCAAGTTTGGGCTCCTTATTCATGATTCGTACCAGATGACGTATGTTCCCACGTTTCCCTATTCCTTACCCATGTCAATATGTCCTTCATAATTCTTAGGGATCTTACTGGAACACGACTTACATGACACAGATAGGACAGAGGACACTACACGGAATGCCAATTGACCATTGCAAACCATCTTATTTGATTCTATTAAGGGCAGACGTGCTCGGAATGGATGGGAATTGGGAACAAAGCCCGTTGAGGGAACACCACTTAAGGACCAGAGGAGGGAACAACGACGTTTTGGAGCTAAAGGAGCCACCTGAGTTGGCCGTGGATAGTTGGTTGCCTGGTCATGATAATTCATTTCCGTTGCACCAACCAACTTACTAATAATGCCACAATAACAAGAAACTCATTTACGGACAGAATCGGTGGATCAGATTCGATTCTTGTCCCTTAAAGTGCTGCCTGATGGTATTAGGCGGGGAGAGATAATTGATATCGTTTTAAAGACTCGAAAAGAAATAACACCATGAATGTTTTGGGAACCCTTGCTTAAGCCTTAAGCCCCGAGAAAGAAAGAATAAAGAGCGCTGAAGGCCTTAGCTTGAAAAGAAACTGCGTAAGACAACCGACAAAAGAAGGAAAGGAGCAAGGTGTCAAAGGTTTCCCTAGAGTTATATTGGACTTCAGCAAGACACCAATCCAAGAAACGTTGTCATGCCACAGATCAATTCGAGAAGAACAAAAAAATACCTCCAATCAGGGGCCTCCGCACCAGACAACTCGCGCCACTAAAGGACAATACTTTCCCTGTTGAGATATCACAACCTTTGATAGATGAAGCTTGTATCACCTTTCTGACAATGCCGAGGGATTAGAGTGGAGACCGAAAATATCTCCTTGTCACCAGAAAAAAAGTGATCCTGAAAGAGGCTCCGAGTAGTGGCCAAACAAAGGGGGTAAGCTGGATTTTCCAGCCCCTTCAAAAGATCATTTACTGATGTATAGCACCTCACATGAAAGGATGGAGCCCGAAGTCGAGCCCAAGCCAGCCCACAATAGCCTTCAAGGACCTTTTTCGAGATGGGAAGACTGGGTTGCGGAGGATTAAGAAGCCCAAAGAGACAGAGACAGAGCTAAGAGATCTTGGCTGAAACTTTACTAAGGGTTTCTACCAACAAATGGCATAATAGCTGAATCGAGAGGTTGGCGCAGTTCCGCCAATGAGCCAGTAAACGGTACAAAATCCCCAGACAGGATTAAAAGAAGAGCGAACAAAGAGAATAATTCGAAAGTTCAACAAAGATATGCTCTTTGTGATGATGATAAGTGAAGACTTTCCTACTTTCTGTGGAGGACGGTCCTCGCCTACGTTCTAGAATCCCTTCAAATCATGCAAAAGTGTTGAAGTTCATCCAATATTAACATGACCATTTGGTATTCACTAATGACTTGAAGAAAACTCACTCCAACCATGAAGTGTGGAGTCATTTAGCGAGGAAAGATTACATATCACGCTTCTTGCTCTTCAGTCTTCACGCATGCAAATCACGACATTTTGAAGATTGTGAACATTACCATTGAATAAATTGATTTCTCATGACAAGCAACCTCTCCCAATATAGGCAAGATGACACAATGACTAAGTATCTCCTTTACGGAAGAAAATGAAAATGAAGGCATCCAAAACTTGTTGAGGCCAGTAAGATTGGAACAGATTTCATAAGACTAAAATTCCTAGATGGAATATCAGTGCGGGTAGGTATCAGAGACAGTCTCCTTCTGGTCGACCCTGATCTTCAACGACATACAGAAAACGGGTCTTCAACAAGATGTAGAGTGTAGTTTGTATGAATTGCTAAATGCTTCAAATCTATTCATTTGACCTCTAGTCAAGACCACATACGGAGATGCCCTCATATGTTGGTAAATTACTCTCGGTTGAAATGTGCTTCATAATGTGAACATGAAAAGACGAAAGCTAAGGCTACAAATGGACGAAAGCCATTTACGCTTGTCTTCTTTCGTTCTTTACGATTGAGCAGGATATTTAGTGTGCGATACTTGACTACTGCAGTCAATGCAGAGATTATGAATAATGAAGCCCACAGACCATGGATTGGATTCCCCCAGGAACTGAGTGATGCTGCCTTGAGACCGAATAGGGAGTCGGAGAGCATGTTCCCTCTATTTCCAAAAAGGCATGGTGAATAGTGAATTTAGAAAATAGATTTTTCAACTTCTTCTAGTTGATTCGGAAGGCACGATAAATCCGGAGAAAATTCCATTACAAGGAACAAACGCCAACTTTTGGAGAAACTTCAAAGAAGATTCCACCTTTGAAGAGGCTTTCCTGACGGCACGAGACCATAAGTGGATCCCTACTTTTTTGGGTGCTAACAATAAAGGCCTTGAGGAACCAAGTTTGTCTTGGTGTTGTGATAATGCATCCAGTTGCAAATTGCCGCCGTCCGAGTCTCATGTCTTAAATTCGATGCCTTGAGCAAAATTGGAACGGGAAAAATCTTGGGAATTTTCTTTCGGTTCAGACCACGAGGAACAAAAACCTCGAACACGGACTTTTAATGGTCTTTACAAGGCTCTTAAAACCAGGGATAGAATTCTCTTCGAAAATTACTGGCTCTGTAGCGCTGGTACACTTATATAGGGCACAAACGCACGGAAAGAAGAAAAAAGACCGCTCCCAGCCTTTAAAAGGAGCCATTGTTGTAATACGAGATCAGTGTCCTTTTCTCAAGAGGTTCTCCTAAGAAAACCCGAGAGCCAAGTTCAGACTTCAGAAACTCCCGTTCTCTGTCTGCCATTCATTTCTCGTTGCCCATTAAGTGAACAGCCTTTCCTTTTCTATGTAAGGAGATTTCCTCCTGCTTGAATGTGAAAGAAAGACCAATCGGAAGGGCATTTTTGGTACGTGAGCGAGACGAGACGATTCTGATTCCAATCCTAATGCGAATGGTGAATTCTATTCTCCAAGATCACTCCTCCCCTATAAGGTATTGCACACATTGTTCTAGGGTCGACTACTGACAAAGAGGCGGCACGCAATGAGGAACTTTGGGAACAATTCATGCCGCGGTTAGGGGAAAAAGTTGGTTAAAAATTAGCGCTCTCTTACCCGATACGCCATCACCTCTTGTCGCCTTGGCTTGGCTTCACTGCCTTCATCAACATAGACCAGATTCCTGATCGCTCCCTGGAACCGCGGCTCAAACACCACCGAAGGTAAGGCCAGGTTGGAAAGCCTTGTGGTGTACCACGAGGGTAGTCCGCCGACGTACACATAGGAATTCAGGGTGATGTTGCCGAAATTCAAATCCTCGGGTCGCTTTGGTTTGGGGAGTTGAGCCGTGGCTCGGATCTGATCCACGGTCAAGGCTGTTTCCAAACCATTCCGAGCGATTATCACTTTGTGCCAGGTCCGCCCATCATTGAGGTTTTGCCCCACCGTCAGCACCTTGGGTTCGCGATCAAAATTGAACCTGAGCCTGACTGTGCCTTCGACGAGTTTGACCTCAATGAAGTCGTAGTACCCTCCGTCGTCGGTGTAGAGAAGGATCCCATTAGGCTGATCGGTAAGAAACTCAAATTCAATTGAACTATTGGTTGTCGGAAGCCACTTCCGGAATTGAGCGTAGGAGGTCTGGGATCCTTCCAAAACAAAGGCGTCAGCGAGACTCGGAGCTCCAAAGGCCAGCAGGAGCCAGACCCCGAGCATGGACCACAACCGTCTCCGTTTTCGTCGATGAGAAAACAATTGTCTTTGCCTGTGTTGTTGGATGATGGCAGGACCAAGGGACCCTTTTATGTTGTCGTCTTGAAGACCTCGAGCACCCTGCAGCCTCCTGCGGCCTTCAAGCTCCGAAAGAGCATCCTTGTCGTTTTCTTTGGCTGCCTCTTCTTCCCCCTCACTTTCTGAAACTTGATGTCGTGTTTGCAGAGGCTTTTCTTGTTGCATGACAGAACTTGACATTGCTTTGACTCTTCTTTTCCAAGGGATCTTTTCCGCTTCAGCAGAGACCTCGTTGGTACCACTTGAAAAGCAAGGACGAGACGAACGAGACGAAGATGATACAAGTTCCACTTCCAAATTCAGCTCCCAACAATTGGTGCGACTAACGTTTCTCGATAACATCTCCCTCATCCAAGAGGACTTTGTGCATTCAAATGACCTATCATGGTGATGAATTCCCTTAAACCTGTACAGGACTCTCTTGACACTCTCCAAAATTGACAGGAGCCGATCCCCCGTGGGTCCAAGAACTCGTCCGTTGTCACCCAGAGAGTGCGAGAGAAAAAAAGTTGTCTCAAGTATCGCTTGATCAGAAGACGAGTAAATTGGATAGAAGTTGGACAAAACTTTTGGAATTGTGTTCCTCGCAGCCTTGAGATCCTCTTAACTCAGAAGCTCGCCAGTTATGATATTTCAAAGGGCACTTGGGTTGCTAACGGGTGTGGTAGTTCTTCCTTCAAACAGTTTTGACAAAGCGTTTGTTCCACCTTTGGTTCACCATCTACATTGTTCGTCCAAACGACTAGATAGAGTTCCTTTTCTTGCACGTTGGATCCGCCACTCACTTTCTTGTCCTCATGGCTTCAGCCTTGACAGCTGACTGACTTGCCTGGTTTTTCCAAAGTTCCAATGGCAAGCGATATTCCGCCAAACTCCATGAAGACTTATATCGGCCGTGTCCGCGGACGTGTCCCTCTCTCTCTCTCATTCCTTCTTCCCTCTCTTTCTCAGCCCTTCTCTCTCTCTCTCTCCGTCTCCTTGTTCTCTCCTTTCCTTCCACTTTCTTTGGCTCGAGTTTCGTGCGGACCTCGGCGACCGTCGAAGCGGTTGAAGCCGTTGAAGCTGCGGAAGCGATGGAAGCGGTTGAAGCCCCCATGGAAGTTCGTAATCGCCTGTCCTCTTCCACTTCCATTTCTTGGTCCTTTCTTTTCCGTGTACGCTTACTACCTAGCAAGATATAAAAGTCATTTGTGCCGATGTTCAGTGTTGCATTTACTGCATTAGTTTGCCCAAGAAGTATTTCAATCTAAATTTCAACTCTCAGTATTAAATCAATTCACAATGGTGCCGTGGGCTTGTTCGTGTCAGAGTCAATATTAAATTAGTTAAGGTGTTTTCTGAATCGGAGCTGTCCACGTGCACGTTAAAAGATATTGCTGCCCACAGTCAGACGCATTGATTTTTGCCTCGACCTCGAAAATGACGTTAGGCCCGTCCATTCAAGCTCTTACATTTGTGACTCCTAACGTGCATTGAAAGTGCAGGTTAATTGGTTGCGTCTAGCCTGAGTTTCGAACCAACGAACCCCGAAAAATTGTAAATGCTGTTAAGAATTTATGCCAAACACAGCAAATACGTTACGTTAGACTGTTTAATTTCAATTGGAATGCCATCGTAGAGCTCAAATTTCAGGAAATATGACATACCAAGTAAAAAAAAAACAGGTTCCAAATAAATGTTTCCCTTTTCAGCCGTTTCACCTCATGATGGCATGATAAACTAATTCATCTCATTAAACGGGGAAGAGAATAGATCAAACTATTGGAACCTTTAATGAACTCACTGATGCGTTTCCATCATTAGTTCTGACATTTTTTTGGTCCATCCGGTCTTTTTGTTTCGTGACCCAAAATCGTGACTGGTAAGAGCAGCCCCTTTCCTTTAAAAGCATTCATTATTGTTCCCCCTTGCACTCTATCTTAATAGAACTAGAACTCAAGCTTCCATTACCTACCGCCTAGGCAATTACTTTACCCATTTCAAAATACAAAATACAATGCAAAACCTCACGGTTCACAATCTGAAGTACATGGTCATCTGATCAAGGTATTGCGAATACCATTCCCATAAAGTTGGACTCTATTGTTTGGTTGAAAGGCAATTTTCAAGTCAGAGACCAATTTTAAAGGCTCATTTTGCGGACTACTGGGAATATGATCCCCTTCCTTCCAAGATGAAAAACTCTTTGTTAGCTTTATATTTGTGTAATATCTGATCCATAAACAAGTTAAACTAGGCGGATCTTGAAGTTGGGAAGAAATTGAAATTTTGGTTAAAAACATGTCCGAGTCTTACTTGAGGCATCCTACAGGATCAACGTTTCCATCATTATACATCAAAACGTATTGAAGTATTTGTACTAAAGCCAAGTATTTGTACATATTTCCCCAAAAATCACCTCATCTCAAATACTTACCGAGATCAGTTTAGAATGTTTTTCGTTTTTTGGATTAAATATGATTTAGGTGTTTCACATCCAAGTTTTTTGTCTCAACTGATGATGGTTGAAGATTTGCAACTATGATCTAAATGTCCCGATGGAAAAAACTGTATCAAAAATTACCAAGTGCAACACGATGAGGGCTGCAAGTCCACTCAAGATGCAGTGAGTAGATTGGTTAACATCATGCTGGTTTTGTATTTCACTTACAACGGTATTCATAAGGGATTGGAGCTAACGTAGTAGCTCAAATTAGCATCTCGCTACACCTTCCCCCCAGATCAAAGATCTCACAAAGACCAGTAAGGTCCTTGCATTCAGCACAGGAGCTGCACTAATCATACTCTAATCGCAACGGCCACCCATGGCATTGCACCATCAAGGGCTCACAGAAGGACCGAATCCACAGATCCTCCCATCGCAACGGCTTGGTCAGATGGCTTCAACTCACACCATAGAGTGTTCAAGGGCCGAATCCACGGACTCCCTGGATGCACCACTGGGTAGAATCTTACTCCAATCTCAGGAGTCGCACCCGTTTGTTTCTCCATGAACATACAACATGGAACCTTTCTCCCCTCGCAGGAGCATCCAGCCGATTCTCTTTGACCACCAGATCGCTCCCTCAACCACGGAATCGCACCAAGGAGCGTCCACAGGACCACAGGAGGATCGAATCCACAACCCCTCCCCGATCAAAAAAAGGTCCAGGAATCCGTCTCTCCCTCGCATCTCACGAAAGAAGGAGTTGGTTTGTGATCCGTGGGGTTTCAGACACTGGCGCGAAATCCGCACACGCCTTGCCTTACCTACTCCCACTACGGAAACACCGCTGCCACCATGTAACACAATGAAGGCCGCAAGGCCACTCAAGGTGCAGTGAGTAGATTGATTAACATCATACTGTTTTTTTTCATTTCACATATCTGTGCTTTCCTTTGGTCATGGAAACGTGGAGGGTTGGAAATTTGGTGCGAAATACTCAAGCTAAAGAGAGATTTTTCTGTCAACCAATTGCTTGACATTTTCACTCTGAATGAGGCATGGAGTGAATCAGGCCATTTAATCCAACGGAGAAGTAAATCACAAAGTAGTGCACATACGTATAACAAGACTTGAAACCCGAAACAACTTCAAACATGTTAAGAGCAAGTACATTTGTTAGCCCTGATCTTCCTTGTCCAGGTACATTGTTTGAAAATAGCAAAAAATAACCATTCATGTTAAGATAGCCGAAAAGCGTCAAGTTTTCTCAGTTGTTAGGAGCGAAACAAAAATTTACAGGCCACTCTGCAGGGAGAAAAAAGGAACAAGTAACGATTATTTTGGGATTTTTGGTCGTTACAGTTACACCATCTTAAAATGTGATGGGATTAAAGTTCCTTTTCCGACAAACAAGAACGAAGTACTGTGGTTTTGTTATTCTTCATGTCGGTTATACTGCCCTGCTACAATATACTCCGATATGGTGTGGGTACATTTTGATTGATTTTATTTTTTGGGGGGTTTGGGGTGCTAGGGTCGGAGGGTGCACCTCGCCCGGCCAGCGAAGCCAGCCATCAAATCATCCATGTCCAAATTCCGATATACAGTTTCAAGTCCGGTATCAGGTTTTTGGTTCTCCGTCTGTGGGTGCAGTTAGCGTCTAAACGTTTCCTTGAGAAAGGTCGGGGAGGAGATTTGAACCGCGACCTACCTCCTAATAGGAAACTGCTCTAACCACTACACCACGTCTCCTCCCGATGGCTATTGGCAAATATTTTTATTGGAAATTTTGATTGAATGCGTCATTTAGATGATATTTTTACATTTCATTGAAAACAACAACCATGCCTAAACGTTTTTTATGGCCATCCTTCAACTCAAATTAATTTCTCTTGCCAGTAAATCTGACATCAAGCTAGTTTCAGAACCTCTTCACTTCTACACGTCGTGTTTTGCTTTGCGGCTTTTTTGATGTTACACTACCTTTTAAACAATGAATTTTGAAGTCAAGCCAAAAAATGGAAATGCCGAACAAAAAGTCTATCAGCTTTCGTGCCAAAGCTCGTTCGGCACATTTGCACGCAATCGACCATTGAAAAGAGCAAAAGCAAGACATCTTGTAAAGACTAACCTAATACCTCTGGGAATATGAACAATTTGCTGAGTGACGTGAGAACAAAGAAAAACTTAAATTTGACATTTTGGGTTGCTATTTCAGTGAGAGTAATGACTGGACCTCGCAAAAATTTAAAACCTGAAAAAAAGTAAGCAATTTCACTTGTATTTTTTGGCGAGATGAACAGTTCTGAGCGAAATTTCCGACCTATTCTCTCACTATTTTTGACATTTTAGAACATTTTTTGGCCCCTTTATTGTCTTTTGGGACCTTATCTGCTCCCTTCTTAACTTGTTGTTTCTTGTTTGGGACCTTTTTATTTACTTTTGGGCAGCATGATGAGATGAAGGATCAAATCCTTAGCAATTTTTTTTGGTTCAGGTTTTCATTAGCTTTTTTATTTAATAATTGCTGCAAAGAATGTAATCTCCAGTATAATTGAAATGCAAGATTATGATTTGTATAGCTATTGCCACCTAAGCTTTATACAATATTTGGTCTAACAGCGAATTGAATTCATCAAATTCAACTCCAAGTCTTAATTAAGCAATTTTTACCTTAAATTTCACATTAATACTTTAATATCCAAACAAATAAAAAACGATTTCACCTTTCTTAAAACTTATTTCTACGTTTTCAGAACTTATATTGGCTGATTTTCTTGACTGAAATACAATTATTTTGCCAAAATTAAAAACTATTTTTCCGACCCCTAGTAATTAGCCACAATTGCATGGAAATTAATATGCAATTTCAACTACCACGCAGGTCTGTCATTACGTAATAAATCGTAGAGCAGTAAGTTCTTTTTGCATTAAACATCCATGACATGACAAATTTGAAGCACATTTTCAAATTCTTATTTATTAAAACTGAATGAAATGTGTACTTTTGCGACAACCTGAATTGGTTAAAGTGTTCACATGTCTCACAACATTCGGAGGATTTTATGTTTTAGATTTGCAAATGTCTTCTCCAACAATTGAGAAAGAAGTTGGGTGATTGGCGAGCATTGGCCTTAGAATTGATAGCCAACTTGAAAAGAATATCAAGGTTAGCATCTTTCTTTTAAATTGTGCATAATTGGTATTAGGCCTGACATGGCTGGATGATATCAAATAATGCAGATGACATTGACGATCTCATGTGACTTTATTAGAGCATGATCAAACAACAAAAACAATTTTGTCTTTGCATGAAGTCAACGTGTAGTACATCAAATGTTACATAATATAGATCAGATTCGATTCTCAAATCTTTACATTGACGAGTACTTTGGAGTTCAAAGATTAAGATTTAAACCAACAAGATTAATGCTAAACAGCTTGAAGGACGATTCATTTTGGTCAAGGTAGGTCGTGTCATTATCAAAGCAACCTCTTAACGAATGCAAGCGCAAACCGCATGCCAAGGACCTAAAGTCGATATCGGATTTTAAACGAGGCAATCAAATATTGAACCCCCTACTTAAATGAGTCGTCGTGATAAGTACCATTCCAAAGCTTTAAAAATTGGCAATGCTACATACAGCTATCATCCAAATGTTTCTAGCCGTCTTGTTTAAGAACGCAAATGCATCAAATCTCTTGTTTAGTTCAATGTTTGTCTTTGACCTCACTAACAAAGCCGAAGATGACTATCGCTCCTCCTGCATTTACATAGCAAAAAACATTATAAATTTACAATTATTTTGCAATGGCAACTCGCTAACAGATGTCGTCGTCTGTATATTTTGGTAGATGATATCTATCCTTTTAAAGATCAACCGCAAAAAAACGAACCCGCGTATTCCTTGGAATGAACATCGTTTTTTCTATGGTGAATTTGATGTGCTATGGTATCTCATCTCCAATTGTTTCATTGTTCTTTTCCTATCAATAATGGCAATTTTACAATGAAGCGTTTAAAATCAATGTTGCCAAGTCTTATTTTTTCCTGGAAATACAACTATTTTGACCAAAATTACAAACTATTTTTCCGACTCCTAGTAAATAACCACAAGTGCATGGAAATTAAAATTCAATTTCAACTACCACGCAGGTCTGTCATTAAGTAAGAAATCGCAGAGCAGTAAGATCTTTTTGCATTAAACATCCGTGACAAGACAAATTTGTGTTCTTCAGTGTGAGTTTCGGCGGAAGGTAGTTCAATACAAACGCCCCACTTAGAGATGTGTGGTAATAACTGCTTAAACTTTGAATCTATGTTCATTTTTCAGCCCTCATTAATTCAAAAACTTGTAACGTAGTAGCATTAGAACGAACCACTTTACAAAAAGATATCGGGAAAGCACCTTGCTTTTGATTGCCACGATCTAAACTTCATGTTTTATGGATATCACAAGAAAAGGGATTGATATTTGGGCCGACCCAAAGTAGGCTGATTTGGCGTGAAACCCTTCACAACCATAGATCACTACATCCATTTCCTTTTTTCCTTCGTTTTCTACGTTCATAACCCATGTATCTACGTAGAAGTCCGAGCATAAACAACTCTTGAGCACATTGAATTAAAGGATAACCGGGGATATCCAATTTCTCTTCCAAATCTACCAGCACAAGGAAAGAAATGAGCCCAGTACCGTACTCCATGGCCCAGTGCAAGTTGAATGGCAGTTCATCATGAGATCAATAGAGACGTGTAAAGTACCGGCTCGGATTTCAGCTATGTGAGCTAGTCAGGCTGCGCCACAATCGTGGCAAGAACTACCATGACTTCAGCACATCCAGTGCTTCCAAATTTTTATTGACAAAATCGTTCGCCGTCTTAGGAAATCGTTCGACAATTAATTTAAACCATTTAAGTCCAACATTCACTTGAAAAAGACGACATTACATGGCAAGTGACAAAAACATGCAGAAATACGAAAACAATGTTTGGTGCCAACATTTTGTCATCAGTAAGAAGTGTGGTGACACTTTCTTCATGGTAGAACCAGAGGGCGCACTAGTATGAAATCCCAAAGCTTTACACTTCTCTATAGCGACAGTTTGACTAGTCTAGTTTCGCGTCTGCTAGATTTCCTCGTTGCCTATATTTCGTTTCTTTAGCCATGGTAAAAATTATAAGAGCCAAAAAAAAGAAATTGGCAGCATTTTTAATCATTGCATATATGACTGGTAATCATCAAACGCTGAAAAATCTGTATAAAAGAGAGGTTGCGAGATACACAAACCAAATTGAAACGTTTTGAACGAAACGTTATGGACAGTTATTTATAAAAACAACCCTCCAAACCAATAACAATGCATGAATCGTTGCTTTTAAAACGATAATCAATATTGCTCTTAGTCAACCGTAAATTCCAATTGCAAAAAAATCCTTATCTTGACGAAGTGATGGCAGGATTACGCGGGGACATTTTCGTCAAAATACGTTCTCGAAAATTGTCCACAGTTTCCTCAAATACTGATGTAATATGACTCAGTGCTCACCGGGAAACTTCGCACTTGCAAGAAAGGATTCATCCAAACCTGTTGACGCTAAAACGCCCTCTTCCTGTCGTCATAGTTGTGCCAAGTAATCGTTCATAGAGCAAGAATTTTTCATCTGCCATGAACACGGTGATTTTNTCTGTCTAATTGAAGGTCAGTCACATTTGTTAAATTTACGGGTCAAATCTTTCGTTTAAAAGTTATCCTTTCAAAAGCTTCAATTGCTGACGCAGTGGGAAGAAAATTCGAACTTTATGTAAAATAACAACTTTGACCGCCCCTTCCGAGTTCCCTAATCAAGATTTTGGGCCCAAATTTGGTGAAGTTTGTTTATCTAGTCACATCTATAAATCGTACCATGGACTCATTGTGGATAAAGTAAACGGTTTAGGCAATTGTGTTTGTTTATTACTAAGTCTGATGGCAACTCTCGTTCGGCATGCTATGTGAATGATGTAATGAGCCAAGAATTTGCGGGCTGGGCTGAGCTAAGACGAAAGTGGCTCATTTCGAGTTGAGCCGGGTTGACAGTTTTCAAATCACGTGTTTGCCCCCCCC
>NC_081450.1:11780571-11781710 GCF_007210705.1 Tigriopus californicus | reverse complement strand
CATAGTTGTGCCAAGTAATCGTTCATAGAGCAAGAATTTTTCATCTGCCATGAACACGGTGATTTTGGAAGGTTCCAGTTAAAATGTAAACGCTCCCGCCTTCAAGATCCAGCGGAGGCTTCTTCCATATCTAGAGAGCCACTTGCTAGGTAAACGTAACTCATTCACCCACAAATCGTCAGTTCACGCAGATCATCTACATCGAAAGTTATTGCTTCAGATTTTGTACAATTCCCTTATCATGTCCAAGAACGAACACCACTCTTCAGGTGGATTTGTCCAACCTCAGGACCAAGAAAAGCAAGGCTACAATGCGGCTTACCCTCCCTTGCCTCCAAGTTATGAGGAATCAAATCATGGAGGTAGGTGTATTTTCAATTCGAATCAAGTGTGTCCTTCCCAAGAAACACTTGAGTTCTCTTTTCACGAGCACACTTGTTCCTGTTTTCTGAATCGAAATGGCTGGTGCTTTTCCAGGTTACACCTACTCCTCAAACGCCCCGCCCCCTGCCCAAGAGGCTCAGCAGATTGTGGTGCCCCTTCAATTGGGAGATGAGCCTGCCAAATTAAAGTGTCCTCAATGCCATCAAATGATCAAGACCCGCGTAACTTCCAGTTCAGGACTTGGTGCTTGGTTGGCTTGTGCAGGGTGCGCCATCTTTGGGTAAGCAGAACGTTTCTCCAATCTCTTTGTTTATTGACCCACCCTGCTGGAGGGTGAGATTGAGACGACCCCATATTGAAACCATGGTGACTCAGGGTTGAGAAAACATTGATTAATCTAGAGCAGATTTTCATTTTCGTTTTCCTTTGCAGACTTGTTTTTGGATGCTGCTTGATTCCATTCTGTATTGATTCAATGAAGGTGTACAACCATTATTGCCCCTCGTGTAATACCTACCTAGGACGATTCAAAGGCTCGGCTTCCATGTCGTAGGCAGGAGGTCCCGTGCTAATTGTGCATTGTCAGGTCCGCTAAATTCATTTTGTGTCGCATTTGTTTGAATTTCTCTGTAAATAAATTGTGATTTTAATGCTAAGTGTGAACGCATTACCCGTTTCAGGGAGAAGACTTTTTTCGTTTTGGTTCATGAGTACTAGAATTTGTGTCCTTTTTGCGGGCTGGGCTGATCAAAGAC
>NC_081450.1:11750995-11780535 GCF_007210705.1 Tigriopus californicus | reverse complement strand
AGACAGGTTTCGAGCTGAGCTGGGTTGATCGGGTTAATATTTCGAGTCAAGTCTGAGCTGGGCCAAATCCGAGCTGGCTCATGATCGAGTTGACCCATGTCTGGACTGAGCTATGTCTGGGTTGGATCAGAGAGACCTTGGGTGGATATGGTCTATGGGGTCTCTGGGATAAACCAATAGACCTATTGGCCAGTCTAATTTCTGATTCTCGTGTCACGTAGCACCACAAAATTGTCTTTGCCCAAAATGCAATAAAAGATCGAACATTTGTGCACCTATAACAGGACTCAAAGCACAAGTTTATCCATATTTATAGAGGATATGATAACCTCTTGCGTATATTCATGATATGTGCTATTATTGCCAGAACTGAGGCTTTTAGCATCCTTCCCTTGATTGCTTCAATAATATGAATTTGAAATGCTATCTTAATCGTTCAACGCTTAAGTACCTGAGCTCAGTTTTTTTAAAGCCAAGGAGTGAATCGTCGAGAAAAAGTCGTACTATTCTACATAAGTTGGATCTTTCCTCGATCTAAGATTCACTCCCTGCCTTTAAAAATACTGGTCTCTGGTTCTCGACAATACGATTCAAATCAGTTTTTGCTTGTTCTTATGCTCTTGTTAAATGTATCTCTTCGAATTCTTTGGCTCAATGTTTGAAACCCTTTGATGAAATCCTGACGCCAAAGTTTTATAGTTTCACTTTCTGATAAAATTGATAGCAAATAACTTTATTTGTATGAACTCGTTTTCAAATACATACGTAAAATATAAAGAGATAATCAGACTTAAAGCAGTTCTTGTGAAAATATAACGGTGTTTGTGCCACAAATAACGGCAATTCTGTAGTGGAAGCAAAATCCTACTGAAATAGACGAAGTAGTGCTATCTCATTGCATCAACGAGTAAAGTGTTTGCACGCCAATTTTGCAAAACTGAGGTTTACAACCTCTCTTTTATGAAGGTTTTATTGCGGTTTCATCGAATAAGGAACTGAGTACAACCCAATTGTTGATTGCAAGAGACCTTTCATTGTCATGCATAATGTTTCCTCGGCTTGTCTTTCAGTTCAGCTGGCAAACTGAGGTGGGCCAGAGTTCAGCTCCGTTGCGTCCGGTCTGGGCTGAGGCATGACCCCGTCGAGCTCGTGCTGGGTTGCATCATAACTCGACGATTTCGAGCTGAGCTGTTCCAGAGCCATAACCCAGCTCGAGGTGGTTTGGGCGGTTTGGTCCAAATGCGTTTTAGCAATTCGGTCTTGGCTGAGCCTTGGGCTAGCCCAGGCGTCAAAATGCTGTCGAGTTTCGAGCTGGGTTCCAGCCCAAAACATCTCTAATGATAGGTTTCCCACTCCAAATTGAGGGATATTTTTGCTTCCCCAGCACAGCTAACATTAAGTATTACCTCACCCTCGGGAATGACCAAAAGTTCGGCCATTTATGCTTTTAAAGTGGCAACTCATGCTGTTATTTAAATAGGGGCTCGGCAGCTTCGAAAATTCATCATTTCCAAAGGGTGACAAATTTTGCTTTTGGCCAATTCATTAGCGAAGTCATGTTTGGTGAAACGTTCTTTTTTTTTATTAATCTTAGCCATTCAATTTGAAAGTTTTGTACTGGTCTGAACGTTTTATCCTTGTAGCCCAGAGTGAGATCCATATAGCTTTTTAAAGAAACTCACTTGATGCCAAACTCGTTCATGGGATAACATCAGGTGATGTCGAACACACCGTGATGCTAAGACATTGATTCTCCAGAAGAGCATATTCAACACTATGGAATTGTCCCTCGACAAAAACAAAAGGTGGATGACAGTCAATTCAATTGTAAGGCAGCACGTCATCATCACTGGGGCTCTTGGGGCTGTCACCTGCCTTTTGAATCAACTGTGGATCTCCAAGCAAGCGGCTACCAAAAAGCACCATTCAACAAACTGCATGGCACTTCATGCACTCACTCATGTATTGATCTTTGTTCTGATTTGACCTAATTTGACCTTCACTCAGTCGACAATTCGGATGGATCCCGTGAAGAGTGATGGACGTCAATAATAGTGAACAAGGTCAAAATGAAGAAGCTTATCTTTCAAATTTACGAGTTACCATTCAAGATAAAGAAAGTCAAAGCTCACAAAAACCACCTTTTGGATGAGGAACGTGCTTTAGTGATGTGGATCGAAAATAAAACCGGAAAAATGATTCTAGCAGAGGAAGAAGGTGGAATACCTAATTAGATATTGTTTTCCAATTTAGAGATCGTCTTTTGTATCCAATAACCATCTCGTTCGATGTTAGTCAGTCAAACTGGAGTGTGCTTAGCTACATAAAAAGAAGTCATATTTTTCTAGGTCGAATTGGCCATGACACTGGCACTTTTTTTAAATGAATCATTGAGTATCAAACCTAAAATGATGTCACCCTTTTCACACTGAAAAGGGCGAAATTCAATTTTCAGACTGGCTTTCCTCATTACAGATTAATGTCCATCTGATGAGTTTGCCAACTAAGGCACAATGTACTTGATGCGTAATCACGAACTTAAAGAAATATAGAATGTGAACGAGCTTCCTGCCAAATCAGCCTGCTCTTGGTCGTACCAACTCCGAGCCACTTTCCGAATCAAAATAATAAAAGAAGAAACTTAGATCTTTTCAATTACAAGCAGGTCACTTTATATGATTTTCCTGTTAAGTAGTTCGTTTCAGGCGGAAAACACGATTTTTTTCAGTGTATATTTCTTGAGTTCCCAAGTATTGGGCTCAAATCTGGCCAAGATCATCTCTTCAGCAAGATTTTGTGATCGCATGACATGCTTATTTGGAATAAAGTGAACGATTTAGGAGATAAGCAATATTTGCTTTTGTTTGCAATTGACATCCTCAGAAGTTCATGGTATAATTATTAAAACTACAAAAATTAATTATTGTCCTTGGCCAGATATCCCCTCGGAGTATTGGCGGTCACGCACCTTTGTCCGGCTCCCAGTCAAATGCCATCAACGACGGGAGCTGACCGAAGATCTGTTCAATCTGGCCCATCCTCTACTCTGCAATAACCAAGAATTCCATCATTTACCTTTACCCAACTGTGTTTGTACCGTCTGTGATTCCCCTTTTCCCTTTTTTCATGTGCATTGAACCAATTTTAGTCATACTCATTGTGATATCACTTTCTAGTCAACTATTTTTTTGCCTTTACCTTCTTAACATTTTTCTTGTTTTATTAACAAACCTCTGTAAAATGTATATACATTAGATTTTATTTTACAGATATTTTTACGCCATGACATGACCAAGAGTTGAAATAAAGATTATTATCATAATCCAACATTTGCCGCATAACTCAGTCATTGGGGCTCAAAGACTCAGAGGTTCAAAGGCATCTCTAGCCGCTTCTTCCCAATCACTTCCACATTAACGCCATGCTCTCAGGCTGTCCAGAGATTTGGCTGGAAAGAGCATTGGATATCGGTTCTTCTTTCTTCCCGTCCATTATTTTTGGGCCACTGATTGTTCATGTGATCCACTTGGATTGCCAACAGAGCGAAGGTCGAATCAATTGTTTTGCCTGCCTTTCAGACCAAAGATCAATGCACAAGTGTGCGCTTGATGCGCCATGCAGTTTGTTGGATAGCACTTCATTGTAGTCCCTTGCTCAGAGAGTCACAGTTAATTCAAAGAGCGGGTGATGGCCTCAACGACTCCATGGCCCTGTTGGTGTTGGATGTGTTGCCTAACTAAGGGATTGATTGTCGTCTACTTTTCAATTTTGTTGAGGGTCGATTCCATTGCTTTCGATATGCCAATCTGGCAGATCAATGTCTTTGCATCACGGCATGTTCCTCAAGACATAAAGATTCCCGTCCTCAAGTGTCTCATTCACTACACGAACGAGTGTGTGAGATGGAAACCTTCCTTTTCATAACAGTAAAACTGTTGATGTCGCTGAAGTATCTAGAAAACGAAGGGAAATGTCCGTTTTGACGGTTCTGTGCTCTTCTGGAGAATCAATGTCTAAGCATTAGGGTGTGTTCAACATCAGCTGGTGTTATCCATCCTCTCGTGCCTAATTCACTCCATGAACAAGTTTGGCAATAAGTGACTCTGTTTAAAAAGCTGCCATACTTTGTAGATGAAAAACAACCTCTCAGTAGGAGTACAGCTAGTTTGATGACGCTGAAATGTCTTGAAAACGAGGGGCAATGTCGGTTCTGACGGTTGTCAGCTTCAAAATCTACTCTAACCCATTTTTTACAGACAGCCGATTCAGTTTTAAGCGGTTGCAAAGGTGATTTGTTTTTTTTTTGGTTCCGAAATGCAGAAGGTATCGATATGAGACAAGGTGTAGAGTTCGGTAAAAGAAGTACGGATATTAGAAGGGACTGAAATGATGGTGTATCAGTGATACACACGAACACACACACGAACACGAACACATCACACCACGAACACTAAACGTGTACAGCAACCAAGAAGCAACAGAAGAAGTCACACCTTGGTTCGAAATTCCTTGGAGATAAGAACAGCAACTAAAATAACGACTGTTAACAGCAAGCTCCAAACCAGGAATGAATTCAAGACAAGAAATATATTCATTTTACTGAACTTTTATTTCTATGGATTATTTGATCTACCAACGAATTAGTGTTGGCTGATCTGGCTAACCCTTTAATATAAGATTGATCTGGAATGCTATCTAAAAATTGTCGAAGTCAAACCTGAAAGATGCAACCGACAAGGCCTACGTATTCCCGACGAATATTAGAGGGAAGCAAATCAAACAATGAAGAAGCCCGACAAAGAAGAGAAGTGGACTTCATTGTTCGAACTAGCCTGGATTCTCGAGGGCATGAAGGTGCTCTCAAAACGCACATAGAGCTTATACGGTCACTAGAATTGACCCTAAACCCTGGTTTGGGACAAAGCTCAAGAATGCTTTCGAAGACGTACAGCATCAGATACCTTTCGAACCTTCTCTGAATACAGTACAATCCCAACCTTTCTAATCTCTCGCAATATGAGAGTTCTCTCATATCCTCAATGATCCTAGAAAAACATCTTTGGACCTGCTCGAGCTTTTGCAAAACAGCTGAACTAATTGGAGCCCAAATGGGCAAGTCATATTCAAGATGTGGGTGAACAATTGGCTTGTAAAGAGTTAGCATTGTGATGCTACCTCTTGACATATACGTGCAATATATCCAACCAAACATTGAAAAAGCTTTACCCACCTTCAACTGGATATGTTCATCGAACTTTCCATTATCTTAGAGGACTACACCTAAATCCTTTATGGATGAAACCTGCTGAATGCCCTTACCTTCATCTTCTAATTAGTGGCATCGACCCAAAGGTCATTGAGGAGAATTTCATTTCATTTGCAGCAACCCAAGAGTAGATTTGGTCTACGACCTCTACCAGACAACTGGAATTCTGACCGTTCCTACCAACTATCAATTTTTTTATCATCAGCATAGGAAGAGATACTGACATTACTACTACCAAGCTTCTGAAGCAGAAGATGATAAAAAAAGAGTTGACCCAAAATGGAGCCCTGAGGAACACCGTGCTTGACATCATGTATGTCATTGAGGGATCCCTCAACCTTAACTCATTGCCTCCTACCAGAAATAAAACTTCTTAACCAATTGAGAACCTTATCTTGGATCCCAATCTCGTGGAGCCTGTTAACTAAAGACCATGATCTACCTTGTCAAAGGAATTGGCAAAGTCAAGAAAGGCTATATTGACTCATTCATGACTTTTAGCCCCTCAATAACCTGCTCTATATGTTCAATCAGTTGGGTAACCGTGCTGAAATGTGCACGGAATCTATGCTGCCTAGGAGGAAGGACTTCATAAATATCAAGGAATTCAACAAGTTTAAAATTGATGCTCTTCTCAAACACCTTCGCAATATTCGCAATTGGAGTTATAGAAATCTTCCTATAGTTACTATAGTTGCTCCAAAACTCTGTAGTTGAAAACACATTGGAGAACTGATCTCCAAGATTGTTAGCCATAACCTCTACATGTATATTACTAATGTCTTTACCATCAACGTCAAAGGGACCTACTGTGTCATACCTCTTTCTCTTAGAGTTTGCATTAAAAAAAAGCCTTCAGATTCGACCTGAACCTGGACCACTGCACTGTTTGCTCTCAAGTGATATTTTCGATAGAGGTCGTAATCCTACCCAAAATCAAATCCTACTTTTTTGTAGGCTAATTTCAACAACAGGATTCAAATGTTCTGAAGCCATTCTAGTCGGCTTTGTTAACATTCGTACCATTTTCTTCAACCATATATCTACGTATATAATACTCAATTCAAATTCAAAACTCGCAAGCCGGTCCACCAACACACTCTTCTTCTTCCCGGACGTGGGCAGTTCCAAGTCATGGCATTCCCTCCGTAGTTGAGTAATGGTCTTCCTCCTTAATTGGCTCTCCAACATGGCCAGCTGGGGACCTTCCGCAATTTTGGGTGTGTCCATTCCTGACGTCCGTGTCATGACTTTGCACCTCATACTTATTCTTGGAATCGTTTTGAAATATGTTCTCTCACCTTACTGGTTCAAATAATCAGGGCTACGATTTGTAACTTTTCCTTTCTTTTATTAATCAAGGGTAGCAAAACATAGGCTCCATACCGTAGAATCGATTGCTTTAAAATGGCCGGATTTCAGGTGGATACGCATGCTCATCCTTTGTCTCAACCAGCGAATATATCCTGAATGAAGCTTCTTATCCTATTGAGAACCTTGCCTTGGATCCCAATGTCATGAAGTCTATACACCAAAAGACCATAACGTACTTTATCAAAGGCCTTGGCAAAATCAAGATAGACAACATCAACTGGCTCGTGTCTCTCTAGTTCCTCAATAATCAATAATACGTTTAATACGTTCAATCAGTTGGGTAACCATGCTAAAATGCGCTCGGAATCCGTTCTAAGTAGGGTATGGACATCATGGATTTAAAAAACTGTACAAGTTTGAACTTCATGATCTTCTCAAACACCTTTGCAATGTTCAAGATGGTGAGAGAAATCGGCTTGCATTACACATTAATCTCTTGCGACTCTCAGTCCCATCAACTGGTAAAATAAACAAGAGTAGGTGTATAAATATTATATAAGTAGATATATGGTTGAAGAAAATGGTGCAAATGATAACATAGCCGACTATAATGGCTTCAGAACATTTTGAATCCTGTTGTTGAAACTAGTCTACAAAAAAGTAGTATCTCCCAGGAATTTCAAACCAAGGTGTGACTTCCTCTATTGCTCCTTGGTTGTTGTGCACGTTTAGTGTTCGTGGTGTTGATCACTGATACACCATCATTTCAGTCGCTTCTAATATCCGTACTTCTCTTACCGAACTCTACACCTTGTCTCATATCGATACCTTCAACTGAGATGAGAGAGGGTATCACGAAATACATACGCACGTTGTTAACTTGGTGTCTCGTGCCTAAAAGTGCAAAATGGACTAGCCTTTGCACATCTTCCATGGCGCAGTCGGCAGCTCGACCCCTATGAACATTGCCAAACTGGAGTTACCGCCCATCCCACGCCTCTCCCTTAACTTCTCCCATCATCATATCCGAAATGTCAGACACCGATTATAGCTTTGGATCCTTGGCTGAGGCTAAACGTTGTGCGAAAGAGCTCTCTCTCTCTACATGCTCATAAAACCCTCAAGGCTGTATTACGAGTATATGAAGAAGTGACCGATCTCGATCTCACTGCCGTATCCGATGAAAGGAGAATTGCAATTGAAGACAGATGCATTGAACCCGTATACCTCGTTGATAATGAAGGCTCACCAAATATTGTTGCAAAAAGCCAATGAACTCTTATCCAGTACCGAGGACAAAATCGGAATTATCCAACAATGGTTACTTAGGGCGTCAGAAGCAAGAAATATCCGATCTAGACAATCCAATTCTACGATCATGGCTCCTCAACAATCCAATCCGACTTTTTATCTTTGGCTCGCCCTCCACCTGTCCTAGATAGTGAGGCTGATATTCGAGATTTTGATGACTGGACCTCGTCGTAAACCATATTCTCCAAGATAACTGGCCTTTGCGAACAATCTAGAGACCATCAATTGTGTACGTCAGAAACAGTAGTGAAGGAGGTCCAGGGCTGCTTAGAAGAACACTGTCCTTCTTTTCACCTCTTCACGGAACCTGAGATGTACGTGGCCTTCAAGAAGATGAAGAATAAAGCCCCCTCAACATCTGAAGTCTCTCCTTTCCAACTTTCACTTCTTTGGACCCGAGCCAAGCCACTCCTCCAAGATCTTTTCAGCCTCACCCTCCATTCTCCCTTCTTCCCACCATCCTGGATGGAGTCAGCCATCATCTTCATTCACAAGAAGGGGCCCAGGGACATTCCAGAGAACCCCTTCTTGAAGATGATGCCCACCCTCTTAGCTGCCCGCTTCTCCGGATTAGCCGAGGATAGAGATCCCCTTCCACAGTTCCAATTTGGTTTCCGGAGAAGCCGCTCAACCACCACTCTCCTTTATGAAATTGTGCACTTGAACATCAGCAATAAGAGGAGAGTGTATGGATGCTTTGTTGATTTCTCCAAAGCACTCGACATGGTATACCGAACACGGTTATTCCTCAAACTCCAATTGTTGGGAGATCCGCGTCCGATCTGTGTCCTGCTGTCCTACATCTATGCGGGACTCAGATGCTCCATTCGTTCTGGTGAGGACCTATCCCCCTGTTATTTCACTTCCGTTGGCCTTCCGCAGGGGGATCCACCATCACCAATTATTTTCAATCTTTATGTATCCGACTTGCCCGAAGCCCTCAAACATCAAGGCCCCACCATCGACCATTTTCTGGTTCAATATCTTCAATATGCCGACGGCCTGGTTCTCTTGGCTGATTCAGCCGGAGAATTGCAAAGTACCATTAATGCCCTCCACGGTTATTGCCGAGAGAACGGCCTTCACTTCAATTCAATAGATCAAGACGAAGGCCATGTTTTTGCATAAAGTTCTTCTGCCTCCCACCTCCTTCCATATTAACAATAGTCCGACTGAAATCGTCAAGCACTTCAACTATGTCGTTTTCACCTTCTCCAACCAACCCTCCTTCACCAACCACCTCCAGTCCGCAATAACCAAGGCCAGGGCCAGGATCGGATACATATGCAAGAGACTACCCATCAAGAATCTTCCCCTTCCAATAGTTCTTCAACTCTTCCGCGAACTTACATCAACCAATTTTCCTCTACGGCCTTCACCTCTGGCTTCCCAACTCCGCCCAATCCGCCCTCAAATCCGCCGATGCCACATTTACCAAATTCCTTAAACGATACCTCTGCGTGCCCCAATATGCCAATTATGCATGGACGCATTTTCTATGCGAAACAAAGCCCCTCACCATCGGGCTGGCAAGGTTAGTGTCCAACAATGTTGGGAACCTGACCTTTCCGGAGGTGATGTCCGGACACAAGTTGTCCTTCTCAGTCAAGGACTTGTTAACACCCTATTGTCCTTGGCCTGACATCCCTTCAGAGTATTGGTGGTCACGCACCTTTGTCCTGCTCCCAACCAAATGCCACCAACGATGGGAGCTGACAAAACATCTGTTTAATCTGACCCACCCACTCTACTGCAATAATTTCATCATTTACCTCTACACACCTGTCTATGCACTATCTGCAATTCCCCTCCCATGTTTACTGAACAAATTCTAGTCATATTCTTTGTGATTTTTAGTCAACTATTTTATCATTCTTGACCACTTAATTCTTTTATCCTTCAATCAATTTTTGTTTATCATATTTGTACAAACAGTTTTTTTACATTTTTCAATCTGAAATAATAAAAAAATGATAAGTAACTGAAATGATGTTCAAAAATGAATTGATTGCTTCTGTAAAATATTGCTTTCATTTAAATTGGTGGGAGGACTTCAGTTAAGACGAAACACCGGATTACAAAATTATACCTTGGAGCAGTATTGCCAAGTTTCTTCTCCCGACGGCAAAATATCCAAGAGCGGCTGCTTTTGAAGCCCAATGGTCACGAGAAAAAAATAAGGTCTCCATCTGTCGATTTGACATCAAGGGGTCTACTTTTTAAACTCAATGACTATTTGGGAGAAAAGTCAACCATGATTGGTCATTAATTCCAACAAAATGTGTATCTTCCGGATTCAGCGAAGTCAATGTGAATAGCTTTGCATATTGCAATTTGAAGCTTAGTTGTGCAATTTGAAGCTTAGTTGTGCATTTCGAAGCAATTGAATGATTTTTGTACAACCAAGGGCAATTTAAGGCGTACGGCAGTCATTGTTACAATATGTGAACTCGCGTCAACTTTCTTTCCTCTGACTTGCCTTAGTTCAAACTAAAGATGCTTAATACATGTTTTGCGTCTTTAGTTCAAACTAAAGCCCCGATGATGCTGAAATTTGGCATATGAATTCCTTCAACTCATATCTATTTGATCTTAGGAAGAAAATATCACTAACTTAATTCCCATCCGATACAAGATAAATTCACAACTGAACGCCCGAGCAAGGGTCTCCATGCATTTTACATGTACACATAGACACGTAACAAAATCAGCCTTTATGCTGGGTCAAAACGTGTGCCCGAATACTCGTAGCTATCATAGAATTCATTTATATTGCACTCGGCATAAAAGTACGATTTTTGCATGAATGGTAAATACCTCTTATCGCCTCATTATTTCCTAAAATGCAAAATGACCATGTAACTCGGTAATGGGACAAATCACAAAAAGGTACTTAACATGATTTTTCAACATGCTCTCCCACGACATCAATGCATTTTTGGCATCTCCTCAAGTTGTCTCGAACCACGAACATGATGTCCTTTATTTGAACTTGAAAGCATGAGCTTGAAAGTGCAAGCGTTGTCTCAAATAATTGTAAAATTCTATATCAAATTGCAATTTACGGCTCAAAATCTCCCACTGCTCCGAACTTGGTGGTTTATATGAGACCCCATTGAGTCGGGATTTGTTCCCTGGCATAGACCGATACAATTGAGAGATGCCCAAAAGGTACTGCGGCAAGATAGCCTCATAGACTTTCATTGAGAGGTCAAGCTCTTCCAGAATGCCCACCACGGGGTAGTTTTTCTCGATGTTAGCTTTGGCAAGAGAAATTAAGTGGCTTGGGTCATTGCTGGGATTCCAACAAATGTCACCGTATCCGCAGAACCTCATGTAGTGATGCATCCTTGATGTGGGAGGAATAGCGTAATCCTCTACATTCTTGAAGGGTTGGAAGAATTCGTCCGTACGATTTTGCGTCTGAAACAGAAATGTACCTCCACATCAGTTTCAAGTTTAAGTCATCAATTTCAGAAGCTATCGTTGTTTAGCGTTAAAAGGGCTGCTTTCTTGAATAGGGGCTGTCTTAAAATGTCATGCCAGATTTGGTACTAATGTGGATGAAATTGGTTCCAATTTCTAGTCAGTGTGCTTAAGCAAGGACACAAAGCATTAGAGATTTTGCTAAAAAACAAGTTTATTGGAGTGCAGGGTGCGGGAGAGGAATTTTTCCGCCAATTTCATATCATGTTTCTTGCTTCGTTTGGCCATGAATAGCAAAGCTCAGAAAGGAACAACAAAGGCCAAACGTGCCCCTTCATCTTGCATTTGCATAAAAGTCAAATCAAAATCGATATGAGCTCTCAACAATTAAAAAGGCAAAAGGTGTCGGATCTGCTTCACGCGGGAATCAAGGCAAACAACATAGCAGACATTGTCTTGATCTCTGAGCACTGAGCTCAAAGTCAGGACCACAATACATAATGGAGAAGGCATCATCAGCCAAAAAGGAAGTGGGATGACGACTTTCTAGTGACTTTAATGGCCAAAATTCATGCCGACCCAACAATCTTCATGTGCAGGTGAATGTGGACAAGAGCTCTATCAGGAAGGCCGTTGACGAGGACTTCAAAGGCTTCAAAGCTTAGCTTGGACGCCCTTGAAAACTGAGAGACTTGAAAGATTTCGTTTTGTTAATCAATTGGTTGAACTGCCAAAATTTTCTGAAACAAGAAAATTTTCACAGTCCAGTCAAGTCCTCAACCGGAGAATTGACCGTTACCTGGATGAAACATCCCAAGGTGTTATGGGAAGCTTACGCATCAAAAATCCTGCTCAGATGATGGTCCTCGGTGTCAAGGCGTCTGATGGGCAAGGTCATGCCAGCCCACTTTTTTCGTCCACATGAAAAGAGCAGTGATGAGGCCCTCTACAAATTGTTAAGGTAGACCAAATTGCCCTGGTTGATGGCCAATTACCCGTTGAGGAACTATGTGTGGACAAAAGATGATACCCCCGCACATCCATCCATCAGGGCCCAAACATTTTGCAAGAGGTACATGGCTAATTTTCTGTCCAAGGAGATGTGGCCTCCACCATCGCCTGGTTTGAACCCCTTGAGCTATTCCATCTCAAGGAGAAGGTAGGAAGGACCTCCCATCCCAATATAAACATGCTGAAGGCCAGCATTGAGAAACATTGGAATGAGATGCCCCTAGACTACATTATGAAGACATGCACCAGGATTCAGTCACGTTTGGAGGTCGTAATTGTAGCTGACGGAGGCCACATAAAATAAAAGTTGTTGATGGAACACTTGGAAGAGGTTTTTGTTAAAGATTTTTTTCTTTTAGTTGTTTGCTCAGGATTACACCCCATTTTCTAGCGGAACTCCCTGACGGAAAAATTCCCTCCTGCACCCTGTACGAAATTCAAATTGAAACCTAGTGGACTAGGCTTTGGTATTTCTTTGTGTCCCTTATATAATGCCTAGCTTTTACTTAAACTTTCTAATAAGTAGAAATATCAAAGATAGCTTATCCATTTTTCACCAATGCATGATGTTTCTTTTATCAAATAGGTGTATTAAAGCAAAATTATCAATTGTTCATCCCACATATTCTAATATATTAATATTTATGTACATGAACTTTTATTGACTATTTCATGCCTTTCTTTTGTTATTTGTCAACGTAAGTTTCTCATCAACTGACAAAATGATTCTTGTTGTTGATTATCTTTCTTTGAGTGTTTTTGAGAAAGGTCTGGGCAACACTTCGCTGATTTTAAAGACAACTTGATTGCTTTTAATCAATTTGATGTTCATGTTTTTTTTCATTTATTCTTTTGAATTTTAAATTTAATGTAGAAGTATTTGGTATTCAAAGAGAGCTAAATATGAAAGAGATTCTTAATTACTAAAAACCACTTAAATGCAATGCAGAGCTTGGGCAATCTTGTTTTATTGATGCTAGAGCTACTGTCTTAATTAAACACAATGGCCAAACTTGGCGGGCAAAGGAAAGCCGTGTTGTTTCCTCTCTTAAGAGTCTCTGGCTTAAGCGAGAGTCACCATATATTTCCATGTGTTTGAAAATTTCACCTGCGCCATTGCTGCATTTTTGAAGTTAAATAGCTTTTCTTGGATTCATGTATTGAATTAGACAGTGGAATCTCAGCTAAAATTGGAATAGAGAAAAATGGAAATCAAAAGTACTTGGGTGAATATGCTCATCGAACTTTCCATTATTTTGGAGCACTACACCTAAATCTTTCATAGATTAGACCTGCTCAATATATTTACCTCCATTATCTACGAGTGGGGTATTTAAAGGAGTTGAACCAAACGCCAAAGGGCCATATTACTCTCAGTTACCCAAGAATAGATTCTGTCTAGGTCCTTTGCCAGGCTAATGGAATCTTGGCCATTCCTACCAGAAACTAACTTTGTATCGTCAGCATAACAAGAGAGACTGGCAGTAATATTATGCTTTTGAAGCGTGGCAACGAATATTATAAAAAAGAGGGGCCCTATAATGAAGGCCTGGGGAACACCTGACTTGACATCGTGAATGGAACTGAGGGGTCGCATGAGAGAAAAAGACCTTCGGATTCGACTTGACCTCCTGAACCACCTTACTCTCAGTTTGTAATTGGTCATATAAGTACGAGACTTCAACGCGAGCAGAGTTCCACAGAATCGCTGCAACCTGGGAATAATCAAATAAAGTTCAGGAGACTTTATTCAATTCGGCTGACGTTTCGGTGGCGGCAATATTTTCGTACAAGAAATCAAAGGTGGGTGAGGTAATTATTCCAAAGTAAGAGCTGATCTGTCCGATTCTTGCCACAGATGTGGACGTAAGGATTAATATGATAAGGGCGAATGCTTTGCCAGAGATCTTGTCTGTCACAAATGTAACAAAAAATGGCACAGTGCACCCGTCTGCAGGAGTAATCAGAAATTTCATCCACGGTCGAAATCTCAAGATCGTGGACGTTCAAGCCCTCGATCCACGTAGAGAAGTTCGGAACCATTTCCACGGCAATCCAATGTTTACCAAGTGGAAATCGCATCCTAAATCATTACGATTAACGCCATGCAAGTACAACCCACTCCTTTAGTTCAAGTTCAAGAGGTGCCACGCTCTGGTAACCCATTCGCTACTGAGCCTATTATATCCCATGATCTGGTGAGAAACAACGGCATTTCAGCCGATTCCTCGACAAAGTGCACAATCAAGGCGGTAATTGCTACCTCTTTGAAATGCCTGGGATCTGTTCCTCTTGAGATTCAGCTTGAAGACAAAACTGGAAAAGTTCGAGCGTTTGTCACTCCCGCCATCAAAAATTCATTGTTTCTTGTATGGCACAATCTCATTTCCTTGGGAGTTTTGTCTTTTCCCCAAAATGTTCTGGGTCCTTTTCGAGTTTCTTTTCAAGGAGTTTGATGCTGTTTTTCACAACAGGACTGACCTCAGAGCGATGAAGGGCCCACATATGAAAATCCTCCAGTGTAAAGATTCAGTCAAAACGCCTTCAAAAAGGCTCACATCGATTCCGATCCCCCAAGCTCATTTCCATCTATCTGAGTCAGACAACAAGTTAAATCTGAAAATCTTAATCTATCATTGAGCCCGTGACTTGGCCGACGGAATGGATAAGTCCGGTTATGTTTCTTCCAAAAGCGAATGGACAAGATGTCATAATGGTCACAGACTTCTCCGCCCTGAATATATTTGTTAAGAGGCCGGTTCACTCGTTTCCAAGTCCGAGCGAAATCGTGTCATCAATCCCTCCTGATTCTAAAACTGTCATGACTTTGGATGCCAAGTAGGGTTATTGGCAGATCTCTTTGGATGTTGATTCATGGGATCTAACCACTTTTCTAGCCCCATTTGGCCCCTGCTTTAGATATTGCAGGGCTTAATGCGAGTGGTGACGAATATTTCCTCCGAGGAGATCAAGCTCTTGAAAACCTTAAAGGTATTCGTAAGATAATCGATGACATCCTCATTTTTGCCCCCAACATTGAAGTTCTTAGCCAACATGTCAAAGATGTTCTGGTAAGATATTACGACCATGGGATCAACCTCTCAAAGGAAAACATTCAAGCAGGATCGGAAGTTGAATTTGCTGGTTATATAATCAACGCAAAAGACTGACCCAGAAAAATGCCGAGCAATTACCGACTCTCCGAGTCCTAAGTCGATTACCAGGGTGAGCGATTTTGAGAATTAGTGTCCAATAAGTGTCCAAAAGTGGACAAAAAAGACAAAAGTGGAAAAAATGTGCACATTGTGTCCAAAATTAAGTACAATTGTCCAAAAGGGGGTTGACTAGCGAAAACTTTTAAACCCTAGAACATGTAATTTCTTTACCTGACCTAGATGTTAACCAGCCAATAAAATCAATAATAACTAAAATCTGAGCCTTCTTAAAATACATGAATTTGAAGTAGCAACTAGCCTTTATAGAAAATAAACACATCATTTCACTAAAGTTTTTAATTTGCAAGATATGCACTGAAATGTGTTTTTGAGATCGCAATTCATTATCTTGATGCAATACAGCTTTTGAAAAGTCAAAACAAAGATAATTAATACATTTTGAATGTTAAAAGGTCAAAGCCACACTACAATAATGGCATTTGGTGCCTGGGCAATTTTTTTCGGACTTCCTTACCGCTACCGGGATTGGAATCCCAGCAGTTCAAGACGAGAAGATTATTGATTTTACTTGACTTTTATTCACACATATTATTTGATCGACCAACCAATTTGAATTGGCTGATCTGGCTAACCTTTGAATATAAGGTTGATCCGGAATTTTAGTCAAAAACTTGTCCAAGTCTGACTTAAATCCTCCTACTGGATCAACGCCTACAAAAGCCCTACGAATATTTGAAGGCAGCAAATTCAACAATGAAGGAGCCCGAGAAAGAAGAGAGTTGGACTTCATTGTTTTAACTAGCCTGGATTCTCGAGTGCTTGAAGGTGCTCTCAAAACGCACTTTAAGCCTCTTTGGTCGCTACAATTGACCCTAAATCCTGGATTGGGAGGAATTAGCTCATTAATGCTTTTGAAAATGCACAATATCAGATATTTGAAAAAGACAATGGCAAATTTGAGGAGACCAATAAATCTAAGGTGATTAAGGCTTTCCAAACTTTGGATTTACTGAACGTTTAAATCCAGGGACGTATTTACCATGAAAACCCTTTTCAAATCCATAATCCAACCACATCTTGAATATGCTTTCATAATCTGGGCCCAATTGTGCGCGGAGGGGTTATTCATTGAAGTTATGTCTAATTTGAGCCATTAGAAAAGACTTCAGACCTTGGGATTATATAGTTTCCAGAGAAAGAACGAACGTTATCAAATCCTTTATGTCTTCAAATGTCTTCATTCTCTTTGTCCTAACCTGAATAGTCCTGATTAGGCAAAGTATCAGCAATAGACTTTCTCTTGCGAAATGCACCATAAGCACAACCGCTAGCTGAAAAACTATTGAAAAGCAGACATTCTTCCTTTGTTTTAAATCGAGCTTCAACTTTGTATAACTTGTTGCCGTTCTATCCTTGACAAATCTAGATGTATACAGTTAGTGTTATGTTCTCATTTGGTCATCAATGTGTCTAAGTCAGCTTGCCCCGTTTCAATCCCTACTCTCCATAGTTCATCTATTTCTCTATATAAATACCTCAACCTCAAGCCATTAAATAACTAGTTAGAAACCGGCTCACGACCATCTAACATGGCACAGTCGATTTCAGCCGACCTACATGGCCCAAGGACGGAAGAATCGTCCATTGAACGGAAGAATCGCCCACCGAACGAAAGAATCCTCCACCGGACGAATATCCACCCATCGGACGAATTCCAGCCCATCAGACCAGGGCCACCTGAATGAAGACCCCAACATAGGATGAAGAATTCTAGTCGCATACGTTATCAATTCTAGTCATTTATGTAATTACCTATCAAGGCCCTCCCTGGGAAGAAAGATGTTATGTTCTCATCTAGTCATAAATGAGTTTTAATCTAATTGCCCCGTTTCAATCCCTGCTCTCCATAGTTCATCTATTTCTCTATATAAATCTATACATCTATAATTGGAAACTGGGATCGTTTTTTATGAACGATCCCAGACCAATTTTTCGTCCAAGGGTGTCTTAGAGTGGCAACCTCGAACGCTGCCCAAATATTTTGTAAAGTATGACGTACATTCCCTTGCATCGGCTAATAACTCGAAAATGAGCAAGGAAAAAGATAAGCATCGTTTTCCTATTTCTCTCTCAGACATTTTGACATAAAAAATGAATTCAGCAGTCACAAATTGTGTTCGTAAATTTTTATGGGAAACGCATATTTAAGGTGCAAAACCACCTTGGTGGAGATACTTATTCAAGACCTGGATCTACTTTTTGACGTGCCATATCAACTTATCATAATGCATCCGAAAAACGACATGAAAATCATGAAGCGGAAAAGATAAAGCAACGAAACGCAGAAGCGAGGAGATCAGGATGTACCAAAGGATACAAATCCGTTAATGCATCTTTAATTATAGATCGATCAACCGATGGGGTCAAACATTCAATCGCCCAAATTATACATGTCTGCTGCTGCTAATCTTGTTCAATTTTTCACGAAGGCTACCTTCATTCTGTGTGCACCTATCTTCTGGCGTTTGCGTGGGCACACAGCAAAGTTTTGATGGAGTCTAAAATACAGTTCCTTTTGAGCATCAGGACATGCTCACGGAGCGGCAAACAACGCTGGTTGACTTGATCAGAGTATTGCAATCTCCTTCCTTAAGCCGTTTGTCTATGTTCCAGGAATCGTTGTCAAGCTGATGCAGAGAAGTGAACAATAAGCACGGCAATTAACATCCCTGCTCTATTGGGATCTGTCGTATCTAAACAATACGGGTTCGTTAAAAACATTGTAAACAACCATTTCAGAAAAGCCATTTTGATAAGTGAGATCTGAAACCATTATTTCGGGACTTCCATAAGATAAAACTATCATTATAATTTAAGAGACGCTAATTCAGGACTCTACGTGTTCTGTACGTAAAGATCGGAGATTGTTTAAGTACTTACCAAATACATTTCCTTACTGTAATAGTAGTTTGATATGAATGCACTGACTGGATGACGAACTTGATTCACATATATGATTCTTGAGTTGGCAATTTTGCAATCGGTTTCTGGATCGACATAAGCCACATGCCCAATGGCAATTGTAGGTTTGCCAAATTGTCTGGCGTATTGGAGTGTATGAGTCAAGTGATCGCAAATCATTTTGGGATCTTGGTTGTCACGAAGCCAATACTTCCTGGTCATAATACCCAAGCGAATTCTGCCAAAAAGTTAATGAAAAACTCCAAAGAAAATTCTTTGGCATTGTTTAAAACACAAAAGATCTGTTTTTGGAAGCATGAGGGTCGATTTCAATACAATTGCAATAAACTTCAATGGGATATTAACCATTCTTGTTGACTGAACACTAGTTCTTTTAAAACTGATCCATGAAAATGGCTTTTTTATTCCTATACAATAATATTTATCTCCATCTTCAATGAACAAAAGAGCCAGTAATGTGCTAGTTTATGTATAAATAGGGCACATTTAGTTGAAGGGAAAAAATGATAATGATAACCGCATCTTTTTTACGGTACATTTGAAACAAAGGGTATAAATGAAATAAGGGCCAATTTGTTTGAGATTTACGTGTAACGGAGAATCGACACTAAAATTTTCGTTGTGAGTCAACTGTCTTTTTTAACCTTTTAAGTGCTCAAAGAATGGTATCAACTACTCTATATTGTAGTGTTGTTTATTTTCAGTGCTTACTGTATCTTCCCATGAAGTTCCTCTAAAAGGGAAATTAGGGTTGTGGAACCGCTTTTGGGCACTCGGTTATATGTGAGAATTGTGTCATTTAACTTCACCTCCACTTTAGTAACTTTTGGAGGAGTCTTCTGAAATTTCCAAACAAATTTGCAGTTAAACCATTGAATACCCATGCGCCCTATTCTAGGTTAGAAATTACTTGAATTTGGGGTGTTAAGGTGGGAGGGTTGTCTCACTCAGCCAACAACGCCAGCCATTACATCATCCTTACATACATTTACGAACGCTAGACTTTGTGGTATATAAGGATATACACTCAGCGTCAAAAGTCTTCAGCCCCCAGCAAATTATTATGATTTGCCTTCATAACTTTAGAACAGTTCAGAGAAACACTTGTCGCACGATATATGTTTTTTAGGACTGCCATGGAACAATGTTTATGCAAACTTTCAGCGGGATAGTGTAAAACGGTTAAACCATATAACCCAAAAAGGGAATCATGCCATTGACAAAAGTATTCAGCCCCTTTGCATTTTGCATATTTATACTTGGTGGCATGACCCTTGGCCTGGATGGCAGACGTCGGCCTCCTTCTGTAGTTGAGGACGAGGTTCGATCATGTTTTCACAGGGATGTGAGCCCACTCCTTCTTGCAAAAGGACTTCAGCTCGTCCAAGTTCTTTGGCTTCCTTGCTCTCACCCTCACCTTCAGCTTTCGCCACAAGTTCTCAATAGGGTTTAGGTCTGGACTTTGAGAAGGCCATGGCAGGAGGTCAATGTCATTCTCCTCAATTCATTTCCGAGCAATCAGGCTTGTGTGCTTGGGGTCATTATCCTGTTGGAACACCCAGTTGTAGCCATGTCCAACAGTGTGTGCTGACTCCTCCAGATTTTCCTCCAAGATGCAGACGTAGTCTTCCTTGTTCATGTTGCCATGGATCCTTACAAGGTTGCCTGTGCCATTAGCAGAGAAACGGGCCCACAGTTTGATGCTTCCACCTCCATGCTTCACTGTAGGGATGGTATTTTTAAGTAGGAAGGCTTGACCTGTTTTCCGCCAAATCGTTTGTTTGTCATTGTGACCAAATAGCTCAATCTTTGTCTCATCTGACCAAATCACTTGCTGCCAGAAGGTATCAGACTTGTCCAGGTGGTCTTTGGCAAACTTGAGGCGAGCTTTGAGGTGTCGGGGTTGGTGTAGTAGTGTGTGTCTTGGACGACAGGCTTTCAGACCCCATCTATGAATAGCACGGCCGATCGTGCGATTAGTCAGACCATGTCCATCTTCACCCAAGCTGGCTTTCACGTCCTTGATGGTGGTCTGTGGGTTGTCGGAGACTTGCCTGTTTATTAGTCGATCCATTCGGGGTGCGACATTCCTTGGCCGTTCATATCGAGGGCGGTTCTCCACATATCCCGTCGTCGTTTACTTGACAATGATGCTCTGGACGGTCGCTCTGGGCAAATTTAGTTGCTTGGCAATCTTCTTATAGCCCAGGCCACTGTGATGCAGCTACACAGCCTTTGTCCTAAGGTCATTGCTGACCTCACTTCTTAATGACATCACTGGCATGCTAGAACTATCTCAAATTTATCATGGCCACAACGTGCAAGGGAGTACCAAGCATGAGCACTGAAGTATAGTTGTCGAACTGTCCCTCAGAGTACCATTGTTACAAGGCGTCACGTTTCAGTAACAAAAATGAGCTCATAGATCCTTAAAGTATACTGAGAGTTAAGAAAAACTAAAGGGGCTGAACACTTTTGTCAATGGCATAGTTCACTTTTTGGTTTTTATAGTTTATACGTTTTAAACTATCCCGCTGAAAGTTTGCATAAGCATTGTTCCTTGACAATCTTAAAAAACATATTTAGTTCGACAAGTGTTTCACTGAACTGTTCTAAAGTTGCGAAGGCAAATCATAATAATTTGCTGGGGGCTGAAGAGTTTTGACGCTGAGTGTATAACTCTGTGAATTTGATCAGGGTCTAATGTTTCCTTGAGTAAGGCTGAAGGTGTCCCCTTCAAGTTACTCACTCCGATTGATGTAATTTCCATCTTGTTCTCGATCATGCCAGCATTTGAGTGAAACAAATGGTAATAGATTAAAGATGGACAAAAACACAAGATCTGAAAGATCCAACAGAGTTTGAACTTCCTCATCCTGATTTGTTTTTTTCTGGGACTCGCATGTCTGGAAATGGAACAAAAAAAATGGATATTCTCTTGCAGCCAGGGTAGGCAATATTGCAAATCAGGCTGGCTTTTGGACACCAAGAAGACAAAATGTCTACAAGTGTCTTGGAATGTCCAAAAGCATCCAATAGTAAAAATTGTCCAAAATTGGATAAAAAAGCAATCAGGTTTTTTTTCGCGGGCTTCATTACCACTATCGGGATTGGAATACCAGCAGTTCAAGACGAGAAATTTATTCATTTTAGCGTTTGCTGATCTGGGTACCCCTTGAATATAAAGTTGATTGGGAATTTTAGTCAAAATGTCTTGTCCAAGTCTGACTTAAATCCTTCTACTGGATCAACGCCTACATACGCACTACGAATATTTGAAGGCAGCAAATTCAACAATGAAGGAGCCCGAGAAAGAAGAGAAGTGGACTTCATTGTTCGAACTAGCCTGGATTCTCGAGGACTTGAAGGTGCTCTCAATACGCACATCAAACCTCTACGGTCACTAGAATTGACCCTAAAACCTGGGTGGGGACAAAGCTCATGGATGCTTTTGTAGAAGTACAATATCAGATACCTTTTGTACCTTCTCTGAGTATTGTACAATCCCAACCTTTCTAACCTCTCCCAATACGAGAGCTCTATCATATCCTCAGTGTTCCTAGTAAAACATCTTTGGATCTGCTCGACCTTTTGCAAACCTGCTGAAGTCATTGGAGCCCAAATGGGTGAAGCATATTCAAGATGTGGCTGAACAATCTACTTGTTCAGAGTTAGCATCGTGATACTATCTCTGGACTTAAACGTTTGATATATCCAATCACGTGTTTGGAAAGCTTTACCAACTTTCAATTGAATATGCTCATCGAACTCTCCATTATCTTTGAGGACTACACCCAATTCCTTCATGGATGAGACTTTAAATCATACAATTTCTTTAACTAACCATTGTATCAACAAACAAATGAAATCATTGAATGTTAAAACGTAGCTCCATTGCTACTATTACAAAGAAAGTAGAAAGTGGCCTTTTTGGAAAGATGACAAATTGCTTTACTCATGGTTTTGATTTTCAAAGTATATGTATACGAACCAAAGCATCGTCATGAGAGAACCACAACCTGATCCCAAAGAGGGACTCTATGTTCCAACATGTTGCGACAGACTTGGAACAGGCGCCGTAAGCGCATGCTCTTCTCTGTATATAAAGCAATGTTCATCTATGAATAAAAGGCAGAGAGTCTACGACTTACCACCGAGACCAACCGTTGTTTTATTTCTAGGTAATACATGGCGACCATGATCTAGGTTGGCCATTACATGGCGACCGTGATCTAGGTTGGCCATTACATGGCGAACGTGACCTAGGTTGACCAATACATATACATTGTTTTGCGTTTTGAGAAAATTTAGAGTTGTAAAGTTGAACAAACGTCATTCATCTCAGTTACCTAAACATGTTTAGCATCATTTATAAAACAATAAAAAAAATGGGGGAAATACATCATTTTTAGACTTTAGCAATTGGGCAAGATGTTTCAATTTTTTGTATTAGCTACTTTTAGGAGATATAAAAATCGAAATCTCGTAAACAGGCTTATTTTGATATTGACACCATCAAAAAGCTTGGTTATTAAATAAAAATCAGTTTATGGTACTTCCTTTTTAGCTATGCAGTTTTAAAGTCTCGAATTTTTGGGCACTTTTGTCTACCTTTGAGCACCCTTACCCTTGGGCATTTCTTGATATTTTTGGATTGGGGTGGACAAAAGTGTCAAAAAATGAAATGACATCCCTGCTTTCAGTGGACCATTTGAGCCAAACATGAAATCACTTTAAGGAAGAGAAAGGTAAATTGCATCAGAATAAAAATCCTGAAATTGTTGTTATTAACTGAACAGAACATCTGAGCAAATTAAAATTGGATCACAAGAACCCCTTGCGCATATACTTCTCTTCTCGTTGTAAATATACTTATGTCTGTACAAATTTTCGTGGTTGAAAAACAACACCTCAAAAAGCAATTTTGAACACTCAAAATCGTGACCCTGATTTGTTAGCCCTTTTGAACCTTTGAAATGTGCATTAGTTGGGGCTCGCTTGGTCGAACAGACCAATTTTGCTTTTCTTGATGTTCTTACAATCCAACAATCACTACATAACAATGCAATTTTCCTCTCGTTGTTATTTTCAGAAACTCTAAATAGATGTACCAAGGTCGGAGCTCTCCTGGTGCGACATATTTTCCAAATATCTAGAATACTCAAGGAGCTCAACTCCAAAATGAGACAAAACCACCCTAAATACACTTGTTACTATTGGTTATAGATTTGATGCTTACCCCGTACTCAGTTCACAGATAGTTACCAAAAACCTTTCTGTTTGTGATCAAACTGATTTTGAAGAGTAGTCGGAACTTCGAATTATGTTTTGCTTAATTGGTTAATGATAACACGTGTTGTTCGTCAACATATGATTTGACAAGGATCATGATCATTGAAATAATAACAATCGACGTATGATTTCACTCATGACTCTAGATGGTGTTAAATTTACCCAGTTCTCTGAGACGGCAGGTTTAAAAGATGATGAAAACACACCATTATTGTAGTTTGCTCGTTATTCTAAAAATCAATTAGAAAACCCGGAATACCAATCTCCAATCCCACTTTCAAAGTGAAAAGCAAGGATGTCCGTATTGCGAAAACAGCTTTAATGCCACTTGATTGCAATCCACAAAAGGTTAAAACTCGTCATTGCCTTATAAATAAGGATCCACACACTAACTAACCTTAGTTCTTATATATCTATCTTCGTATTAACTTCCAAGCATCACAAAATCATGAAGGTAATTATTACACAAAATCAATCAAAATGAGTCGTTCCTAAACTCAGTCCTAGCTTTCTTGTTCTTTTCTGTTTAGACAAATCAAGCCTATACTATGGCTGTAGTAGATAGTAAAAGGGGATTCTAATTCCACCATTTTTTCGGCATTTCTTCATCCTCATCATGGTTCTAATTTTATGTCAACCACATACAGGTACCCACCTTGATTTTCAACCTTAATGTGGTTGATTTTTTATTTCAACCACATTAAGGTACCTTTCTTGATTTTCAACCAGATTATGGTTAAATTTAATTTAACCTGAACATGCTTTTAAAACCTTTTTAACCTAATTATGGTTAAAAAGTCTTTTTAACCTTAGTATGGATGAAAATAATCAACCAAAATAAGGTTAAAAATCAAACTTAGTAAATAATCAACACCTATATTTTGACCTGGAAAAAAATAACCCTTATGTCTTTATGTGGTTAAAAAATAATATTCCCTTTGTTAAGATGCAAAGCTGAATGTGGTGAAATATTTTCAATTACAGTATATTAAGGTTCAAAAACAAACTTATCATTTTAGCAACTCCAACCATATTAAAATATAAAATAACTCCTAATAACATGCATGCACTTAAAGCCTTTTTAAAACTTTTATTGAAGAAATGACATTGTATCGTATTGGTTAACAATTAGTTGCTGTTTAATTAGACATCAGTCTGCTGGTTTGACTGAGAATAAATTGGAGGTGGAGATCTCCTTCCAGAAAGCTAACCTCCCGCAACGGCGGTTCCTTGCTGGAAGAAAGCTTCCAGGCCTCTAATGACCTCCTGAACAATGTGGTCCGTCCGGTTTACGCCTTCTAAAATGCCATCTGCGCGGCCCTCCGCGTAGCCCAGGGTGCGGCCCTCGGCGCGGCCCTTGGTGCGGCCCTTGGTGCGGCCCTCTTCGCGGCCCTTGGTGCGGCCCTCTTCGCGGCCCTCTTGGCCCTCTTGGACATTATATAGAGCCAGGCAGACAGTGCCACCAAAATGAGCTGTGGTCGCAGTCAGAAACAGGGTCGAATTTCTGTAGAGGGAGTCCATTGCTTCAAGTAAGCCCTAATTAAACCCAAATATTAGTCAATGTGGTGAAAATAGAAAATGAAAATATGCTTTAATGCCACTTGATTGATTAAAGAATCCCCGAAACCTCAGTAAGGAGGTTGGTTCGTGGAATCCGAAGGTGTCGAATCTGAGTCGAGCAACTGTTAATTAAATAGGTTGGGTCGGTTTGAGTGGCGACCTTCCGTCAATGGTTGGGTTTCGTCAAGAGTGTAAGCGGTAATCAGTGGTCTCCAAGAGCCAGCTTAAAAGGTTGCGTGAGTTTTTAAAAACTTGCGCGGATAATAATCGTTTTACTGATATATTGAATTGAGACTTAGAAGTTTGTATACGTACGAGTACATTTAGCACGATTGGCAAACTCTCAAAGTCATTGTCAAAAGGCTAACTCTCCGACATGCCTGAATTTCGGGATTGATAGAGTTCCATGGATTTAAAACTTTGAGAGGGGAAGCACCACACGCAAACCAGGGAGGGTACCAATGGTATTTTTATATGCACTTCTAAGCAGTCTTATGCACGGCTGAGAACTTGACCAGAGTCAGTCTGATCCTAATCAGGTCACACCGTAGCCTGCACACCTGGAGAGACGCGAGACGCAGACTGTCAAGACGTTGTGGATAATCATGTCCTCTGACTCCTGACACAAAGCGTAAAAATTTCGGTTTCACCCAATAGCAATGATGTCCTTCTTGAAAGGACCTTTGAAAGCACGCTCAAAAGAAAAACTCACGCAACCTTTTAAGCTGCCTCTTGGAGAACACTGATTACCGTCTACAACTTGATTGCAATCCACAAAAGGTTAAAACTCGTCATTGCCTTATAAATAAAGATCCACACATTTTTGAAGCTTACCTGCATTCTATTTTCTCTTTGTGATGATTTTTCAGCAATGCTTCGAGTGCAACAAAGTTATGTTTGTAGTTTTAGTTCAGCGCAGCAGGGGAATGTCCATCACTGCTTTGTTTACATTTGACTGGCAGAGGCAATGACGTCATAGTGAAGACTCGGTACAAAAATTGACCGTGGTGGAGGAGGGCGAAACAAAACGGTTTATGCAGCATAGTACATTTTTTGAAAATGCTTTAAAGAAACTATAAAAGCCTTAAATGCTTGATCACGTCACGTCACCAGGTCATGGAGCCTGGTCAGTTACATGAGGAGCATAGCTCTGCTTGAGGAGGAAAATATTGTATACTTGGCTTTATAATGCAATACATCATCACCTCACTGTTTGTCTTACTTACTTTGCAAAGCACCGGGCTCGCCTGGCAGCACCCGATGGGCGTAAATCAACTCATTAACTTGTTCATTTAGTTTCTCAATCTTTTGATTTTGATGCAGCACGAGCGCAGCGAGAGAATGATTTTGATAGTTCACAAACCATAACAATGTAATAATTATTATTATGACTAGAAGTCCAATATATTCCATTTTACTTTAATAATAATAGTTTCTGAAAAATGTCATCTAACTCTTTTAAACCCTCATTTTTACCACTAACTTTCCTTGTTTCAACATCTTTTTGTTTACTTAGTGAAAAAAAAACTAGATTTTCAGAAGACTTATTATTATTTCTAATAAAATCTTTTAGTTTATTTTCCAATCCATCAGATATTATCCGATATTATAGTGAAGACTACTGCAAGACTCCAAACACATGAAGAAATCGATGTCAAAACTAGATTTGAGAAGAAATTTGAGTTTTCTCGATCGTCCGGAAAGAATCTGTGGAAGTGTGTAGTCAGAGGAGCACAACGATTTTTAGCCCTCCGATACCTTAACGTACCCGTCGAAGTTGGCATAGAGGAATTAGCAAAAGCTAGTGCTAACTTTGCAGAACTTAAATCGAATATTGTGAGAGAACTGTTGGAAGAAAGGCATGATAGTCGGTTGTGTGGCATTCCAAATGGTAACATGCGGGTGTTAATTTCGCCCACCGCCCCAATTCCTGACTTCATCTGCATTGGTTCAAAGAAAATTCGGGTACTGCACCGAGACCAAATACGCAAGTGCTTCCAATGCAAGGGGGAAGATCACATTAGTAGTAGTTGTCCTCGCAACGAAATCATCGAAGTTCAAGATGTGACTGGAAGCTTGGCGGTCAATGGAGATGAAGAAGCATCAAATGGAAACGAACCATGTGAAAGGGAAGACAACGAGAGACAAGCTGGGGGTTTTGACCCAGGAGACCTTGGATTCAATGAGGAAGAAATTCCATTCGCAGCCAATTTATCCGTGGATTCGAGCGTGGATTTTCCACCTTTAGGAAAAATCCAGAAAAATCAACCAAAGCTGGGTCGGAAAATGACGGCAAACGAATATCCAAACGAAAAGAAAAAACGAACGCCATCTCTTGAAACCCGTTTGCCGAAAACCATATTAACCAGAGGAATGTCGAGCCGAAATCACAATGATCCCCAAAAGGGTGTGAGTGTTGAAGCTGTGCCTAAATGATGTGTGTTTTTTGTCCTAAATATCAATGTTCGACCCGCAAGAAGATCCCAATACTTGTGAAAGTGCCACATTGCGGCAGGATCTTGGATATGTTGAAAATCTCGATGAGGGTGAGCAATGGCTGATTTCCTTGAATGTTCGCTCCATTGTTGCTAACCAAGCCAAATTAACAGACTTATTGTTAGAACAATGCCCCGCAATAGTGGCGTTGCAAGTGGGTTTGGCAGTCTGATCGAGTACAAATGTCTTTTAATGAGTATGAATTTGAGGCTCAAACTAGAGTTGCAAAAAGGGGTGGTGGGGTTGGTATCCTAATCCACAAATCTATCAATTACAAAAGGTGTGCTGAGCTTTGTGTTCTTACCGACCATTGCAAAACTATAGGGATTGAAACACCCGATTTCTATCTACTTTCCATTTATATTCCTCCCGACTCGAGGGTTGGTAGCGCAATTTCGACCTTAGAACTTTGTCTGAGTGCATTATCCAAACAGAAGGCAATCTTTTTGTGTGGTGATTTTAACCTCGATTTTTTAAAGGAGAACTCAAGAACTAGGAAATTCATGGAATTCATCATTGAATATGAGCTATTCCCGTTAATAGAAAAACCAACTAGAATAACCAGCAACTCAAGAACATTAATTGACAATATATTTACCAATCGAAAGGTTGAACTGAAATGCGGGATACTGCTTTGTGATGTTAGCGACCATTTGGGGGCTTTTGTTAACATAGGAAAACGTAAAGCCCTTAAGGCTAACCTTGGCTCCGAGCACCAAGATAAAAGAGCATTTGGGCGCAAGAATGTCGAATATCTACGAAATCTTATTCGTGGAACGAATTGGGACTTGCCCAACTGTGATCCTGGAAAAGCATTCAATAACTTCATTGAGACGTTGGCTGGCGCTATAGATTTTGCATGCCCTTGTTCAAAGCAAAAACGAAATAAGCGTACAACTAGATTCAACCCATGGATGACACGGGGGTTCATGGTGTCAAGGCTAACCAAGCAGAAGCTTTACAGAAAGTTCCACAAGACTCCTGATGAGCTGAATAAAAACGCTTACTCTAAATACGCTAAAGTATACTACAAATTGATCAAAACAGCTAAAGCAATGTACTGGCATGCTTTTTTTGAAGAAAATCGGGGGGATTCGAGGAAAACGTGGCAAGGAGCAAGAGATCTTCTGGGTTACAACAAGCAAAGCAACAACGCTCCCATACATATCAGGGTGGGTGATAATGAAGTGGTGAGTAATACGAAGTGTGTGGGCAACGCATTCAATAGATATTTTACAACCATCGGGGGGATCATTGCTAATAAACTCCCGAACGCAAACGGTACGCATGATATTTTAGACCAAATTAGCAAATTACAGAATCAAAGAACTTACTATTTCAAGGCTGTCTCCAAGCTTGATAAAGAAAAAATTATTAAGGGGTTGCCAATGAAACGGAGTTCTGGCCTAGACGGGATGTCAAACTTTCTTCTGAAAGAAATAGGGCCAGAAATAGCTCAACCTTTGGCTCAACTGATTAACATTTCGCTGACCACAGGATACTTCCCACAACAATGGAAAGCGGCACGTGTATTGCCCCTCTTTAAAAATGGGGACCGCACTGTAATGACCAATTACCGTCCCATTAGCATTTTGCCCACGCTTTCTAAGGTGCTCGAAAAGGTCGTTTTCAAACAAATTTTTGAGCAGTTCGAAACGGACCATCTTTGTGAAACCCAATTTGGATTTAGGCCTCACCACTCAACT
>NC_081450.1:11558308-11749295 GCF_007210705.1 Tigriopus californicus | reverse complement strand
CCTTCTTCATAAGGTTGATCATATACTTTAGGCTCTAAACCTAAAAGTTTATGTAAACTTCCTTCAGAAAAGTCCATTTGTGCTCCCTCTATCAATTTTACATATCATTTAAAAGTTGATTCGTTTACACCCAAGTGCAATAAAGTTCTTTTTTCAGTTTGTTCGCCAAAAATTGCATTAAGATTGTCGTGCTCATCAGAAAGTTGTTTATTGAAATATCTTGAAAGAGCACTTATTTCATACATTCCCTTTGGAATTGTGATTGGTACAGTGAGATTGTTATAGGTTAAAGTTACTTTGTTATTGCCATATTTTTCAGATACATAGGGGTATGTGTACCATAGAAATATGCTTTTTAATCCAATTTCAGGATTTTTACCCAAAATTAGAGAATGGTTTGAATGAAAATCATATCTATATACTGGTTTGTCAACAGTTAATAAAACATAATTATATTCAGGCATAGTTGTCATTTCTCCCATTTTAATATCCATTTTGTATTTATTTATTCACCTTTAACATGTTTATAATACAGCCTAGCTCTGGTGAATGTGCAAGCCGCACAAGCTGGCTTGTGCCTGCTCAGCCAAGACACCGTGAGCTGTGTAAGCCTGCTTATGCCGGCTCGCAGAATGTGAAGCAGCCACCAAAGGCATTATTCCTGAGCGCAAGCGCGTCCTGCCTGCGACGGTTTTTGGATACAACAGTCTGTGTTGTTTGAGTGTGATGTAATTGATTTTTAACATTTCATCAACAATTCTTCTAACATTCCTTTTTAGTTCTCTGCTCGTATTTCCAGCTTTTATTGATCCAATCATAATCATTAGTCTTGCCTCTAATTCTCTAGGATTTTGATACATATAAATTCACTAACCAGATTTTTCTTCTTGAAGTGACAAGTTTTGCATTTCATGTGCAGCGAGAGAAGCTTCGCTTCTCGAGCAGCGGGCAGAGCCCGCCGCATCAAATACATTATCTTCACTGTCAGAGACTTCAGTTGTAGAACGATAACTCTGTGTTCTTGATGCTAATCTTGTCTTGATGTATGTTTGATATTTCCACCTATTAACTGAAGAAAAACCAGTTCTACTCATAATATCCACATAATAAGACATATCTTGATCTGTGGGAGTGATTTTTGAACGTTTTAAATCTTCAAATGGCAATAACAACAAAGCTACTAAACCAACAGAAAGCTTGATTTCATATATATCTGCTTTTCCAGGTATTCTGATATGCAAAATATTTTCATTAAACAGAAGAGCAACATCTACTTGTCCATAGAGTCCTAAAACTCCCTTTTCAGCGATTTCAAATTGAGTAGTCTTGCATTTGGTAGAATTACGATATTTTCTGTAGAGTTTTTGAATCCAAGGTTCATCAGCGCTTGCGTGGGTGCCTTTGGAACCTGATGTGCTGTGTTTAGCTGTGAGCGCAGCCTCGGCTGCGTCTCGGTTTCCATCTTGAGTTAAACTTGGAGGAGCAAGTTGTTGTGCGGCTTGCTGCACTCGCATCATTTGAACAGTTGGTATCATAGCTTGTGTTGCAGTACTCGCTTTAATTGCCTGCACAACTGGTTTGGATTTTCTTTCTAAATTATCATCATAAATTTCTCTTTCAAGTTCGTCACTTTCAATATTTCTTTTTTGAATAGCCCTTGCTTCCAAAATTTTTTTTAACTTTCTCATTTAGTGTTGGTAGGGTATTTTGTTTGTTTGTTTCATATTTGTGTGCTTTAGTTCTAACATTAATATGCTATAAGTAATTTATTACTGAAGTTCAAGTTTAAAATTAAATTATGCGCTTGCACGGCCGCCTGCGGCAGTTTTCAAGTATATATCTACTTGATTTATATGGGAATATGCGCACGCGCGGCGAGCAAAGCTCACTAAGTGGGGATTGCGTGCTGCGCTCACACTGCACTCGGCACCCACATGACTGAGCGCAGCAGGGCCGCATTTTGCTTGTTGCGCCACAATATCATGCAACTGCTTCTCCAATAAATTCAACATAGAGGCCCTCATTAGTGTTTCTACTTGGTGTAAAATAAAATCTTATATTCGGCTCAATGTCTTTGTTAACTTCAAAGGTCTTTGGAAAAGGTCCCCATGCTGTAATTAGAATTCTTGATTCTAAATGTATGGTAAATTTAAGAGGCTGTGATGAAATAAAGTTACTAGAAGAATATATTTTTAACTTTGTTAGCTTATATTTAATAGGAAATTGATAGAAAATTTCATTATTCATTAATATATTTTTTTTATTTTTTCTAAAACTGGTACTTTTTGACCAAATTTGTAAAACTGTAAGTTTATGCAAATGTCTTTCAGCATATAATTCCCCTAGTCGTCTCATTAGATTTTGGTGTTGACCAAGAGTCTCTTCCTTGTATTCTTGGAACTTTTTCATACTAAGATTGAGGTTCTTAATAATATTTTCATGCTCTGCAATCCCAATGTTTTCAATGCTAGAGGATATTTCAACCAAGTTTTGTTGCAAGACTTCAAAACTATTCAAATGACCATTTAATTTTGTTTCCATTTGTTGTTGTGTTTGTTGCAAATTGGTTGTAATTGTATTGCTGTGAGTACATAACAAGTGCATCAACAGCTTTATCTTTACTATTTATCTCAATGATTGCTTCCTGTGTTTGTAGAGCGCTTGTGCGGGCCTCTTCTTGGACCTCTTGGATATTTGTTTTTAATTGATTCAGCTTATCAATTAATCCTGCATTTAAAACTCTACTGTGTTGTGTGTCATGCATTTGCAAGCGCAGCGAGCTGCGATCATATCCCCATAAACGAAGGTTATTCATTGTTTTGTTTAATGGCTTACACAGCATAACACAATTATCTTCGCGAGTGAAGCACGGCGCAAGTGCATACTCAGGATATACAAATATTTACGGGTTCATTTAGGTTTTTCCTTATTCTGAATGCTGGATTTTTATGAATGGTATCCAGACAAAGAAAAGTATGTGGATCCCTAGTTGCTTCTTCAAACACTCCAGTGAAATCTTTTTTATTCAATCCAAAAGGATGGTTCTGATAAATGTCTGCTAGTTCACGGTGATCATTAAGTTTCCAAAAACACATGTAATTACATTGTAGGCGAATTATTTTTGGAGTGTCAAAATAACTTTGAGTTAGAAATATTAATGTTGCATTCTTCTTTCTTCCTCTGGTAAAAAGCTCTGATATATCATCAAAGCTGCCTTTATCACAAATAAAGTCATCAAAAATTATTAGATTGTGTTCATCTGGGTTGAGTTCATCAACTTTAACTATATTGCTTGTATCAAAAATAAATTCAAAGTCTTTGTCAATCAATTTTGCTTGTTCACATGCTGATTTTAGTTCCACATATTTCTCTTCTTCAAGATCTTTTGCATATACATACAATTTACTCCAGGGTAAAAGATAATATATAAGATTTAACAGAAGATTTGTCTTTCCACAACCTGATGGACCACATAACAAAATTCTACTTGGAGTTGTAGGTGCTAGAGCGTCTCGAACAGGATTGCACGGGGGTCCATGACCATCCAATTTTCTTACATTTCCTCCTGTTTTGGGTTTGTTTTTGAAATATTTGTTTTTGATCATAATGTTTTTTTACTTATAAGTAAGATACATTTAAAACAAAATGGATATTACCGCTTCGCAGGCTTGCAGCGCTAAGGATGAACAAGCACAATTGGCAAGTGAATTACATAAACCAGCCAGGAATAATTATCCTCGAAGACAAACAATTACTTTTGGAATTGATGACCTTTGGCAAGCAGATCTAGTGGAAATGCATGAGTTGGCCAGTAAAAATAAGAAATGCAATTACATGCTTACTGTAATTGACACATTTTCAAAACAGGCTTTTGCTATTCCAATTAAGAATAAAAAAGGACAAGCTGTAACTGAGGCATTTGAAGGAATCTTGAAACACAGAAAACCAAATAACCTACAGACAGATCAGGGAAAGGAATTTTTTAACAAAACTTTCCAAGATTTGATGAAACAACACAAAATTAATCACTATCATACATTTTCAAATAAAAAAGCTGCCATAGTTGAAAGATTTAACAGAACATTGAAAGGACGCATGTGGAAGAAGTTTACTGAGTTAAATTCCCACAATTGGCTTGACATATTAGATGACCTCATCGAAGAATATAATGCTAGCTATCATAGAACAATTAAACGAGCACCAGTGGAAGTAAATAAGTCAAATGAAGGTGAGGTAAGAGAATTATTACAACAAAGCCCACAAAAAGCACAGCGCAGCAAGATGCACAGCCCCGGCTGCGCCGTAGAAAGCAACAAAACCACAAAAATAACCAAATTCCAAAAAGGTGATATTGTAAGAATATCTAGGGCAAAAGGGATTTTTGATAAAGGTTATAAGTTTAATTGGTCAGAAGAACTTTTTAAAATCAGGAAAGTCCTTGAAACCACACCTGCTACATATCATATTGAGGATATGTCTGGAGAAGCAGTTGAAGGTTGTTTCTATAATGAAGAACTCCTCAAAACAAAATTACCTAATTATGCTAGAATAGAAAAGGTTTTGAGGAAGAAAATTGTTGATGGTAAGGTATATTTGAGAGTGAAATGGAAAGATTATGATAATAAATTTAATAATTGGATTTTGCAGGATGACAGTGTGAAACTTTGAATTATCCCCGGCTGTGCCATATCGGTGCGATCTTCGCGAGCGAAGCGAGCATCACCATGAGTATCACCAAAATTTTTACACCGGTGCAGCCGGCTGCACTGTTCGCTTTGTGTTAAAATTACTGCAGCATGTGAAGCCCGTAAGTCCTGAGGCTTTTAGTTGGAATCAACAGCACATGTTGTGAGTCGTGCTGCTTCTAAAGTCCTGCGATTCACAAATTCTGGTCCCTTGTATCCATATGGAATTGAGTTTATACCATCTGGAAGAAAATGTCTTTTATCATCATCTCTATTCAGAGCCTCCTTTTTGAAAGATTGAATTGTTATGTTATGATTTTTTGACCTCATTGTACGCTCAGTTACTGCTAAGCTTTTCCCTGTTTACCGTACATTACTATAATCTTGATGTGTAATATTATCCCTGCTTGTTTTTGTAACACCTTTGTTCTTCATTGGGTCTTTTTGCTCAAAAATATTTGTATGCTCCTCCAGAAATGGAGTTGCATCATTGAAAGCATGATGATTTAGTTTTATTGAATAGCATTTAGATCTTAACGCTTCTATTTCATGTATAGTTATATGTTTATATTCACTCTCACCACTATCTTTAGTTTCAAAGCAATAGGGAGGTACTTCATTTTTCATTTTCCCCAATACTTTCTTGTTTCTTTTTAGATCTATGTGTTTATCCATGGGAGTTCCTTGAAAAGCACAATTAGAGAAATCCAATATGTCGTGAAATTGCTGAAAGAACTCTTTATTTATATCATTTGTTTGTAATTGAACTATAAATGAATCAGTATCTGTCAAAATAAGTTGAATTCTTGAACCAAAATAATGCTTAAATGTATACCAAATAGTTCCCATTAGGGCTTTGGATAACTCTAAAATCTTTATTCCAACATAAACAGGGCGAGTAATTATACATTTTTGTCTCCTGAGTTCCATTCCTACTTCACGTTCACATTTATCAGGTTTCTTTTCTCCTTTGGGGACATTGTTTGGATTACAATAGCCACACTTATGAATAAAATGTTCATATCTAATTTTTTCAGGATGCCTATGTTTTTGATGATATTTGTTCATATCAGTAATTAACTCAAAATTAACAAATTTTTCAGTTTGTAGCAGTGTTCCACCAAACACACTATTATTCATCAATTTAAAAAAGTCTTTTGAAAAGTCATCTTCTGCAGCACCCCGCTTCTCTGTATTGAAATTTATATATTTTTCCATCCAAGTGGCCTGATTATATCTTAATATTTTATGGACTTTAATAACTTGTACACTATGAGCTAAGGCTACTTTTAAATATCCACTATCAATGACATAGTTATAATGTACCCAACAATGATTTATCAGCTTAACATTTTTTCTTTTACATTCTGCACAATCCTTAGAATTTCCTGTGTATCTATGTCTTATACACGGAGGCTTTATATGTTCTAGACATAAAGGAAAATCTGAATATTCAAAATGTCTGGTCTGGGATAACTTTAGAGTCACTTCAAGAGTATAACCTACTGTTTTATTAGGCTCATTCATCTCTAATCTAGATAAAATATCACTATATTCATTTTCATCTACCCATTTGAAACCTGAGGATGGAAGTGGTTGGGACATTGCCCATCCATACAAATTATTAGCATCAATGTATAGAATATATGTTTCTGGTTGAGAGGGATCATAATCCTTAATATTTGGATTGTTTGCTTTTGCATGTTTCTTTGGACAGTATGAAATACCACCTCTTTTTGCTTTCATGATAAAATTGTACATATCAGTGTCGAATAAAGGTTCTAATTTTACATTTGTTTTCTTCAACATTGCTCTCCAAGCAAATGATGGGGTAGTAATATACCACCAAGGATTTAAATCGTAATATTTCATAGCTAGGGATTTATGTGCTTCACAAACATCTGCTCAAAGTAAAATATCTGTTTTCAAATATAAATCATGGTTGTCTTGAAGTGTCGTCATACCAAATACTTTCCAAACATTCAATGCATGTTCATAATCATTATCAGATATATGTGAATTAGTTAAATTGTTATAAAAAGCTTCTTTTGGTGGTAATTTTGTTTCTTTGAATTTTTCATATGAATCCATGTAATCATATGGATAAACTCCTTTTCTAACTAAAACTTCAAGCTGTTCATTTTTAAGAAATTGTTTTGACAATTCTTTAAATATCAATCTATAATTTGCCGGGTGTGTTGTTTTCAGATTGTTTACTAGTTTATCCAAACTTGTTGACATATGAGCAAATGAATCAACAAACTGAACTTTAATTGGGATTATTTTTTCTTCAGTTGCTCTGCTTTTTGCATTATATTTATTCAATATTTCCCCCCATTCTATATTTACAGTTTTGAAATTTTCACTGTTCAGAACAATTGGTTTCACATTTATATCTTCCTTGGCAAAAGCTTTTATTAATATTTTGCCATCATAATTTTTCCAGTTGTGAAAAATTACAGGTATTGCTTTCCCTTTAAATGTAAATGAAAAATTACAATGACTGTGAGCCATTCCTCTTATTTTACCAGTTAAGTGATCATGATCAATAACCTTGCTGTCTTCTCCTAGCGCTCCTTTACATATATGACATATAGCTTTATTTACCCCAGTTGTATCATAATTGTGGGGTATATATCTTTCTTCAATTATCTTTTGAACTTTATTAACATATTCTTTTAATATCTGCATGAAATTAATGTTAACTTCTCTTTCATTATCTGCCATAAAAATTCTTGTATTAAGACTTGGAAATATGTCTTTGTACTCATCCAATATGACTGCATGTAATCCAATGGATAATAATTGTTGTTTTGATTCAATAATACAGTTGCTCTTACACTCTTTGATATGCTCTTCGGTGGCAGAAACATTACACTTCCTACAAAAGTTCACTTTGATGTTCAATGCCTCTGTATCTCCATAAATTGTAACAGGATGGTTTTGCTGCTTATGAGAATCTTCAAATTTAATTATGTTCTTCTGAACGCACTCTGTACATGTAATTTTCATACCATTTTTTTCATGCTTTTTACATGCCTTACTTGGCATTTGAATGATTCCTTCAGTATTTGCACAATATTTATCATGTTCTTGCCACAATTCGAATGTAGATCTAAAAGCATAACATTTTGAACAAATGAAATCATACTTTGCCTTGTGTTTTGTTAGATGTCTCAAAGCCCTTGACATATGTCTTATACCTACAATATGACTTTCTCCTTGTTCATTTGAATAAAATAACAAATTTATTGTCTTATTTGGATCATCTGTTTTTTTCAAAGATGTGTAAGTTGGAACTGGGGAAGTATAAGTTCCATCTTCTAAATATTGATGAATAAATAGGGGGGAATGTCTGGGTTAACTAGTTCAAATTTTTATATATTTTGTTTATTTTTTTCCAATTTGAATGGGAAACTCAACGGATTCCAATCAATTTCATCAAAATGTTTTTCATATGGACCTGGCCTCTCCGGATGTATACTTTTTGGATGTGATAATGACATTAAAGCATACTTAAAGCAGAATTCATTGTCATTTTTTACATTCAAGTATGCTTTAGTTTTGCTCAGTTTTTCAGATAGTGGAATATATGCTGAAGCTGTTGAAGGATTGTATTTACTGTTTTTCAGTTTAATAATTTGTATTCCTCTGTAAATCAGTCCACTTCCTCGCCCTTCATAATTATCAAATTTATGGATCATGGTATCTGACATATATTTGAGATAATCAGAAATATCAGAATATAAAATTATTCTATTAGGATAAGCCTGGGAGAAATGAACTTCAATAATATCTTAAGTTTTTGGATTTTCAAAATCTACTTTTAATGTAGTAATATTAGATATTTGCCCTCTTTCATGGAGATCTTGATGTATAACTATATGGACATCTTCCTCATCATCAAATATTTTTTTTACATCTTCCATCCAATCTTGGCTTATATCATCATTAATGATTGTATACAATCTTGTCATTCCTTCAAAGACATCTTCTCTAGATACATTTTCAAGAATTTTTGCTTTTGCTTCGTTTTCTGGTAAATTAATTCCTCTTTTTTTAAGTACTGATTTTAATTCATTATTGGTCAATTTTCATTGGTAGTTCTTCCAAATCTACATCTCTATTGATTAATTGTCCATTCTGTTTATTGATAAACTTTATTATCCTTTTTATTTTATCTTCCTTGCTAACTTCCTTGCTTTTTAAAGGGACTGCAAAAATATTCAGTAGATCAGATACATCTTGTTCATTTAAATTTTGAGGATTTATAAGTGAAGGGGTTTCAGCTATCTTATCCTGTAATAAAATTCTTACACCATCCTTTTTTCTTGTTGTACTTCCACGAATGTTTAATTTGTTAGCAATTTCTCTCATTCTTGGTGCAGAGACAACCATTTTATTTTTTGCTGAGTCATAAATGTGTTTTAGGAGGGTTCGTCTTGTAGTAGCTTTAGTTTTTATTTTTAGAACATTTTTGACATAGTTTTCTAAATCTCCTGTATTCATTTTATCAAATCTATCAAAACCTTGTTGGTTTTGTGGAGCAGGTGCTTGAGAAGCCCCGCTCGCTACACTTGCATTCGAATTGAAAAAAGTTTTTATTGCTTGTATTAATTCACGTTTATTCAAACTCCATGTTTTAGGAATTTTATGTGCTTTGGTAATTGCTCGTAATTCCGATAATTTTAAAGATTCAAGTGATTCTAGATTTGGTATATTTTCTGCCATCTTGTTTTTTTTATTATAGATTTTTTGTCCTTAAGTCAATTTTTTTCGGCATCAAAAACATTTTATTGACATGTTTATCTGGTAACCTTATTAAGGATGATTTTTTTCTGGTCAAAATATAGGTGTTGATTATTTACTAAGTTTGATTTTTAACCTTATTTTGGTTGATTATTTTCATCCATACTAAGGTTAAAAAGACTTTTTAACCATAATTAGGTTAAAAAGGTTTTAAAAGCATGTTCAGGTTAAATTAAATTTAACCATAATCTGGTTGAAAATCAAGAAAGGTACCTTAATGTGGTTGAAATAAAAAATCAACCACATTAAGGTTGAAAATCAAGGTGGGTACCTGTATGTGGTTGACATAAAATTAGAACCATGATGAGGATGAAGAAATGCCGAAAAAATGGTGGAATTAGAATCCCCTTTTACTATCTACTGGCTGTCACTGTTGTTTTGATATTCCTCATTGGAACAGTGAGCGCCAGCTATGGAGGTGGCCACGGAGGAGGTGGTGGTGGAGGAGGTGGTGGAGGATACTACTCCTTTGGCTACAAGGTCCATGACGGGTACAACAATTTTGGACATTCTGAGAGTCGAAACGGAGGCTCAACTAAAGGCCAATATCATGTGAAATTGCCTGATGGTAAACTCCAAACTGTGAATTACCACGTTAATGGATACTCGGGCTATGTGGCCAAAGTGAACAACGGATACCGCTGATGATAACAAACATTTATATACCGTGCAAAATAAATCACATCCACATACAAAGCCACATAGATATTGCTTAATAGTTTTTCCAATGGTAGAAATAAGATAAAAAAATTGCGTTATGAGTTTTATGCATTGATACATGTTGCAGTTTGTCTCTTTTCTTACGGTACATTTTCACTAGATATGCCTGGTCACACAGTTTCGGAAATGTTATGCACCTGCTGAAAAAGTGGACTAAAATTCATTTTATTTTTACCATAACTTTGTCCGAATCCCCTTGCATTTTTTATATCAATCATGTTGATTCATCTCGAAATTGTGACCAAGACTTTGGACCAGGGCCAAGACCAGGGCATGAACTAATTCGAATTGATATAGAAATGACATTGACGTGCATCAACGCATTGAAACCTTGGTTACATTTTCGAATTGAGACCTACGCGGGCATACTTAAAACAATGCATTTAGTCCACTTTTTCAGATGTATAACATTTCCAAAATTGTTTGTCAAATTATGTGTCCAAATATATCTCGTGTAAATGCGACATTAGCAAATTTTTAAGTGGTAAACATATCTCCATTTTTAGCCACTTCCAGTAGGTGGGAAGGCTGTACCAGGAAATTATTTACGCTTATGCTTGCTTGTCATAAAGTTAGTCATGAAATGGTAATAGAGTTATTCTTATCCATACCCTGGTCTTGTTTTTACCTTTTTCAACTTTGCACTCCGGCAAATCGTCCTGTCTTGTCCTGCTATTGGGGAACACTCAGACAAATAAATTTGTTCTAATTGATATTGCTGCTCGTGTGAAAGTTGTTATCTGAGATTGCAATCAAATCTGAATTTGAAAAGTTGTTTTGTGCTTTCGAACGGTCATTTTTTCAGGAAGCATGCCTTTTTTTTCAGACCTTTTTTAAATCGTATGGGGGTAAAATTGTATAATGATTGTTGGACCGACCCCAATTACTATTGATTTCCAGACTCTGAAAAAAGATTGCTTGTCTGTCGAGTAGAAATTTGAGAGGGTTACACTGACCGGTTCTTTTCGCACAGCCGAAACGTCAAACCTCTGCAATTTCTGTTCGACGCCAAAACAGCATATTTTGTCGAAGTTTATATTATTACCAATAACAAACTTAAAGCAAAACTTTCAACCCGCTCGACGTCGAGTGGCATTTTGCCCGAGCTTCCTTACCGGTCCTGGGAATGGAATACCTAACAGCTCTAGATGAAAAAAAAACTATGTTGCCTTGATACATTTGTTTTTTGCTTGTTACGGATTCAGATGGTAGCTAGCGATGGAGGCTTGGCCTGTCATCTGATGATGGATGCCCCAATGAATAAATGTTTCAGCTCCAAGATTATAGTAGTTTTAAATTTTGACCTCATCCTTGGATAAAACCACAGGTTTGCCCATTTACGATGCTTTAAGACAACTCAGGTTGTAGTTTAAATACTGCAAAGAAGTTTAGACTTGGTCGCCCTGCAATCAAACAAGGAAGTATTTTTATTGTAATGAGAGCCGATACTCTGTAAGTTTTCAAGCAAAAATTGGATATTGGATCTTTTTGATTTGTTACTCATTCACATATATTGATGAATTTTTCATAGGAATTGGGGACGGGAGGGTCGTTTTGCCAACATTAGCCAATTTTATGCGACGGTTCAAATTTACATACTCATAGTTCATAAACTAAGCATCTTCTTCTTCAACGATCCTCAACCTTAACGAGCAATGCTTCCCTCGGTGCTGAAAGAAAACCGCTTGGATCCAGGGTGAACTTATCCACTGTTTCAGGGGTGGCCACAAATTTGTACTTCCTCAAAACTGCAAAAAGCCCCAGTTTGGCTTCCAAGAGCGCAAATCTCATACCAATGCAATTCCTAGGTCCTTGACCAAATCCAAGAAAGGCATAGGGATGTCGCTCGGCTTTGGCCTCTTTTGTAAAACGTTCGGGGTCATACTTCTCAGGGTCTGGGTAGATATCAGGATTTGAATGAATAGCCATTACATTTATGTGGACTTCGTTCCCTTTTGTCAGAGGAATGTCAGTGCCTGGAATAATATAATCCTTGGTGCAAGCCCTGGTTATCAGGCCGAGAGCAGGATTGATTCTTAACGTTTCGTGAAGGACCATGTCCAGATAAGGCAAGCTTTGGATCATGTTATAGTCAGGGTGACCACTTTCATCTTCCATTCCGCTTGCACACTCCATGATCTCCTGGTATAATTTTTCTTGGATGTCTGGATATCTAGCCAAGAAATAACTGGTGATTGCCATTGTTTGAGCCGTTGTGTCATAACCGGCCACCAAAATGACCAAAGCTGTCGCCACCAATGTGATCTCGTCCACTTCCTTATCCGCCACTTTGTGATTCAACTTAGAATCTCGGTCATATTGACTCTCCATGCCATTGTCATGTTCAATGGAAATTTCGTCTTTCATGGCATCAATCATCAAATCCACAAGGTCGTTCCGTCTTGTTTTGGTCTTGATTCGATGCTCGATCGTTCCTTTTATGATGTCGTAGAAGAAGGTCGTGACATGTTTTTTATTAATTGGAATGTCAAACATATTTAAAAGGCCTTTACCACCAGGAACAAAAGCCATCAAAATTCGACAAATATCCGCCCTTGAGTTCCGAAAAACTGCCCTTGCGTTCATGGCAAAGGTTGAACTCTCGTCTTGGAAAGAATTTGATTTCACGCCAAAGGCACAAGTGGCAATAGTGTCCATGCTGAACTTTCCGAACTTTTCTTTCAATTCAAATGATCTCCCACTTTTGGCCTCTTCACCCACACTCTTGACCAGATCATTGGTGACTTCGTGGATGAACTTGATCATTCCTTTGAGTTTACCAGCGGTGAAAATGGGTGTAAATGTAGCTCGTGTGTTCTTCCACTTGTCCCCTTGCAAGGATGTCATCTGATTTGCCCAAATTGTGTCCACAAAATGTCCACCCTCCAATATTTTGACAAAATCCTCCCCTTGGCGGTTAACAAAGTGATCGAAATCTTTGACCATGATTTGTTTGGCCAATTCGGGATCGCAAACGATCATATTTGGAGCGCCGAATATGTAATTACCGTAGAACTTGGGAAAACCAAGGCCAATTCCTTGATCTTTAGCCAGCTGGTTCATATTTGTTTTTTGGGTGAAAGAATTCCAACCGAACAGTGGCGATGACCCGAAAGGAAATTCGGGCTGATGAAAAGGGACATTGTGGTTCTTCCAAAACTTCCATTTGATTTTCAATCGTATGTAAAAATAACCAATGACACACAATACACCAATTATCAATTCCACTAACATTTTTTGGGATAGGTCTTGATTCGTGTGTACATATTTTTTCACTGAGCTTCTCTTTACGAACTTCTCGCTTGCCTATGTTCAAGCCAGGCTATAAATGCACCATGGCTTGCTTCTACGACAGAAACGTTTGCTCTGAACTCTTGATCACACAGGGTACGGTGAAAAAAATGTCTCGGTTTTTTGCAGTCTATTCCACCTTGAATCGCAGTTATCTCAGCTTGCACATGGAATTAAATTTTTGTATGAATATAAAGCTATGACCTTTGGGGAAACAACAAAGATTTTGCGCCCTCGCTAGCCTCTTTGACATGGTGGGTGGTCACTGTGTCCGTCATATTTTCTATAGGCCATGTGTAAGGTTGTTTGATTTTTGTAGGAAATATTTTCCGCGGATTTACTTAACACTGCAAAAAATGTCTGTTTTTATTATTGATATTGTTTTCATGTCTCATTGTGTGCATAAAAAGGTGAGAAATGATAGCGTGAAAAATATAATCGATGCACAGTCATGTTCAACGTACACACCCTGCATTTTCGTGTACAAGCCCTGCTGGCACTGCAAGCTCCAAGTCTCCTTCATAATACTGACTAAAATGGAGTGAGCGAGTGCATCAGCAACAAAGTAGATTGTTGAAAAACATCCAGAATATATTGGATGACGCAGTGATACCCACATCACTTGCCAATACTTTGCTCCATAAAGACTTTTAAGAAAGATTTTCATCGCCAAAAGAAAAAAAGAAATAAGCAATTAAAACATTGTTCAGACATTAGGAAAAAGCTGACAGCCATGTAAAATATCAATTAAAACCAATCACATGGAATTTTCTTCTTTGTCAACCAAAAGTACAATTAAGCATGAGATCAAAGTTTGACAAAACTCTACTAAATGCGGTCAAAATAGCGTATAGTACTTACGAAATAACTATTACAAAAAGTGACAACTTCCAGTTCATTGATCATATAGACAGAGCAGGTTATGGAGGGGTTAGAATGTCAAGAGCAAATTGATGTGACACATCTTGATCTTGCTATGGCCTTTGATCAAGTAGATGATGACCTTGTTTTAAAAAGGGTTCGATTGGTTAAAAGGTTTCATTCGTGGTAGGAAGTCTCGTAATTGGTCAAAGTCAAGGGATCCCTCAGTTACATAAATGATCTCCAGGGCATGAGGGACGCGTTACTTTTTGACTAAGACTACGGGTAATGCGTTACTTTTCTGCAAAAGGAACGGCAACAGAAGGGGTTCTTTAGCTCTCCTGTCATTGTTACTTTCTTCTCTTTTAAATGAGGAAAAGAAAAAATGTGAAAGGTTTCCTCCCTGACTTTTTAAAAGCTCTGTCTAAAAGCGATGGCTTATTTGACACTGATTTTTTGGGTAACAGTTCAAGCCCTGGTGATGTCAAGTTTGGTGTCCCACAGGGGTCCATATCAGCTTAGTTGTAATGTCAGTATCTATACGAAATTAGTATGTAGTGGTCAAGGTTCCAGTAGTTGGATAAGGACTTGGTTCGATTTTGCTCTTGTTTGCTGAGAGTAATATGGCAATAAACAGAATGAAATTCCGCTCAAACGCCATTGACCATTCCACTGGAAGGTAATTGGGGTAAAAAGTATTTGCCAGGTTTCGTCTATGATGGATTTCAAACTGGTCTTCCAAGATCAAAGACATTAATACCAAAACCAACCGCTTCATCTTTTAGCGTTAAAAAACAAGTTTTTAAAAACGTTTTTTGGGACCCGCATCTACAATGACAGTTTTCTACAAAAACATAGTAGGTAAGTAATTTTCCATACAGCAATCTACATTTGAAAATATTGTGAGCTTTTTTCCTCGTTCTTTAAATGTTGAACAACATGCAAATATTTAACTCAATGATTAAAATATTCATGAAAGTTTGTTGCCATTTTCATCTTCATGCAACAACCTAAACTTTGAGTTATGATATTTCAAAACCAGAGGGTTTAAGTATTTTGTTACTTGACTTGATAATTATAGTTTGTTTATGGTTTGGATTTCAACCAACAGAACATGAGACTTTGTTTTCTTGAATACATGACTCGACATTTCACAATGGATTGCACTTTCTAATTTTGTGTACATTCATTTTCCTATTAATAGAGTTGCAAAGCGACTTAATATATGACTTGGTGCAAGCACAGAACATGGAGTTAAATGGGGATAATATCCGTAATATGACATATGACCAAGTTGGTATAGACCCCCGATTAATATTGATAATTACCGGAACCCAACCGAATCGGGAAATTCAATCACTGATCGCGGGAGAAGCCTTCAAGACGATGATAAATTTGAAGATCATGTACAGTCAAAAGTGACCAAGGCTTTTCAGACTTGCGGCTGGATATATCGAATATTAATCCAGAGATGTACTGACTATGAAAACCCTGTGCAAATCAATAGTCCAGCCGCACCTGGAATAAGCTTCCCCAATCTGGGCCCCCTTGACCGCTAGAGGGTTAAATAAGATTGAACGAGTACAAAGAAGTTTCACGAGATTTATTGACGAGATGTCGAAATTAAGCTATTGGGAACGCCTCGAATCATTGGGATTTACAGTATTCAGCGTAGGTATGGACGTTACCTACTCCTTTATGTGTTCAAATGTCTCCATTCCCTTTGTCCTCACCCCGGAATACGATATTTAGCGAGATACGAGGCATTTCATGTGAAATGCGCCATAAAACCAATCATTTGGATAAAAAGATTGTGAGGGGCTTAAAATATTCTTTTGTCTTAAACCGGGCACCAGCTTTGTAAAACTTGCTGCCGTGCTCTCTTAGACGATTCTATGCATTAGATGACCAATTGTTAAGTTTTAATCAATTTTTGTTAACGATCCCAGATCCCATAATCAATTTTGAATTTGTTTTTTTTTTCAACCGAAATCAAGCGGCTCCGTTTGTCGTTGAACTCAGCTCACAGTCTATTGCTTAGAATTTTAATATTCTGCAGACAAGAAATTGTTTGGTTCTAGGGAATTTCTTCATTAGCAACTTCCTTTCGCTTCATAAATAACAATTAGATTGTGAATATTCTTTTCAGCATAGACTTGGAAATCCTGAGGGAACCTTTCAACATCTTTTCTCCTTTTCCGCTTTGAAATTGATTGATTTGTCACGAGCAAAACGCACCCCAACAAGGATGCAAGAAAGCAACATAAGAATGAATACTCATTTAGTGGTTGTGCCAAAAGGTAAAAAAAGATTTCATCTAATACACCTTTGCGACTTCTCGAACATGAAATGAAATCAAGAAAGAACGAGATTGGACCCGTACGTGTGAAAACCCTTTGATGGCATTTGCTTGCAATCAACAAAATGTTAATGCCCATCTCTTTGCCTATAAAAGATCATCACGAAAAGAACAATCATCAGATTTCGTGGCAACTTCCTCGTGTTCACATTGTTAAAAAACCATGCAGGTAATCTTGAAAGTGAATTTCAATTTTCTTTTAAACCTTCAACCCTTGCCAACCCTTTCCTCCTTAGTCCAATTGGTCCTTCATTCTTGGTGCTTTTGTCACTACTGCCCTCCTTTTCGGTATAGCAAATGGCAGTTATGGAGGAGGCCACGGAGGCCATGGAGGCCATGGAGGGGGTGGAGGGCATTACTCCTTTGGTTACAAGGTTCATGATGGATACAACAACTTTGGCCATTCGGAAAGCCGAAATGGAGGCTCAACTAAAGGCCAATATCATGTCAAACTACCCGATGGCAAACTCCAAACCGTGAATTACCATGTCAATGGATATTCCGGATATGTGGCCAAAGTGAACAATGGGTACCGGCGTTAAAAGCAAGACTGATTTTGCCGTGCAAATCTCAATCAGATATCTATTATGTGAATGAAGCAATGATGCCTTGAGGGTTGTTATAATCATGAAAGTTACTCAATAAACAAGCAATTTCACTTCTCTGACATGCTTTATCTTGCTTATGCTCTCAGTATGCGTTGATCATGTTTGGTATACAATTGGATGCCAAAAGTGGTGTTGGTTACTTATCACCAGGAGTTGGAAAAATAGTCCATGATTTTTGTCTAAATAGTTTGTTTTTAAAGAGTGAAAATCAGCCAAAATAGGTTGCGAAACCGTCAAAATAAGTTATAAAAAGGTATTGTTTGGTTTTTCAACTATTTTGGTGGCTTTCAAGACAAAAAAATGGTCCATGAGTATTTTGCACAAACTTCTTGCTCTTTGGGTTGAGTGTCAACAAAGATTTAAATTTCAAAGCAGACACATATGAACAACTTCCAAGTGAGGTTCATACTTTGAAGCATCCAAAAATCACTGATGGTTTGTAAAATCAATACCATCAATTGTGCTAAGATAATTTAGGGCGTAAAGTAATATACTCCTTTGGTTTTTATCAATGTCAACCAAAACAAGCATTCCTAAGAAAAAACGTCACGTCAAAATTAAGAAACTCGCTATACTTGGAAACATTGTACAAACGAACAAAAACAAAAACAAATGACATACTCGTAAATGTCATCATTCAGTTTTCTATTGGAAAAATGATGCGTGAAAAATTTCACTTGGAATCAAGTTCTTCTAATTGTTTTTTTCAAGAAGTAACAAAAAAAAACACCTCAATTGGCCCCCCAAATCGTCGGTTTTAGGTTAATTCATGGTGAAAATTCGCGAAAATTTTCATTTACCTCAAAATGGCCAGAATAGTTCAAAACATAAATTAACTTACAAAACTATCTTAATGACTCTATTTATCACCCTGGAGTTTTCTTCCAAACCTTTGGGGAGAGGCCCAACCAAACCTTGGACAGTTCCAATGGAAGAAACTAAACAACCACTATTAGTAGCCATGTCTTCTCCTTTAATTTGCGGTGTCAAGGCTCAAATATATCTTCTGGACGCAGGAATTAAATTCTCTGCCCTCTGGCCTCGGCCGCCATGGACAATGGTTAAAGAAAGAAGATTTTGGCTAAATAGTCCTCAGGCTCAAGCTCTGCATTGCCGTCAAAGGCGGTGGTGTATTTGAGAAATACAACTCTATGATATATGCCTTTCAACTTTAATCTTACGTGTCAAGCCCTCCAAATCATTATCAATGAGTTTTACTTCATTAAGTCCATTAAAATCAATATTCAAACAATAATATGATGCACCTGGTATATTAAATGAAATCTATTTGAAGGTGCCCTAGTGACTTGTCTGCAAAGGATTTGGCTTGTTGACGCAAGCAAACCTGTGTTTTGGCTTCCATTGCACTAACAAACTTTCAGCTGCAAGTGGAGTTTCTCTTAACAGTCAAGATGACAGAATGGTACTTGGCATCTTGATAAAGTGTTACACAAAATGGCGAATCCGGCGGATGTATTAACTAACCCTAGATCAAGGAGTAGCAGGCATGAAGAGCCGTCCTTGCCTAGGCAAACCCAATCCGGCAAGATAACACTCATGGCAACATGCTACCAGCTCCAAGGTTCCAGATAGAAATTCAATTAGTCTTGGAAAAACCAACCTATGGAAATAGAAGATGTAAATATGGAAAATTATTAACAAATCAATCTTCAAATGGCACAGCAATGATGCAACTACAGTTACAAAAATGGCAAATATCTCGAAAATTTGGCAAGAATTTAGTAATGTTAGAAAAATTGTGTGTATCTAAGTATGACTGATCCACAATGCAGCCCTGGATTGATCATAGATTCCTAACTTGAACCAAAAGTACATTGGCATACGTACATCCATTATCAGCCAAACTGATTTGGAGAGGAATATTCTTTAGGAAATTGAATCAAAAATTCTCTGAAATGTTACATTTGGATTTGGAGCTGAAAACTGGTTTTTTCTACCATTGGTCCTGCATGAACCCAAGTAGATATTTGTAAATGCACGTTGTATCAACTTAACATTTGAATGTATGGTTTCTATACAAACTAGGATGAAGTGCAGGATTTGCCAGCCTTTTCCATTAGATGGCCAACTACTGGAACATGCACGCAGAGAGAGACTCAAGGGCTCACACATGCATTCTGTGTGGAGTCATGTATAGTGAGTTTTGGGAGGGCAATACTTTTGGCCCATTCTCTTGTTTGAGTTGAAATTTGAATGATGTAGTTATATAGATGTCGTCAGACAAGGCTCATTTTTTGAAGGAGAATGCTGAACATCAACTCAGATTGGAAATGTTCAAAATCTCACACTTAGCGTCCAGACTGCAGGCGTTCATAGACAGGAAATTTGTTCAATGCCCTGCAGTGCAAATCAACCGTAGAAATTCATCAAACCCATTGCTGAAAATGCTGAAAAAACTGAAATAAGAATTTCACACACATCCCACAGACAATATAAGAGTACACTTTTGGGCTAGCCATCAATGTAAACTGTTATTGCTCTAATTTTAGAACACAAAAGGGTATCCAAATGAAACTGGCTTCTATATCAACACGTGTGAAAATACTGAAATGCCATATTTGCAAGCAACAAAAGGCTACATCATCACATACGGCTACCTATAAAAGATCATTCAAACATGAACAGCCATCAGTGATCATTGCACCTTCCGTGTGTTCAGACAGACAATAAATCATGGCGGTGAGTACAAGCATCAAATAATATTAGGATAATCTTTGACAACTATCTGAACTTGTCGTCATCTTGACCTCTTTAGTCCAATTGGTCCTTCATTCTTGGTGTTTTCGCCACTATTGCCCTCCTTCTTGGGCTTGGAAGTGCCAGTTATGGAGGAGGCCACGGAGGCCATGGAGGCCATGGAGGAGGTGGAGGGCATTACTCCTTTGGTTACAAGGTTCATGATGGATACAACAACTTTGGCCATTCGGAAAGCCGAAATGGAGGCTCAACTAAAGGCCAATATCATGTCAAACTACCCGATGGCAAACTCCAAACCGTAAATTACCATGTCAATGGATATTCCGGATATGTGGCCAAAGTGAACAATGGGTACCGGCGTTAGAAGGAAACAAGTTTTTGCTTGTCAAATATCAATAAATAATATATATTGAGTGAAGGATTCTGCGCGTTTCCTGAATGTACCTAAAAGTGGGCTTTTTGTTATTGTCCGAGTTGAAAATATTATTCCATATTTACAATGATGACATTTATTCATTCCGGTGGAATTGCTATACGAGCAATTTGCGATTTTTCAATCATGTCAAATCAAAAGTAAATTTTTGAATTGGGATTTCGAGAGTATGAGGAGCTAGAATGATATGTCATTGTTAATGTTGCAAGTTTGCCATTTTAATTCGATTGCTATTGTTACTCTTCTCTGCTTAATAGAGATGATGTTTTCATAAAGGAAAGATGTGTCTGGGGTAGGAAAGGTCCGATCCCAAGTACTTTAAAAGCTTTAGGGTTTGACATTACATTGAAGAATACGCCCAAAACCGTCACCCTTACGTGGCCTTAAGCAATGAGCTCTTGGGATGGTAAAAGATGCTATGATGCTTCTTAGCTTACAACAATTGCAACAATACCATTTGCAGACTTGTCTGAATAATACCTATGTGGACTAAAGATGAATCATTTTTCCAAGTCTTTCATGCTAAAGTGCTTGAAATATGAACAATTGCACAATGCCTCAATTTCTTAACGTCCAGTCTTTTATCGTTTTTTTTCGAGGATAATGTTTAAACGCCATCCCAATTCTCAATACTATCGAATTGAAAGCGTATGATTCCACCATCTTGAACGTCTAATCTTTGTATGATATTTGGTTAAGCAATGAAATTGGTTGAGAATGAATGGTAGTCCTCAAAGATGGATGGAGTCTGGTGTAGAATTTGAGAAGCAAAAGGGATTGAAATGAATTGGGCTCCGATAAACTTTCTCATTTTACTCATCATGAACTTTAGCCCATTCTTAAATTCTTAAAATACCGAATTTTGTCCCAATTTTGGACAAAAAATGCTACATTTGTAATGGCTAGGAACGAGCAAAATGTGTAGACCAGCAGAGCATTCTAAAGAGATATTTATAACTATTTTTTAAAGTAGCTTTTAAAAGTAGCCCAGATTTAAAAAATGCATTCTTAAAAAACCGAATTTTGTCCCAATTTTGGACGAGAAATGCTACATTTGTAATGGCTAGGAACGAGCAAAATGTGTAGACCAGCAGAGCATTCTAAAGAGATATTTATAACTATTTTTTAAAGTAGCTTTTAAAAGTAGCCCAGATTTAAAAAATGCATTCTTAAAAAACCGAATTTTGTCCCAATTTTGGACGAGAAATGCTACATTTGTAATGGCTAGGAACGGGCAAAATGTGCAAAACAGTAAAGATTTTTAGAGATGAAAACGTGCAAAAAACAGCCCAAAAGGTGCAAAAAAAGGTGCAAAATAGGCCAAAAATAGCAAACAAAATGGAAAAAGAAGGGAAATTTCAATCTATTTTTCCGAGTAGTGCAAATTTGGAAAGCGCAATCTTAAAAAAACCAAATTTCCCTCAATTTTATTTTTTGACTTTGCATTTGGGGTGCCAGGTTCGGAGGGGTGAACCTCCATCACATCGTCGGCATGTAATTCTAATAGATAATGTTCTAGTCGGCATCAAATTGATTCTCTGTCTGTGGGAATATTTAGCGTCTAACAGTTTCCTTGAGAAAGGTCAGGAGCGAGAATCAAACCAGGGCCCTCTCTAACGTTAGGAAACTGAGCTAACCACTATAATTCCTTGAATTGGGCGAAGGAATGCTTCCCCTTTGCTTTTTTTCCTCTTTTCCCAGCCGTAGATTTGTAACACTGATCTAGTTTCTAAATTGATCCCACTGAAGAAGAGGTTGCAATTTTTCTTTGTTAAAAAGAGGATATAGTTAGCCTAAAGGAGGTAAGGAAAGTAGCTATGTTGCGTGTTTTGGGATGCTTAACTATATGAGCCCCCACCTTAGCTTGTCTCTTGATTTGAAACTGGCTAGTTACATTTTTGTTCTCCTTTGTTTCTCAACCAAAAGTGAAGTACTTTGGCCCTGCACAATATAATATTACACATCTAAATTCAGATTTTCATATCTTTATTTCGGCGGGAACCTTTGATTTCAAACTCTAAGACCAATTCTAAAGCATAGAAAGTTATGATTTCAACCAAAACAACAGGTTGAGGCCAAATATGCAAAAATAGTGCAAAACAGAAGTAAAAAGGTGCAAATAAAGATGAAAAGCGAAAATATGTAAAAAAGTGGTCTTTAATGACAAAAAACCTTTTTCCATAATTTGCCAGTCCCAAGTAAGGGCTAATGACTCGAATGGGTGCAATATGCAATATTGATCCTCCAACATACTGCATTTTAATCCGGTATTCTTTGACACCCCGATCTCTTACACGAGTGCTACGAGTGCTACCATAGCTTGCATCTTTGGTTCTGCTTGTGCAAAAGTCCTTTGTGAGCATTTTAACGAAAAAATGGGTAATCTTCTAGCGCCTGCATCATTCGTACCGGCGTGAAAAGGGGAGGCGACGCACGCTATCAGATTTAGTGTTACCAAATAATCAAACAAGAAGACGTACCTACAATGTTTTGCCATGGGTGGTTCCCATAGACATGATATATTGGAGGTCAAATACTCTCGCGCATTGTTCAACATCTGTTATTGTATACTTCAGATCTGGAAAATAATATTTTTGCTTTAAAATGCTCACAAATATGACCATTTTTGCATTTGGGAGTGTGGCATAATTTGGACTTCATAGATTCACCACACATGCATGGGTGGAAAATCTTCTTCGCCTTTGCTGTGATCCTCTCGTATTGTGTGTCTTTAATGCGAAATTTAGAATCTTAAAGCACCTGGGCGGAAATCAAAAGTGCATCCGTGTTTTTTACTTCCAGATTTTCAGATTTCTATTTCCCAGATTTTTTACAAATCCTATCTGATTTCTGGTCATTTATATTAGAGGTTTCGCCGGGTGTGAGTATCTTCTACAACTGCCTCTCAAGTAATTGCGTTTAATAGTTGGGAGCCATTTTGGGTCGCTTTCTTCAGCTTCGCTTCAATTATAGCACTTCGTCTTGGTGACCCATGCTTGAAAAGCCTCAATAATGTTCGGTTTGTTCATCGAACGTTTTAAGTCCGTTCCTTAAGCAACACATGGCCTCTGCACTCACGGAACTCATTAAAACGTCCATCTTTAGCCGATCAAGCGCTTGAGTAAGTTGTAGATTAAGTACGTATCGAAAGGACAGAACCAATCCAGCAACTTTATCCACTTTATCTACCAAAAACAATCTTTCTATTCGTGCTTGTATTGAGACTAAAATTACAACGAGGTTTAATTGTATAGGTAAAATTATAACTTGAAAGGTCGTGATCAGTTTGTCGACATCAAATTGACGGTAGAATAGACATTGGCAATACTAAAAAAATCGTTGTTGTTATTACAATAGAGTACATACGATTAATCTTTCGCCAGTGCATGTCACATTTGACTTCACTCCATTCTTAAGATATTGGTCTTGTTTCTTTACTTATTCATTATTGTTGGTTTGAGCCTCGAGGTGTTTTTTGTTGATCTTCCTCCATTAGTAGTTAGTAGCTAGGTTGCTCTTATTTCGTTGATCTTATTCTGCCTTCCCGAAACAGAGTTGCAAATGAAATGCGATGACGGAGGTACGTGAAAACTCTTTAATGTCAATTGCTTGCATCGGCTAAATGTTAAAGCCCATCTCTGGCCTACTATATAAAAAGATTGTCCAGACCTGAACAATCATCAGTTTTCATTGTCCCTTCCGACTTTTCACACAAAAGGATCGAAAAAACATGCTGGTATAACACGAAATCCGAGGACAATAATCATGTCTCATAATTCGACCACGTTTGATCTCTTTTCTTTTTCTTTCAGTCAAATCGAGCTTACATCTTCGGTGTTATTGCCACTTTGGCATTCTTCTTTGGGATTGTGAGAGCAAGTTATGGAGCAGGACACGGAGGCCATGGTGGACACGGAGGAGGTGATGGTGGTGGTGGTGGCGGAGGAGGCGGTGGAGGCTATTACTCATTTGGCTATAAGGTCAATGACGGTTACAACAACTTTGGCCATTCGGAAAGCCGAAATGGAGGATCAACCAAAGGTCAATATCACGTCAAGCTACCCGATGGCAAACTCCAAACCGTGAATTACCATGTGGACGGATATTCCGGATATGTGGCTAAAGTGAACAATGGGTACCGGCGGTGAAAGCAAAACTGAATTTGCTCTGCAAAAACGTATGATATTTATCAAGTGAACGAAACAATGCTCCTTTTTAAGGATACTCAGAATGATGATGATGTTTTTTCCAAAAGCTATTCTTTCTATTTGACAACAATGAGATAATTCAATACCGATGGAATTCTAAGGGTTTTTTAATAACAAAAAAGTAAGGCTGAGGCTGGATTTTTATGCAAAGAGGGTAGGACGTAGAGCTCTGCATCGGATCCGACTTTTCGCATTGGATCAAGCGTTAATTTTCGGATTCGGATTTGATTCGAATTGAGCGTATTTGGATTGGATTGAGTGGTTGAAAAATCGGATCTGAAGCCCAGTGTAAACTAAATTTGACCAAGCATTGTCTCATTTCTAAAGGACAGCGCAAAGTTCAAGGTGTTCGACCGGGGGTCTTCCATGAAGAACTAACTAGGGTTGGTTTCAAGTTAGTACGCCGTGACAATCCCATTTTCTCGCAAGGGGGCTTACGTCTCTTTTTTAAAAGGAGGTTTTACCGATAAATTATGCACAATATGGGATGAATTTGAATGCTGAAGTGATTCCAAGCCTCTTATCACCACGGGTAAATTGCGTATCACGGGCCGTTTGGGCTCTCTTAGGCGGCTGGGACTAGTTTGGGATTTTAACTTTAAAGCTGGTGTGATTTTTTTTTTTGTGCGGACTTCCTTACCGCTACCGGGATTGGAATCCAGCAGTTCAAGACGAGAAGATTATTTATTATACTTGACTTTATTTATATAATATTATTTGATCGACCAACGAATTGGAGTTGGCTGATCTGGCTAATCCTTGAATATAAGGTTGATCCGGAAATTTTAGTCAAAAACTTGTCCAAGTCTGACTTAAATCTTGCTACTGGATCAACCCCTACATAAACCCTACGAATATTTGAGGGCAGCAAATTGAACAATGAAGGAGCCCGAGAAAGAAGAGAGTTGGACTTCATTGTTTTAACTAGCCTGGATTCTCGAGGGCTTGAAGGTGCTCTCAAAACGCACATTAAGCCTCTACGGTCACTACAATTGACCCTAAATCCTGGGTTGGGACAAAGCTCATGAATGCATTTGAAAACGTCACATATCAGATACCTTTCGAACCTTCTCTGAATACCGTAAAATCCCAACCTTTCTAGCCTCTCCCAATACGAGAGCTCTCTCATATCCTCAATGTTCTAGTAAAACATCTTTGGACTTGTTCGAGCTTTTGCAAACCTGCTGAACTCATTGGAGCCCAAATGGGCGAGGCATATTCAAGATGCGGCTGAACAATCGACTTGTACAGAGTTAGCATCGTGATGCTATCTCTGGACTTAAACGTGCGATATATCCAACACACATTTGAAAAGCCTTACCAACTTTCAACTGGATATGCTCATCGAACTTTCCATTATCTTGGAGGACTACACCTAAATCCTTCATGGATGAGACCTACTCAATGTCCTTACCTTCATCATGTAATAGTGGAGTGTCTATGGCGTCGACCCAAAGGTCATTGAACGGAATTTCATTCCATTCAAGGCCATGCTACTCGCAGCAACCCAAGAATAAATTTGGTCTAGGACCTTTGCCAGACAACCGGAAACCTGACCATTCCTACCAACTACCAATTTTGTATCATCAGCATAAGGAGAGATACTGACATTACTACTACCAAGCTTCTGAAGCGGAGCAATGAAGATAATGTAAAGGAGAGGACCCAAAATGGAGCCCTGAGGGACACCCGACTTAACATCATGTATGTCACTAAGCGATCCCTCAACCTTAACTAATTGTTTCCTACCACAAATGAAACTTCTTAGCCAATTGAGAACCTTGCCTTGGATCCCAATCTCATGGAGCCTGTTAACTAAAAGGCCATGATCTACCTTGTCAAAGGCCTTGGCAAAGTCGAGATAAACTACATCGACTGATTCACGGCTCTCTAGTCCCTCAATAACTTACTCTATATGCTCAATCAGTTGGGTAACCGTGCTAAAATGTGCTGTGCTAAAATGATTTGGTTGGTCTCAGATAGTAGCTAGTGGATTTAAAATTGAAGAACTTCTTGCGAAACAAAATCGAAACATATTGGCCATCCAGATGCTTTGGCAAAAAAAGGTAAGTTTATTTTTTGTAGATGAAAATCTAGAAATTGATACCTTGATCGGTAACAGGGGAAGGTTTCCTAATACACAACTCACTTCCATACAAAACAAGAAATGATCTGAGTATGATTCATAAATCATCTCGAGATCATCGTAATCGAAATTGGAAACCTTTTTATACTCTCTCACAACTTACCCCAGAAGTCTAATCAAAGAAGTCATTGAATGCTTTATTTATTCACTTACTTCTTGCAAAACTTAAAATTTTATGCGGTGACAATATCGACTTCCTTTGACAGCCTGGATTTGTTTCAGTCCAACTGGAGATGTTGGGACTGTACGTACAGTATTTCAAAAAAATCCAGGAGCTTTGTCCCAACCCAGGTTTCAAGCTCAACCGTAGCTGAGAATGCAGGTTAGTTCGAGCAATGAAGTCCTCGTCTGCCTCTCGATACCAAAGTAAACAAATCACTTTGAGAGTGATGTGTTGTTTAAATAAGTGAATGTGTAGGCGGCTCATTGAACCCGTCAACATAATCGAAAACTGGTTTCAAAATCGTCCTTCAAGTTGATGAGCCTCGTGCATTCGATGTTCAGGCATATATTTCAAATTCCAAAGAACGAATTGGTTTGGTCAGCTATACTATTCAATCTAAATCTTACAGCATAGTTTAAGTATGCTGCTTTTGGACGCCCTCTCAATTCATAGGAAGGAACGATGTCTTGCCAGACGTTTGAGCCGTTGTGCGATAGAAAAGCCCAACCATTCCTTCATTGGTGACCATTCGGTTCTTTGATGGCTTGTCGAAAGTAAGACGTAATGGCAGGGTCCTCATGTTCGTGCTCAATGAGGACATCTTTGAACTTATGAATCAATTGAAGAAGAGCGTGCCGATTCACATTCTCATGGAACATGATCTCCTCAATATGATATTGGCCGTTGAAATAGGGAGCACATCGGATGAACAATCGCATATCCTCTTCGGTGCACTCAACCTCCTTCAGAATAGTGATTTCATCCTCGTCAAACTTGTCGATGAGTTGTTCATCAATGGGTTTTGTACTTTGAGGCGTCCGACCAAATCCCTCTCTAGCGTAGGCTGATATAACGTCATCCACGGTTTTATCCGCATTCTCTCGAAGTCTCGTGATGAGGTCCTTTTTCACCAAAGTGCTATCTTCCAATGGGTCTTGAAGCACTTTAGGGCCATCAGGCTTGATGAAAAGAGTGATGTAGGTGTGGTTCTGGACCAAGAGGTGATGCTGGAGACACCAAACGATGACTCGGGTGAGAAATTTGACCGAACTCCCATCTGACAACATGTTCATCGCATTCTGAATGGAGTTCGGATCCGAAAACAAGGTCAGATAATTGCCTAACGATTCCCCGGGAAACTTTTCCGTGAACTTCTCCATAAGATGAGGACTGAGAGGGTTGGGCACGTTCGGGGAGACCACGTAGATATTGGACTGACAAACGGGGTAGACAAAAGTGGCTTTGCCCCAATACATGAGATTGGCAGCGGCCATGAGGAGCTAGAATCAAAATCAACTCATTGGAATTGAAACACAGTAGACGGTGAATTGATCTGATCAATGTGACTTACAAAATGTTTGGGCAGGTTGCAATCCAAAGCTAAGGTCCGCATAGATTTTTCCGGAGAAGCTTGGATGACAATCTTCTTGAAATCGCCATTCCCATCTAAAGGGAAGCTTTCGAGGATCTCCTTGATATCTTTGAGAAGAAGGATGGCATGATATGGCCGAATCGAGCTGACACATTTGTCAATGAGATGCGGCTCAACCAATAATCTTGGATTAATAAACTTGTGCACTCGCTGAGGGAGGCAAAAACTGACCGAAGGCCACTTGTTGATCGACACCTCGGTCACGCCTGGAATTTAAAAATAATTATTCGTCCCCCATGTATCAATGTCATCTCACTTCTGAAAGTCCTGAAAGCCAACCTGTTCGAGCCACGTCTTCAAAGGCTTTTTTCAGTGTTTGGGCCAAAGGTGACCTTTCCAGAGCCAGACCAAATTGGGAGGGCCGAGCTTCATCTTCTGACATAGCAGACACTTCATCTTGAGCATTCAGCATGATTGTGGCTTGTTTGTCCAGATAATCGCAACGCCTGATGAAGAACCACATTGTGTATACCCCTAAATAGTCTAATTTTAATAACTTGGTTCCCTACCTTTCTTCATGTCGGATGGCGCTTCCTAACATGACGCTCAGCTTATAATAGCAATTGACCACGGAGAACATGGTCTCAGCGGGAAGAGCGATGATCACATGGAACATGCTCATGGTCTGATTAAATGTGGCACCTTCGATATAACTCCTAACATAAAAGAAGACACATTTCAGTCGACATGATGGCCTCGCAATGAGTAGAAAAAGCATATACTGACCTCCAACTGTTGAGTCGCTCTTCCTCGGTCCATTCCAAGCTATAAGGATGACCGACAAAGCGAACATCGTCGATCTTGAGCTCAAATTTGGAACCGCACAAGCTTTGACTGACGGCGAATAGATTGGACAATTCCTTATTGGGAAAAGTGATCAGAGACGAGGCGTCCAAGCGATCCTGGTCATCTCGTTCGACATTGTACAAATCTTCCGGAATGATGGCGTACGGGTTGTCTTGATCGGACTGGCCAGCTTTCTCTTTGGCCCTTGGTTTTTCCGAATAGGGATAACGGAACAAAATGCGATCCCCACTCCCACCGCGCTTGACCAAAAAAATGGACAAGGGCGAGAGATATGGATCCATTCTGAAGTGGACGAGGAGCATAAAATCAATGGGCAGGCGTTACTCTCTTAATAAGCGCAATTCCGCCAACATCCAATCCAATTCAGTGTCAATCTCAAGAGAGTCCGCGGGATCAACCTCGACATAAGCGGATTGGGTCCCTTGCAAGACCCCTTGTTCGATCAGATCTCGACTGGCCCAATAGAACATGCCATTCTCCACTAATTCACCGGCCCAATCTTGGCGGCGCGGCCGATGGGCCGGGTCAAAATTGAGGGGCGTGGTATATTGACACGCCCCTGGTCGGATCTCGGACCAACGCAACTTTTTCTGACGCGTAACACTAAAAACCGATTGATAACCCTGTGTGGCAACAAAATGGAGGATTCAAGTCTTGAAAAAGGGAGAGCAAACCGATATTTGGTTTTGAATTAAATATTCTTTTTGAGATATTTGAAACTACCATTAAAGTACATAAAAAAGGGGTAAACGAACTGTGAAGATCGAACTATTCAGCTATAGTGATTCATGTTTGTCAACAGACAACTCGTTTTCCATTATGATTTAGGCAATCCAGAACATTTTCACGCTTTTTATTGACTCTGGGCAATTTACGTCAATCCCAAAAGACCAAATAATGGCTAAGTAACAATTTTCTCAAATGGTCTATCCATGAAACAGAGGTTCAGATTGAATCTGAACCTTACATGACTTCATCAACTTAGTTCAGAAAGAGATTTGCCCTTTGTATTTGAGATATTAGGGTCGGAGAGATGAACCTCGTCCACCTAGCAAAGCAATCAAATCGACCGTTACACTTCTAATAAACAATGTCTGGTCCGCATCAAGTCGGTTCTTCGTCTGTGGCTATGGTTCACTTCCACAAGTTTGCTATGAACAGTTCGGGCGGAGAATCGAAAGGGAAATTCTCTCAGGCCAGAAAATTGAGCCAGCCACTCCACCACAATTCTTTCGGAGCCGGCGTTAAAACCCACGACATTGGCGTACTTTGATAAACATAACTGTTGGCTACAAAAAGTGGATAGAAAATCATTCATTCCGAATTGAATCGTTTCAATCCGATCAACTGTATTTGCTTGAACCAGAATTATTGGTGAACCAGGACCGGAAAATATTCGGTGCCAGGCAAAAAGCGTGAAGGCACTGATGTGTGATGGCCAATATTATATCTCAACCGATTACAACATTAGTTTTACACCCCGCCCCCCACCCAACAAATGTTGTTTTTTCGATCGCTCGGGTTGTTCTGGGCCTCTCAAGTAGTCTCATTGAAATGTGGCGTTTCAGCCAACCTAGTTCCAAATCTCCTCTATTCAATAGTCAATCCTCATTTTGAGAGGCGTGCCTGATTGAGCGTCAAGTCCCAAGCCCGCTCTAAATACGCCACGCCCAAAAAGGGCGAGGTACATTGAATCAAAGCCACGTGCGTGATACCCGATTGGGCGTGAATGAACTCCCGCACGGCCGCAATGGAACTGGCCGTATCATGGGCGTGTTCCGGGGATCGATGGAAGATGTGCACGCACGGATAGGCTTCTAGAACACAATCGGCAATCTGGGGGTGGTCCGTGGAGACCCAAATAGACGAGAAACGCCCAAATTCGAGCATACACTCGAGACTGCGCAAGATCAAAGGTCGACCTTGGAGAGGCCGGATGTTCTTCAAAGGGATGGCTTGAGAGCCGCCTCGAGCCAAGATCAACCCCACTACCTCACCATCCGGATCCATCGGGACCCATGGGAGTGATTACTTACTTGGGATGGAGAGGATAAAGGCGAAAGGCGAAAGAGGAGGAGGAGAGGAAAGCTCCTCTGAAAGCTAACAGTCCAACATTAAGAGAGAGACCAAGTCAGAACACGGACCCAAAACAACAAAGGTGACGACAAGTATAGAATTGGGAACATTGATAGGAGGTTGAAAAATAAGGTCCAGCCTAAAGACGATCAAGGACAACATTAGTGCAAGAAAAAAAAAGCTTTGAAAGTGTCTTGTCTTGGTATGGAATGTTGGTTTGTCAAATGACTTATGCCGAACGAGTTGCTCAAGATCGTGAAGCATCACGCTGGTCATTAGAGCTAGAACTTTTAGTGGAAGATAAATATTGGGCAGTCAATTTATCTGGCCATGATCTTTCGTACGTACCATGATTACACATGGTAAAAATTGTAAGGAGTCTATTTCGTTCGATGGGTCGTTAAATTGCTGGTAGTGGGTGATGGATGGCCAGAGGTCGGATTTGAACATTTTCACAGGGATATTTGACATGAGGTAATGTATTAGTTACAAATATTTTTTTCTACGGGGCATTTTGTTGAAATACCGCCCTTATCCTCAATCTTGATCAGTAAACCTCGAAAACAAATTTGAACCTAAAATCAAAATTGTTGAGCCAAATTTCTAATTTTTCAACTTTAGCCATTTTTCCACTTTTTTGACTCTTTTCCGACATATTGCATACTGGTTTTCCCATTCTAGAACATTTTCAGCCGCTTTTTAATTTGGGTTTCCTCTGCTTCCTTCTTTACTCGCTACTTCTATCCATTTGACTTTTCACGGAAATATCCATTAATGCCTGTTCAAGAACAAAAATATGTATTTGACATTTCCGTGTCCCATATTCTTATCTAAGAACTTAAAGTGAAACAGATTGGAACCACCCGCCATTTCTGACTTCTAAGGAAAATGAAAGATTTATGGCATAAAACATAACTTTCAAATCCCTCATCTAGATACATAGCTTTGCCCGTAATCATAGCTTAGGGCGTTTGAGGTCACTTAGAATTTCGGTCACACGTGGGCTTTGTTTATTTTTGTGCACGTGTAGTTTGGCATACACTTGGATAAACTTGACCAAGTCCGGACCATGGCGTGGACCGACACTCTCGAACACGCCTATACCCGTGAACTCCGACAATGGGCGCGACAGAGTCGAAACGCTCCCGCTGATGACCCGGATTTGACGACCTTCTACCGACAACACGTGCTTCAAGCCCATGGACAAGACCCATTTCGACCCTATGCCGGTAGGTGTAGGTAAACGTTATTCTCCACCGATGAGTGGGCGGTGCGACTTTTTTAAACTTAACCTCACCTAACCAACCCAACCTAACACGATATTAATAGCCCTTAAACTCTCTCTCCAAAGCTTGCTAACAGTTTGTCACAAATTTAAAAATGAGCACCGCCAACAACTCATCGGTGGAGAATAACGTTGATCGTAGGTGTACGTACCCTACAGACTCCCTGCTCGTGACTGAGCGGTTATGAACGTTTGCATCGAGCTCATGGACCCGCCTCACATTAGTTTTGCAGGCTTGGGATTACTGTCCGCCAGTTCGAGCCCGACTGATTGAGGATCGAACCCTGATCTTACCGCAGGTGTGGCGAAATTTACGCCAATGGGCCACTTTGGACCACCCGTCTGCTCAAATGGACACGCGGGACATCTTGGCTTGTCTCAAAGTAAGTACTACATGTTACATGCTACATGTCAGATTTTGTTTTTTTATTAATTTAGCCTTATCAAACCTAAGCTAATCTAAAATGAGAATAACCACCGGTACACTTTCTATTAGTTTGCTGTCACCTTGAACTAATTAGTGGCCAACAACGGAGTCAGTCAGACTTTTGTTAGTGATTGAGTTGCCAGTGGCTGTGTCAGATAATCACCCAAAATTATCAACCCTGGCCTTTGCACAGTCTTTACGTGAAATAGTTTAAACGGCAATGTGATATGAGTATTGGCACCACTTTCCCCTTGACAAATAATCATTGTTTTCGATCTCGTTTGGCCATCAATCGCTAGATTAGTTACAGTGAGATGGCACTGATGGACAATTGGTTGGCGTTTCAAATGAACTTGAAGACGGTCATTGGCTGTTGGTAGTTTATTAGATCCTACTGCGTGAATGGTTGCAATCGAACTACAATCACTAGAACGGAGTGCCCTAAAAAGTCACAAGGGCTTGCCATACGTTATCAGCTCTTATATGGAAGCCGTAATGCATGCTAGTACATTTTTAGCATTTTCCTTCGTTATTACATGAAGCATCCGCCAAGAATATGCTGTGCGATAAGTTAGGGTTGACCACGAGATGAATCCCAAAAACAGGCGTATTTTTTAAACCTCGGGTTTTCGGGTATCATAGCTTCTTTTGGATGATCTGTGCAAATTTGATCTTGTCTAGCGGTTTTGATTTGTTGGCCTGATCGTCGAAGCATTTTCAGCCTGAATAAACTCGTTTAAAGCTCCAAGGTTTTACGAAAAGTCTGTAAAAATCAAAGAGTATTGTTGCGTGACTTTGATGTCTTCAAAATGAAAAAGAAATCCCAACATGAGACAAAATCTGTAACAGAATGCAATTTTTGACTAATAGAACATTGGTACTAGAAAATGGTTTGAATTAAACAAGACTGTTCCAAGATACTCGACAAAATTATGTACAAACCAATATTCAGTAGCTTCATATTTCCATCACATTTTGTTTTCGTCAAGCAAATCTAAAGAAAGGCTCTCAATGTACCGAAGTGAGAAATGTACTGTTATTAATGACTTTCTTTTCACTTTAGTCATTTAGATGGACTTTTACTTCATGATTCATATGACTGCAGTATGTAGTATGACCTAAGCAACTCAGTTCACCTTTTCTTGTCATGTTATGTAACGAATTACAGTAGAGAGCACAAGTAACTAGACGATTTATATTTCTAGGAAGCGGCCTTACTCTCTGATGTGCACGATCTCGCCGCGGTTCCGGACTTAACACGCCTACTTTTCTCCATAATGGAGCACCAATCTGGCGAAAATGACGTGTCCTTGGTGGCTGCCACGACCCTCGTGAAGATCACAATGAAGCAGACTCAAAATACTCCTGACCTTTTACCGCAGATCTGTCTAGACCTTTTTCATCGAGCTGAAAATGGTTTCAGTCAAGTTTGCTTGGCAGAAGGAATCATGAATGCCGGACCTCCAGAGCTTCTTCTGCAAAACGAAGGACTGCTGTTAAACGTGATTTTTCCCTTTGTGATCAACATGTGCTCTCAAGTCACGTCTTATCAATTCCAGAGTTTCCAAAGTCTGCGAATTCTCACCCAAACGATGCTTGATTGCTCTCAAATGGAGGGTCACGTTGTTCCATTACAAGTTGAATTTGGTTGTGATTCGTTGAAAACAAGCCAAATCATGTCCCTCTTGTCAACGAATTGGGAGAACCCATTAAAGGGTGTTTCAGATCTCCTGTTGGTCGTTTACCACAACGTGATTCGAATTCTACAGACGGTTGACGAGCCACGTGAGGTGAAACAGTTCCTGGAGGGTCATTTGAACCGGACAATGAGCTCCCTTTTGTGGAAAAACCGGGCAAAGTATCCGGTTCTGTTGGTGTTGGTCCAATTTATGAAAGTGGAAACGATTCTCGTGCAATATCCGGACTTGCCTCGAGGTCTCACGGAGAGCCTGAGTATCACTCATTTGGTGTCGATTGGTGCCACTTTGTATAAGGCTATCTTAAAAAGGATCTCCCAAGAGACTTGGATGACCCATTTCCAGACGACCTTTATCGAATGCCTCTCTTCACACGATCAATTGATGCTAACCAACATGAAGAACCAATGGATGTTGCCCACCATTCAGTTCCTGATCCCATCCAATGTTCAACACGTAATCCAGAAATTGGAACACTCCCAGGACTTCAATGCTTCCAAATTAAGTGGAATTTTGTGCATCTTCAAAAACCAAAGGCAACTAGGGCAATTAAATGAGCTAAGTAAATGGCATTATGGACTCGTTCAATCTGGATTGGTTCATGCTAATCATCAAGTGAGAAATCTAGCATTGTCCGTGATATGTAACGTCAAGAAACGCGGGATTCCACCCAACGCAAAAGACATGGAACTGATATCAAAATTCGTCAATAGTAATCTCACAGTCGACTCAGCATCCTTCCGTCAAATTATGATGAGTGATTTGACTATTTTACTGACGAGAGTTCACGACTTTTTGGCCATGAAGAGCCGCAAGAAGTCTTTGGCAGATGATGAAGCCCAAGAAATGATTCGAAACGTTCAAGGTCTCTTGTCGAGTGTTTTTGCCAATTGCTTTCCAGGAGCCAATTATCAGCGACTAATCTCGTGCTTGGAAATCATGGGCATCTTCTTGAGTCTTTTCCAAGATATGGATTTTTTCGCTTTCTATTCCAGGCCCAGATTTGAGATTTTACTCTCATGCGCATCTTATTATATGACCGATGTAAGAGACTTGGCCAAGCAGTTATTGGAAGGCTTTCATCCCGAGATTCAGGACATGAAGTTGGTCTTGGAACGGGCTCTTGTTCTTGTCAGTAGTCCAAAGTTTTCAGAAACCGAAAGTGGAGCTTGTCTTCTTCATTTAGTGGGTCAATGGACCTGTATGAAACCCGGATTGCTGGGAGACATTTATGAACAAGCAAAATTGCCTAACGATGTGATACCTAAAGTGTCCAGCTACAAGAACGTATTCGATCTCCTATTGAATATGTATAAGAGTCTCTTGGAAAAGAGTGAAGAGACTTTCTTGACCGTGGCTAAACATTGCCCCATGCACGGCTTATTGACTGGCATTCGGTTTGGTTTGAGTGATGTTGCCGGTCAAATGAGCTCTGAGTTTGTGTCAGACTTAGTAGCAACCCTGCAGAAAAGTGTCGGGATCATGTTAGCTACGCTAAGCCACGATAGCAGGTGAGAATTAAGTATGTAACTTGTCTTTGGATGGGAATTATTTTAAGTCGTTTTAACAAGCTTTGGTGAACTTTCTTGAGTCTTAATAAAAAGGTTCTGGGCAGTTGGTGAAGGTTGTAAAGGCTCGATACTAAATTGTCGTAGCGGAATAATATTTTGGCCTTGAGAGTTGGATATTAAATGATTTTTTTTGGATTAGGAAAAAGACAAATCTCTAGAAATTGAGGAAAGAAAATGTGATCAATGTAACTTCAAATAAAGTCTAACTCAAGAAATTTTGACTTATGAAAATCACTCTCAAAAAATAAATTTTTCTTGTGAAAACTCCCGCCTTATATTCTACAATCTTTTTAAATAGTCAAATCAATTTATCACTATTTGCGATAAAAATCTTAGTTATCAGGAAGGTGGAGAAAAAAAAATCGGTATTGAAATTATATTTATCTTGCATTCTATATACTCCCTAATCATTTCATTTTAACTCCCGTAAGGTTGAGGGGCTAAGAGTCGGAAGAAAAGAAATAAATTTTAAAATATCCCATTTTCCTTCAAATTCGAGTTCCAAATGATAGAACCCGTGCTGGCTATTTTTGGGATTTTCATTCGATGTTATCAAAAAAAAGCATATAAAATGAGTCCTCTTAAGTAATGAGCTGCAAGTTATAAAACGTTAGAATTGAAACAGATATGTTCATATTCTCTGAAAACGTGAAATATGTGTTTGCCCGGTTTCTTTTTATGTATGACCATGGTTTGAAACGAATTGTTCATTTACTTCAAAAATATTTTACTGATACCTCTGGTCATGAAAAACCAAATATGGAAAACTTCAAAGCGGGGCGGTAACCAGGTAGAATCATTATTCAGTATCAATTTGCAAACATAAAGTGGTATTTCTTTTTAGCAATTCAAACGTGTCGCCATCATTTGCGGAAATGGACGAAGCCATCGAAGAACTGATCCAAGCTCAAGAGGAGTCTGTGGAGATCTCAGTGGATCATCAGTTAGTATTAGCCTGTGCTTGGTTGAACTTAAAAGAGTGTTCCCTTTTGGCTGGAACTTTAGTCAAGACCTGTTCCAAGTTGGATATCCCATCAATATCAAAATGTGGCGCCATTCTCACGTCCGTTTTGACTCGATGTCGGCATAAGGGAGCTATGGAAGCCACAATGAGTGCTAGTTCGGATTACTTCCAAACCCTGCTCTCGGCTGGAAACCCCGAGTTGAACCAGATCCCTTTGGAAATCCTGGTGAAGACATTAAACCAAATAGAGGATTATCCCGCCTCCATAACCAGAAGATCGGCAGGCTTGCCAATGCTCATCGCCAAGATTGTGGTGAGTGAGCCCAAAGGCCGCACCCGAAAACTCTTGGGACTTGCTGTGGATCGCCTGGTTGGGATGACTCAAGTCAAGGAATTGAACGTGGTTCATGAAACAAAGGATCAAGTTCAATCTCACGCTCTGCATATTCTCCGGAGCTTGGCTCATGATAGTGCCTTGTCACAAGACATCCTTGAATATGTGCCTCAGATCCTGAGATGTTGTCTGGATCAATTTGAATCCCCTCATTGGTCAGTGAGGAATGCCACCTTACAACTTTTTGGCAGCTTGGCTCCTCGAATTCTTGGACAGAAAAAGGTCCGATCTGAGGAGTGCATCTCCAACTCCATCAATGTGTCCGAGTTTCTCTCCAGATTTTCGAGCATTATCCAGTTCATTTTAGACAAACTGCTCCAACCTGCTCCTAAGCTGGCTCTGGTGAATCCTGTTCTGGTTCCACTTTTGAGTTTGCTCTCCAAGATATCGCCATGTGAATTGACTTCTGCGCACACTACAAAGACAGCTATGCAGTTTAGGCACGCATTTTATCGCCATCTGTCTAGTCCTGTGATCAATGTAAGAAAATTGGCGGCTAAAAGCTTTGCCTCCTTTACAGCTCCGAGTCAATTGGAAAAAGAAATTGTGTCGAGGATCCAAACCTTAGGATCCAATTTCAAACTGAAGACCAACTTTAGAAATGGTTTGTTACTCAACCTCAAAGCCATGATCCAGCTCGTTTTATTGGAGCTGCAAGTGTGTTCCAAAGGGCGATTAGGCGAATTATTGGTACCCTTGGCCAAGATCTCTCAATTGGAGCCGTGTTGTTATATCAACCGTAATTTGATTGGGGACATCTGCGATGTGGTCCAATTAGATTATCTCCCTCATGATGATCTTGGGAAACAGTTTGACCCCGGATATTTGGAGTGGAAGGGAAAGTGCCAAGCGGAAAATAAAGAAGTGTGTTCCAACCAAGATTTCTTAAATGCGGTCCAATCGCGCCAAGGCGATCCAAAGAAAGTGGTTGACTACCTCACGGACAACCTCGATCATCCACACCTTAATGGCCAGGCCTTGATATTGTGCCATGAAATCATTCACCATCACCAAGAAAACTTCATACCAGATCCTGAAGCGGCTTTAGACCTCCTGGATTTAGTCACCGATGAGCGCCTAACCACCCAAGATTGGGGCTTGACCGCCCAAACGAGCCTTCTTTTGGCCTCATCCACAGCCTTTACCGCGATGATGGTTCAGGAGGACTTCAACATGTTCTTCAGAGATGACAGTGTGTACGTCTCCCATTTCATGGAGTTTTCCGAGCAAATCTTGAAGTTCTCACAGCCCCGGAATATGGAGACCTCCCGGTTCAATTCGGCCTCTGCCATTTTGAACTTGCTACCTATGTTCAATCAGAGAGATCTGAAGTCCGATGTACCCTTAGTGATGCAATATGGGTTTGTCAATATCCTCAATGCTTGCTTCACACTCTTGGTGGATGAAGAATCCTCAGTACGTGGTCTCATCACCGACTTCGTCTCGAACCTGACTTACGAGAAACAGCCCGTGGCTGAGCCCAGTTTATCCCAATATTATTCTATTGAGAAGCTTGTATTCTACGGACTCGATGGATTTCCCGACTGCAGCGAATGGTTTCAGCCCATCATTGATGTGTATTTTCTGCCTTGGCGGGAAAACAATTCCCAAATGCTCGAAGGCTCTCTAAACAGACGGTATTTGTTTGAGAGCGGCGAAGGTGTGAACGTTTTCTCCGAGGAGGTCGCCCTGAACATTGTTTATTTCAACTGTCTGATCGAATGGCTAGCGGGCGGAAACCAATTGAGGCTGAATTTGGACGTGGGAAGGATTGTGGGTGAAGCCCAGGCCTTGAGTGCTTATCTTCCGTGTAATGAAGAGGGATTGAGATGTTTTTCTGCGTGCTGGACTCATCCAGGATACCTCATTCTAACGAGATTGGTGAATGTTTTGAAAATTTGGGAGCAACATCCAATGCTGGAAAATGTCAGTGGCGTCGAACGAAATTGTATCCGGAAGTACTTGAACGATTTGCAATGGTGGGTGATGCACGAGCAATAAAATGCTGTTGCACAATGATCGGAAGACTTCTTGAAATTTGCGAAGCTGTTGCAATTAAAGCGGTTGGCAAACTTTTAGTTCGAGCAAAATGGAGGTAATGCTGAAGTGCTGACAACATTTTGAAATATGGCTGTAATTTGCAAGGTATTTTGGTAATATGCGGAATCCTGCATTAAATTACTCGAGTGAGAAACGAGCTAGTGACTTCGTCAAAAGGTTCTTACCAGGTTTATGCCATCTTTACCATCAGGTGGGATGCCTATATATTTTTTTTGCTACCATATTTATTCTTCTAGTGACCAATGATGATATAGCGAATGTTGGTGTAGAAAAGAAAAAAAACCTGGGCCCTTTTTCTGTCGATTCATTGAAGTTGAAACTTCCTTTTAAACCGGAACACTTTTGTGCAGGTTGTACTCATGAAACAGTATGATGATTTTTAACTATAGATATACTGTTTCATGAGGCGAAATTGCAATCTTGAAGCGATGTGCGAAAAGACAGCTTCTATATTTTATGCATTTATGAGCCAGTAATTGATGAGCAATTTATGACTTAAAAGTGGTCATTTGAATGGTTAAAAATGTAATCATTTATGATTACTTGCTCAAATAATATAATCTATAAGATGTTTAATAATCCGTCTGCCCTGCAATTTCTATAAACTAAGTGAAAATCGTCGCCATTGGGACCTGGCACTTAAGGTGCTTGATAACAACCATTATTTTCCTCATGATTTTATTATGTTGTACTGATTAATTACATTGGTTTTTACTCTTAAAACTGCCTTAAAAGTATCAATGACATTAAATTGGAGGGATTGTTAGGGCAATCTTATGTCTCCTGATATCGCTGAATTTTGACTTTGACCTGTCACTTGGCGGTTTTGACGATCGATGTCATGTGGCACATTTCTAGCAAGACAACTTCCCGTGAAAACGAGATGGACGTCCATTCCATGTCAACTAGAAATAGGCCGAACAATGCCAATATGCTTCGTCCGGCCTGAAACCAACATGCAGTCGTTGCTTGGAGGATGCCAATATTGACTTCACATTTAAATGCAAGCACTATCATCTGAAAGACAACATGACGTTGCTCCACGAGTTCACCGTTTAAGTCTTTGACCATGGCACTTTTTCGATGAGGGGTTTGAGCCCTCGTACCTTAACCGTAATCAATTCGATTGGTACCTTTTTGTCCTATAATTACATCTTGATACCTTGTCGAAGCATCCAGACCCACCTGACAATAAGCCTTAAGCTGGTTCTGAGCATTTTCCACAAAACTACTTGTCGCTTACGTTAAAGGTAGTCAGTCTATTCCCATCCCAAAAATACCCTTCTTCAGTCATATGTATTCCCGAGAACAAACCAAACTAATTATCCCTGAGAGTGCTAGTGAAGAGGGGAGTTACCATGGCAATCCGTGTCTTCATGTGGCATGCTCTTCATTTCCCTCATTAGTCAATCTCAGTCCATCTCGATGACCCGAAGATGTGGATAAAGGTCCTCATCGCGGGGTTTGAGGTATTGGGCGTAGTTCTAGGATTGACCGGGATGATCCTGGTCAAAGTGAGTAGTGACCTTCAGCATGCCGTGTATTTACTGTTGTTCCAAGACTCGCTCATGCTCACGCTATCCTCGATCCTTCGATTGATTTTCGATGGCTTGGTCACCATTGAAGACTCGGAGTTTTGGGCTCAGACTTACATGTTCACATCCTCATTGCCCTTGGCATTTCACGACATTACGTGGAGTCTGGTGGCTTGTCTCCGCTATTGGAAAATGGTGAAACCGGGCACTTGGAACACGTCCAATAAAGCCCAAGTTCGACGGTGTGTAGCATCGTTGGTGTGGCTGGGCCTGGTGATCCATTTGGGATTGAGTGGAGTGTCAAGAAAAATCATCACAGGTCTCATGGGAACGCCGGACGTTCTCACGTGGAACATTGGCTATCAAACGTTGTTCCTGGCTTGTGTTTACCTCTGTCCCATCGTGGCAGATTGCCTCACTTTAGGGTTCTATTTCCGAATCGTGAGACATAAGGCTCAAGTGAGCATCAAGGACGAGATTGAGGCTAATACGAACTCTGAGATTTGGTCGGGTCCAACAGGGTGTGTGGAAAATCAAATTGGTCCACCACCCGTTCCAATTGAGGATCCAGAACTGAAATCCTCCTTTCAAGCGATGAAGACCACCATTGTGTTTGCGATTTTTCGCTCCTTGTTCCCATTTTTGTACCCAATTGTTCATGTATTTCGGGGCAATTCGTCTAGTCTGGTTTTTGTGATCACTTGGGTCCGTTGTGTTTCCAAAAATCTTGGTATTTTCCTTATTACGGTGCTACATTTCGGAGCCATTCAAGCTTTCATTTCGAATTTATCAGACAAATTCTACCACTAAGGGTTTTGCGCAAAAGTATAATCAACTCGACCAGACTCGGATGGACCCTGTTGTGAAAGAGTTCAAAAGAGTTCAAAAAGGTGCCTTTTTGAATACGATGGCATCCCCTGAGGCAGACTTCATTGTTGTTAGAATGCGTTGAATCTTCAACCTAGATAAAGATTAGCTTGAATTACTTACGACGTTGAACCTCAAGAATTAATTTTTAATTTCATATTCCAAATATTCAACAAGTATGAAAATGCAATTGCAATTTGAAAAGACACGCTCAAAGAGATGCACAGCCTAAATATAAACAGGTACCGCACACTGCTTGAAGAATGCTAAAAGCAATAATTGGATGCAAGAGGTAGCTTGTTTGTACATGGGGATTTTAAGAGAATTAATGATTTACATTTGTCAACAGTGGATGATGAACTTAAGCTTTGCAATTTTACATAGGGACTTTCTGCAGAACGTCTGTAGATCAAGACTGTATCACGCATGTTTTATTCGTTTTATTCATTTTATTGTGGAAAAATCAGGATTTTAAAATTTGTTATTTTTCCCAAATTTCGATTTTATGCCCCAATGAATGAAATATTCATTTAATGACGCAAAATTCATTTGCTCGACTTCAAATGGAAATAAAGACTTACTTTAAATTCCTTCGCTTCAATTGGACAGAATTTGTTTGTTTGATTCGTACCGCTATCTTGCGAAAACCTGACAGGCTCCCCATTTCAGCTGGGAAAGGCACAACTCGTACGACAAATTAGTTAAAGAAACTTGGACCTGATTAGCCCCGGATTTCAGCAAGGTAGCAGAATGGAAAGTGTAGGGTCTTCCAATATGATACTCATTCTAGCTTTTTGACATGGAAATAAAGTCTTTATTATTTCCTTTTGTCCGGCTTAGCCTCTCATCTCTTCCTGTTGTGTTTAGTACAGTTGCTCTTTTTGTCTTCATTTTAGCTGCCAAATGTCAGCACTTTGTAATCCAATGCCTTTGACCAACTAGGATGTGTTTTGGTGATGTAACCTATGAATGCAGTGTTAATACAAATGACGTCGCCACTGTCAAAAGGCAGGAAAGAAATGAAAGCTTGCTTTTTGAGCACGGTAGGTGAGTTCAAAAAAGATTTGAACTGCAATAAAATCCATTTTTAAATTGGTTAATCTTTGGTGGCTTAGGCATCTCAGTTGGAAATCTGAAAAAAAAGTTATCAAATTGTTGGTTTGTGATATTATTCTGTAGTTGAATGACACCAAATTGAGTTTTATACTCTTTGTAATAGTTCAAATGAAAGACAATTCTTCAAAATTTAATTGCACAAGCTAAAGGCACCAAAGACTTATTCTAAAATTCAGTTTTCAAAAAGTGTGCTCATGATACTAGAATAACTTTTAGGTATGTTTCAATTATGCTCTCAAGATATTTGACGGCACATTTTGTTTCAGGGGAAGGAACCTATTTATCAAAAAAGTCAAACATCGGTCAAAACAGTCATATAGATAAATCAGAAACCTTTTCAAATAAATTCTTATTCTAATTCATAAAGTTTCGCCACCTCGCCAGTTTGCCGAATGTCTTCAGTTTTGGAAGGTACAGAGGGATCCATTGCCCAAGAAAAGGTAGTTGATCACAGATTGTAAGTTAGGTTTGGTTTGAACTTTCACGGACTTTTCTAACCGCTAAAGGGAATGTAATCCAAGGACTAATAAAATGAAAGGTTATTGCGATCCAGGTCGAACTTAGATGACGCGCACAAAAGAAAGGTTTTTTTTTAATGTGATAGGATACGAGGAAGTCCTCAGGTCTGTTTTTCGTTAATCCATTGTTTGAACGAGTCATGGGAAAAAAGGTGAAAGTGATTTACCAATCATAATGTCGTTCCAGCTGAGGCCTGTTCTTTGAATCGCGTCTAGTTCATGCACAAATTAATTTACTAGCTCACAGTTAATTAGCGGTGACTTAGTTCACGGACTTTTTTTGCGTTCTTTGAATCATGGCCATCATAGCTAATTCGTGTTCAGTTGACGGTGAATTAGTCACTGAACTTGTCATAATCAGCTGAAATTGAATTGAGTTCCGTCAACATGATCAACTGAAATGCTAGTGCTGCCAATTTGGCATATCTAGCACCAGATTTGGCAAATCTGGCATATAAATATGTGTCTAGATTCTAGGTGAAAGCTCAGCATGGCCTCTAAATCAACTCCAAATGCTTGTCTTGAATTACTTCAATCAGTCAGATCCCAAGCATGGTGTTTAGAATGTTATTAGGTAACTGTCAGCTTTGCTCTCAAGGGGTTTAAAGACAGTTCTTGATATCAGTAAATCAAGGATTTCAATTTCTGTTTCGAAAAAAGTCAGTTGTCAATCAAAAAAGTGTAAACTGACACTCATAACACACTTAATGACACATTAGCCTACAAGTGCTGAAAAGCAAAGCCATTAGATACATTAGTAGCACCTTCATCAGAAGTTTCATGGATATCCCTTCTACATCGTTAAAAAGAGCCCTCGTTAAAAAAAGAGGAAAGTAACGGTAACGGGAGGGCTAAAAGCCATTCCGTTACTGATACCGTTACTTTTACGTATTTTAAGTAACGGTATCGGTACTTTTACAGAGAAGGAACACGTTACTCAAGCCCTGGTAGGGACTGAAAATCTTATTTCCATTGTAATAAGTCTGCTGATATGAGCACAATGCTTATTCGGTGCGGAGTGCTGATGATTCGGTTCGGGAGGCCATTTTATAGGCATCGGGTTTTTTACAACATTGGAAGAATTTACATCGTCGTTTTCTTTGAGCAATGGTAGCGAGTGCCCTCTGCTTCCTCTAAGTGCGGACACTCAAACATAAAAGGGGGAAAATACGCTCACAAGATGACAAGCTTTTTGAAGATGATACTGCTGAACCAATTATTGTTTAAACATTATGAAACAATTAATGTATATCACCAATCAGTTTTTCTGGGAGTTATTTTAAACTGTGTAAGGATGTAATTCAAACACTTTTGACATCTAAATAGTAAATGAGCAAGGAGTTAAAAACTGTTTGATTGAAAAGTATCATCAGTATCATCACTTATGCAATCTTCATTTCCCATCAGATTGCACAATGAAAATATTATTTTTGAATAAGTGGTGAAGTATTTAAACAAATTCAATTCTTTTATTAAACCTGCTTTTATCTAATCTAAAAACTTTGCAGGTCATAAAGCAACAAAATAGAACCTAATTCTGTGTATACTCAAAAAATAACGGGAAAAAATTTCCTTGTTAAATAAACCTTGTCCAAAACAGTACCAGATCGTTAACTGCCACAGATTGAACAAAAATGTGTTAGGAAAGTCGTTGGGAAAGGAGGTCACGTGCTATCGTTCGTTGCAAGAAAAATGGTTTCCCATACGTTTTACACATTGTAGATCATTTATCAATACTGCCTGCTCTTCTCTATTTAGTTTACGCACTGCTACAGCAATACCGTCCTCATGGAGCTATAATTCCCTGTTAAAAAGAATCATTTTCACCATCAGAAGTAGAACGTTGGTTGAGGATGTCGAAAGTAGGACCATGATTGTGCACTTAAAACACCGAGAAACTGTCAAATGATTGTTTTTGCTGCATCACACTAAGCATGCTAACTCTCTTGTAGCCTCCAAGAGAAGGGTGGTGGTTCAAGTGCGATTTTGAACATAGAATAGTGTGTCTTAGGGATTTTCGCGTGCAGTTTTCAAGCTCATTTTTTGTCATACAAGAGAATGAGGACATTTTACGTTCTTGCAGTAGCATTATCTACTTGTAAAAAACTTCACTATTTTATGGTGTGGTCAGATCTAATCAACAAATATGCAATTTGAAACAATGATAAGTCATACTATAAATACTAACAATGAAGAAAGTTGATAACAATGACAACAAAACCCTCAAAGTAATTAACATGTCTTCATGTTGAAGCTTATGCAACAATATTATGGCGCACCCGGTGATTATTAACCTCTTTTTAAGAAACGATTGCAGAGGATCTGAAAAAAACGTCCGTATGAACTATCTGGCTTTGGGCAAGTTGTTTCTCTGCTCGCCATGCTGCATAGGTGTTTTTATGCACTTAGCCTTTACCATAGAGTACTTAAGTATTTCAGCCCAGAGAATTTAATTCCTGCGTCCAGAAGATATATTTGAGCCTTGACACCGCAAATTAAAGGAGAAGACATGGCTACTAATAGTGGCTGTTTAGTCTCTTCCATTGGAACTGTCAAAGGCTTGGTTGGGCCTCTCCCAAAGGTTTGGAAGAAAACCCCAGGGTGATAAATAGAGTCATTAAGATAGTTTTGTAGGTTAATTTATGTTTTGAACTATTCTGGCCATTTTGAGGTAAATGAAAATTTTCGCGAATTTTCACTATGAATAAACCTAAAACCGACGATTTGGGGGCAAATTGAGGTGGTTTTTTTTTGTTACTTCTTGAAAAAACAGATAGAAGAACTTCATTCCAAGTGAAATTTTTCATGCACCAATTTTTCCAGTAGAAAACTGAATGATGACATTTACGAGTATGGCAATTTTTTTTTAAATGTTTCCAAGTATAGCGAGTTTGTTAATTTTGACGTGACGATTTTTCTTAGGAATGCTTGTTTTGGTTGACATTGATAAAAACCAAAGGAGTATATTACTTTATGCCCTAAATTATCTTAGCACAATTGATGGTATTGATTTTACTAACCATCAGTGAGTTTTGGATGCTTCAAAGTATGAACCTCACTTGGAAGTTGTTCATATGTGTCTGCTTTGAAATTTAAATCTTTGCTGACACTCAACCCAAAGAGCAAGAAGTTTGTGCAAAATACTCATGGACCATTTTTTTGTCTTGAAAGCCACCAAAATAGTTGAAAAACCAAACAATACCTTTTTATAACTTATTTTGACGGTTTCGCAACCTATTTTGGCTGATTTTCACTCTTTAAAAACAAACTATTTAGAACAAAATCATGGACTATTTTTCCAACTCCTGGTGATAAGTAACCAACACCACTTTTGGCATCCAATTGTATACCAAACATGATCAACGCATACTGAGAGCATAAGCAAGATAAAGCATGTCAGAGAAGTGAAATTGCTTGTTTATTGAGTAACTTTCATGATTATAACAACCCTCAAGGCATCATTGCTTCATTCACATAATAGATATCTGATTGAGATTTGCACGGCAAAATCAGTCTTGCTTTTAACGCCGGTACCCATTGTTCACTTTGGCCACATATCCGGAATATCCATTGACATGGTAATTCACGGTTTGGAGTTTGCCATCGGGTAGTTTGACATGATATTGGCCTTTAGTTGAGCCTCCATTTCGGCTTTCCGAATGGCCAAAGTTGTTGTATCCATCATGAACCTTGTAACCAAAGGAGTAATGCCCTCCACCTCCTCCATGGCCTCCATGGCCTCCGTGGCCTCCTCCATAACTGGCACTTCCAAGCCCAAGAAGGAGGGCAATAGTGGCGAAAACACCAAGAATGAAGGACCAATTGGACTAAAGAGGTCAAGATGACGACAAGTTCAGATAGTTGTCAAGATTATCCTAATATTATTTGATGCTTGTACTCACCGCCATGATTTATTGTCTGTCTGAACACACGGAAGGTGCAATGATCACTGATGGCTGTTCATGTTTGAATGATCTTTTTATGGTAGCCGTATGTGATGATGTAGCCTTTTGTTGCTTGCAAATATGGCATTTCAGTATTTTCACACGTGTTGATATAGAAGCCAGTTTCATTTGGATACCCTTTTGTGTTCTAAAATTAGAGCAATAACAGTTTACATCAAATGGCTAGCCCAAAAATGTACTCTTATATTGTCTGTGGGATGTGTGTGAAATTCTTATTTCAGATTTTTCAGCATTTTCAGCAATGGGTTTGATGAATTTCTACGGTTGATTTGCACTGCAGGGCATTGAACAAATTTCCTGTCTATGAACGCCTGCAGTCTGGACGCTAAGTGTGAGATTTTGAACATTTCCAATCTGAGTTGATGTTCAGCATTCTCCTTCAAAAAATGAGCCTTGTCTGACGACATCTATATAACTACATCATTCAAATTTCAACTCAAACAAGAGAATGGGCCAAAAGTATTGCCCTCCCAAAACTCACTATACATGACTCCACACAGAATGCATGTGTGAGCCCTTGAGTCTCTCTCTGTGTGCATGTTCCAGTAGTTGGCCATCTAATGGAAAAGGCTGGCAAATCCTGCACTTCATCCTAGTTTGTATAGAAACCATACATTAAAGTGTTAAGTTGATACAACGTGCATTTACAAATATCTACTTGGGTTCATGCAGGACCAATGGTAGAAAAAAACAGTTTTCAGCTCCAAATCCAAATGTAACATTTCAGAGAATTTTTGATTCAATTTCCTAAAGAATATTCCTCTCCAAATAAGTTTGACGCCAAATACTTTGCGCCCTTTGAGCTAAAGAGAAATGGGAACAAATAATTCCATTTGCTCGCAAAACTTGGCTGCATAAAAGCTACCAGACTACTCTCTCGCGCAAACATGGAACGAATTCAAAGAACAAATAATATTAAGTTCGACCTGCTGTTGGATTCGAAACGATGGATAGGGCGTGTCAAAGATCTAGTCATCAGCTCATACTCAACGGTCTGTACGATTAAAGAATGTTTCTCTGTAAGGATCTGGGTTCCTAGAGTTTGTGCTGGACCGTGCCTCGATTTTGTCCTCGACTGACCTGCCCTAAGACCAATGCCGGTACCTGAAGCCGTAAGATGGACACAACAACCTATCTGTCCCATCCATGATCCATTGAAAACAAGCCGTCACGGCTTACATGGATCAATGGTCTCATATCATTTAATTTCAAACACTCTTCTTATTGAAATACTAATACTCGAGACCGAAATACATACATACATACATACATACATACATACATACATAATTGATATGGGAATCCATAGAATGGATAAACTTCCTTTGAAATTTTGCATTACTCCCAATGACTTGTCTTGATGAAGGTATCAGGTATCAGGGTAAATGGATACCTGATGGTTTTTTTCTGGATGATCTTTATTTGCAGGGAGATAGGTATTAACATTTTGTCGATTGCATGCAACTGCCATTAAAGGGTTTTCACTGATAAGGACTCGATCTGTTTTCCTCGTGGTTACGTTTTGCAATTTCGGGTAGCAATGAAGATGAATTGGAAGTAATTTTCATTGTCTTTTTTCTAAATTATCTGATACAGGTATTAAATATAAAAATATGTCGCCCATGTCTTTTATTGTTATACGTGTGACGATCAAATAATAGAACTGGACGTAGTTCCCAGGAGTAAGTTTGTAAACGAAAATGCACATTCCACCGTATAAAAGTGTATCAACATAGTTGCTTCTAATATTTTTAGATGTTTCCGATTGTTTAATTTCTTATGTGAAAAAAAATCAATTAGTTTTATTTACGGGATGGCGTATTTGTTGTGACCAAAAAGCCAGATCAAGTTCGATTTTGAACATAATTCACTTGATATGAAAAATGCATTCATTGATGTTATGATTGGCTTCATTGGCACTCTAAGGGTCTCACCTGCAACCTTAGCACCAATAAAACAGTTGAGAGCAATGCTACCATCAAGCAAAAGGATAGTTCAGGTAAGAAATAGTTATATCATGGTCAGCGGTAGCAAAAAATGGATTGAGCAAAAGCTGCCAATTACAGAGTGGCCCACATTTAATTTTTTTAATCACAACGGTTAAACCAATAGTTAAAAAGCGATTGCATTTTGATTTTGAAAGCACATTAACTACTTATGATACAATTTGGAGGGAAATGGTATGATTCAGTTTCAATTCCATTCCATTTTAGCCTTTTAATCTACTGCGCTACAAACAGAGTGCGGGCTTCCTTGAACTGAAAAGAAAATCCGAGTGTCAATTTTTACTCAGAACATATACATCTTAATACAGCTTAGCTGGGTTTGAGAGATAGTTTAGCCAATTCAACGCCAGATATTAATCCATCGCAGACAACGACTTTGGTTCGGTTCTTTATTGGTTCTCAAATGCCAGGTTTGTAATGAATTAGATGACGCCATTTCACTTTCAAATTCATTGATAAAATATTTCACAATTTTAGCAAACAGCTCTGATAATATTGGTCTATGGAGGAAAAAAACTCACATTCTTAAAAACGTACCGTAATATTTTCTGAAACCTATTTGGCTAACATTAGGAGCACACTTTTACAGTAGTAAGAACTTGAATATCAATTTTTATGTGATCTATTCAACCGCTACTGAGGTAACAGAGATTCAATGGTACTGTTTTCATACGCTTTAGACCGTTAATACTTCCGTTTTCTTTCAACTAATTAAATTTCAAATAAAATAAAAACTATTCTTACGCGCATAGTCCTACCGTACTGCCTCTATTTCTTCAATTTTTGCACTTTTTGTGACCCTATCTATTGGAATTTTCGACATCCAAACTCATTGATACCGTTCTCTTAGCTGGACACAAGTTCAGTTATAATTCGATCACAAAGGTATTAAAAAACAACTTGGTAATAAAAAACCCACCCTAATGAGATTGTGAACAATAATACCCAAAAGCATTTTCACATAGTCCTGGCGTACAGCCTCTATTTCTTCAATTTGTGCCCTTTTTTGTGCCTCGATCTATTGGAATTTCTGACATCCAAGCTCATTGACATAATTATCTTGGCTGGACTCAAGTCCAGTCTTACCTCGATTACAAAGGTATATTTGTAAGAATAACCATCTCCAGTGACATCACGTTCCCCCCAAAAAAGTTATGCCCTGTTTTTTGTTTTGCCGAATCGGATCAAAGTCTTTAACACTCTGATACAAAATGAAAAGAAAAAAAAGATGCACGAAAAAAGCCCCAACACCAAGGTTAGGAGAAAATATGTTTTTAAAGTCAAAAGTGTTCGAAATGAGCTCAAAGAAAAGATGGCGTGTCATTGAAAGCAGGTATATTAGTATTTGTAGCATCTCCATTTTAATCGCTTGAGATCACTCGTTTTTACACACGTTACATATCAAAGTCAGAGGCAGAGTCTTCGGAAGGGATAATCACACAATGTCAGACTTATTGCGGTTGAGGTATCTCCAATTTTGTGAAATATTCACTTGCATTGAGAGCCGATGTTGCTCCAATGTTATAAAGAGGGTGAAGCTCCACCTGAAAGAAAATTGAAAACATTCAGTAACAATCAACAATAGAGCAAGTGTATCAGTATAACGTCTGTACTCTTCACATGTGCTGATCGAGCCGTTTTTTTATGCTCGAAACAAAGTCTGCTCACAATCTGAATCAAAAAGGCCTCTTAATTGGCATCTTCGTGTAGAGTAGTCTGACAAAAACTGGAGGCTACTAAGTTACACAAGAAGACTTGTCAGGGAGCTCCAGACATTTTCAAAAGGTTTGACCATTAACTAGTTCGTTGATGTTCACGCTAGTTGGGCCCAAAGCTCAGCTCTAAGGAGCGTCCAACAACCACTTCGGATCCACATTCACTCGTGCACATATAAAGTAAGTACATTGTAAAATGAGAGATGGATGTCCATTGTCCGAAATTCTAAGAACTGCTCTTCAATGAGGATCCAACAACTGGTCTTGGATGAAGATCTAAGAAATCTTCACCATTCCAAAGAATAATCTCTCATATACTGACCAATCACTTCTTGAGACAATGAAGCGAAGGTCATCCCTACCTACAATTTGTAATGTAATAAATTGACTACTGCAAGGTAACGATAAGTAAAGAGACGTGGAAGCAGTGTGAGCACAGTTTTCTAACTGGAAAGAGGTACCTGGTTCGATTCTCCGGCCCGTATCAAGGAAACTTTTTCTTCGAAGCTAAATTCCAATCTGCAGACAGCGCTTCTTTCTAAACCGGACATGCTTTCGTAGGGCGCGATACGTAGATGACTTTCCGCAACCTCTCACTCCAATTGGAACGTGAGAGGCGTAGAATGAAAAGCGCTGCATCTTTGCTATTGTAACGGTTAAATTCTAATAAAGATTATAGAGCAATCCTTGTGCATCACATTGGAAATAAGAATGATAGCAAGGTAACTTTGTCGGTGTCTTTGTGGCAAATAACCAATTTTCAACCATTTTTCCTTCCTTTTTTCAACTTGTTTCTTCGTTCTCTCACATTTGCATGTGCAATTTGAGTTCTAATCTGTTTCTTTCTTAACTTGTTTTTCCTTGTTGGGGACTTCTTTAATTTATTTCCGTGCAGCATCCAGAAGTCTTTTAGGAATCTTATCTTTTGGTTTTGGTTTTCACGTGTTACTAATTACAATAAGGAATTTAATCCCCGGTGCTACTAAGAGGACGATAATGATTCGTCTAATTCATAACTCTTAAACTTTATACAATATTTGGTTAACCAACGAATTTGGATATGAAATTCAACTCCCTGTTTTCTGTTTGGGAAAGTCATCACAAAACGAGCTGCAGTTGAAGTTTTGTTATATACCTTGTCTTAGCCGCAAGCTAAAAGGCAACATGACATATCAATATGAACATGAAATTGAAATGCTTAATGGGCAACGAGACCACTTGCAAAGACAGCTCTCATTTTGCATCATGTTGCAAGGACCAACGGTGGGCATTGGTGACCAAAATCAATCCTGAATCCGTTGTTTATTAATAAGGGCCCTCTGTTTGCTATGCTTGTCCAGGAGTAACAAGTTTGTCACTAATTGGTTTTTAGGCCAAATGAAATGGCACTAGATGTCAAAATGACAATGGCTTCACAAAATAGCAAATTTGTTTATGGTTTTATCGGATCAAAAATGTATTCCAACTCATTATTCTGATGACTCTAAATTATTAAAAACTTATTCTCATTAAAAATTCAATCAATTGTTAATTAAGAAGTTGGCGTCCCATTTAAATGATTTTCGATTCAACACCCGACAGAATTACGAAAAATCGTTTGAAGTATTGCTCCTTCATTAGCAATTGTTGATTTTAAATATAGCAATCCAAATTTTGAGATATTTTTGGACATTTCTAAAAACAAACATGACAGCTTACATGCAATATTTAATCAAAGTTGATATGTCATAGTTTTTATTTGATATTTCTTTTACAGACGTCTTCTCACTGTAGAAGCATTTTCTAACAATACATCCAAAAATTGTTCAATTTTTTCGAGGTGTGGGGCTGAGTAACACCCGTCTCTTAGAATTGCCAACAGACAATGTCATGAAAGGTTTTAATGGCCGAACGAGGTTCAACCCTGGGGACCTCAGCTTCCCAAGTATCCAGTGAAGTAAAATAAGTAAGCACACTAACTCGAGGTGTTCCCTTGAGAGCGGTTCTTGTTTTTCCTCGAATACTCTTCTTTTATGCATCGATCAGGTCCCTGCTATCTTCGCGAACTAAAATAGAAACGGCACAAACGAAGATTCTCGGTTCAAGTAATAACTCCCTGATGCAAGGTCAAACCCGAGAAACGGCACTTTAATGAACTGCAGGGATCTTATTTCGAGGACCCTTTGATGTCAAAGTACTTCGTAAGTCCATTGGTTTTCCTTAACGTTAGATCTACCAAGGGATAAGATAACTTTCCAATTTCTCGTGCAACAAAGTGCTTCCTGTGGGCTCATACTTGATTGATTGGAGTTTACAGAGGTATTGATGTGAAGCGTTCTAGTTTGACAGTGGAACAGATGGTTAACATCGTCACTTTGGTTATAACGCTATCATCCCATTCATGCAGAGGGTTCTTTGTGTCTAAAAATTGACTCATGGCCTTAAAGTGAAGTAAGTTTCCTATCCCTCAAAGCTTAAAGCTCACCAGTTTATTGTCTCCAGAGGCACCAAGGATTAACTCATTTGTCGATTCTCCATTGTTAGGTCCATGTTGAGCCATGGAAAGTCCGCTCAAACCGTAGCAGGTATGGTAGAAGTCACGGGATTTTCCGGGCTTATCAATTAGGCCCCCACGAGATTCCTGACAACATATGAGCAAATATTCTTGAAGAGCCTCTTGGTTGAAGAGCCAACGATGTTGCGACACTAAGGGTTGATGTCTTTGGGGTTGGTCACGACTCTTTTCCTGGTGCACTTGGATTCCTGAAAAGCAAATAAGATACCAATCGTGTTAACGTAAAAGGGTGCAATACATGACTTGAACTTGGCCTTAATTATAGATGAACAGTGCAAAAAGTACAGATTCCTACACTGCTCCTCCTGTCGGCAGAACAACACACATCTAGAAAAGTTTACAAAGCTATTTCTTTTTTGCTCTAATTTAGTCCACAATGTGCATTCTGGCTGATTGACATTTCAATTATCAGTTTGTTTCCTCCTCAAACGATAACCATGATCTCTTTAAGTGACAGGAAAATCTGTGTATTAGCCATGTGAAGTAAAGGAAACTAGAGGAAATATGTAGCGCAACACCCTGATTTTGGGCATTTTGTGTGTGGGGGAAGGGGAGAATTGAGACAACCATCACTGTCACCCCGCACAGTGACCCATTTGAGTTTTCAATAATCAAATGAAGTTGTATTACAAAACTCAAAAAAATGTCATTTTTTGGTGCAGTTTAGCACCACACTAACATCATGGCTCAATATCAGGATTCTGTTTACTTCAACAAGCCGGACAAGGGAAATAATCGGCAAATTGAGTCAATGCCAGTTTCAGGTTGATTGTGATGTTTGCCCAAACTTTTCGTCCGCAAAATACCCCAAATCTGGCTACTGGACTACATTTTTGTGAAATTCCTTTATTTAACCAAGGATTCCTGTGACAGTTCAAGATCTCTCTGACTTATCATGGCTAGGTGACATGTTGGTCACACTATGCAAATAACGCTTCAACAAAGAGTTAGTTAACAAAATATTTACTCCTTCAATAATTTCTGGGACAACTAGTCCAATTAAAACGAACATTTTTGAAATATTCAATCGATATCTTGGCAGAGATGTGAATATTACCTCTTTTAGAGAGTACTTTGTGAAGGATTGGGAAGACTCCTCCTTGCCAGAATGAATAGCACCCATCTACCAATTTGTTGGTACGTCCTTGAAATCCACCTTCAAGTCGCATTTGTCGACTAGTAGCCCATCGTAACAATCGATCTTCATTACACAAGCGTTCTTTGCCCAAAAACACTAAGGAGGCAAACCCACAGAACGAGTAACCTCCATGGGCTTCCATTCCAGGGGCTCCACCAAACCCACCTTCGTAAGTCTGACACCTGCGGCAAAACTCAATTTAAAGAAAGGCTTTGTCAACGTTGAATTTTGAAAGGCAATTTTAGGGGGTAGGTAGATTAGGTAAAGTAGAACGAAAATAGATTTTAGGACTGAGTCCCTGCCAAAACTTGGAACAATCAGGGAGTACAACGCTTACGAGAGGAAATGTCTTCACTTTGGCGCCTTCTTTCCCTCAAGAACACACAAGACTGACAGGAAATCTTTAGCTTAGTCAACCAGGTTTTGAAACCATTTTTCAACCAAAGGATCTCACACCAATACATTTCAGTAGATGGCCAGCTCACCTGATCAGCCATTGTTCCGTATTCTTAAATAGATCAGGCGTGTAGACATTGGTCAAGTTGGCCACAGATAAGGCACAATAGCATCCTCGGATATCCACCTCACCATCTTGATGCATTACCAGACTTCCATCATCCATTCGAAGGCTACTAAGCCACGAGACCAAAGTCTGTCGGTTGATCACCTCAAAGGCCCGTTGGGTTCCAATAATGGCCAACGCATTCACGGCGGCATACGTTGGGGCCAGATGAGAGAGTTGTCCTGGACCGCCCCCGAACCCTCCATCAGGGTTCTGGCAACTGTCAGATAGAATTAAAAATACATTGCTTTATTGGCTTCAGCTCTTATTTGTATTTAGTAATGGATACATAAATGACCCAGATCAAGGCCAGAGGTCAAGGGCGGAGCCTCGGGAATGTTTGGATAATTGGTCGGCGACTGAAGGACTAACAATCGACCTTGTTGATAGGTTTTCTTTAACAATTGTCTTGGCTCTATAGAAGATGACCATTTGAACAAAGTGTTAGAGCACTTGAAACGCACCCAATGCCCACGAAAGTTGGCCACAAGAAAAGGTTCTTGCTCGAATGAAGTTCGTACAGAGGGCAGTACATCAAGATCATCTTGATTACTCTCAGGGAACTATTGTTCAGAGAATTAGTGGTAACAATCAAGTTACAACACAATTGAAGATAATGAAAACATGTACTGAAGACTTTTCGGGGCAAGATAATAAATAAAGAAGAAAAATAATTGACAAATATCCTCAAGGCATCCGAGAGAAAATATGATCGGAGATTTAGAAATTAAAATCTGAACGATTATACACTATTTTGAATTGCACTCTTCTTACTGATAAAGATGTGACAAGTTGTATTTTTTGAGTACATTACAAAGGAGTTTTTGAATTGAAATCGTCTCTCCTTGATAACAAGCAAAAGCCAATATCGGTTGAACGATTAAGATTGCTCCCACAAACCGTGGATTGTTTTCGATATTCAGGATGTACTGGATAATGTTGATAAAATGGCCAGTTTTGCTGCCATTTATTCTTTCAACAAGCGGGAAAAAAGCCAGTGCAAGAGGCAGGTTGAAGGTATGCATGTAATCAAACTTCATTCAAGCTTCTTTGACTCCGACGAAAAGTGAAACAAATGAAAATGTGCATCAACAAGTTCGAAATGGAAAAGTTCAAGCCTTTCTTTTGGCTTAAGTTGGGCTTGACTGGAACGTTATGACATATGGTTTCGGGCATCTCGGTTCACAAATTGTTATTCAAGGAATATCACGAAAATTTCCAAGTTTGAAAAATTAAGCAGGTACGTTTGAAGTTCCAGTTTTATATTGACCATGTTTGAAAATAGAACAATTTGTGGATAAAGCATTGGTTTCAGCGATGGGAAAAATCGAGATTGATTGAATTTCTGCCACTTTCTGCCANATAAAGCATTGGTTTCAGCGATGGGAAAAATCGAGATTGATTGAATTTCTGCCACTTTCTGCCACTTTCTGCCATGGAAAGTGGCCATGGCCAATCTAGATTCTAAAAGATGTCAAAGACAAGAAGGATCATATGGGTTGTATAAGATTTTCAAGTGTACTTTGCTAAAAAGCAATTTGGTATAGCATTGGCTGAAATGCAAACTGTTCCTCAAATGAAATTTGGGTATAATTTTTTTACTGTTTGATGGGCTGATTGAATTGACAACAGTATTCATAGACCACTTGCAGTATCCAAGGCCTAGACACAACAATTAAGGTTTTTTTCATAGTCATCAAAATGGTTATTGAATACGATTGAACTTTTTTAAACTTATTTTGGACCAATTTCTGCCATTTTCTGCCACCAACATCTGCCAGGGGGTAGAAAATGGATTTTATTAATTTCTCACCCCTGATGGGAGAGACTAAAAAAGTTGGGACTGTATACAGTGTTCAGAGAAGGTACGAAAGGTATCTGATATTGTACGTCTTCAAAAGTATCCATGAGCTTTGTCCCAATCCAGGATTTAGGGTCAATTGTAGTGACCGTAGAGGCTTAATGTGCGTTTTGAGAACACCTTCAAGCCCTCGAGAATCCAGGCTAGCTTAAACAATGAAGTCCACTTTTCTTCTTTCTTGGTCTCCCTCATTGTTTAATTTGCTTCCCGTTAATAGTCATAGGGAATAAGTAGGCCTTGTTGATCTGGTTGCATCTTTCAAGTCAGACTTGGACAAATTTTTAGATGGCATTCTAGATCGACCCTACATTCAAGGACTAGCTCGGTTTGCCAACTCAAATTCGTTGGTAGACCAAATATCATATAAAGATTGAAAGGCAATAAATAGCGAATTATAACCTTTCATTTTAATAGTACTGGGGATTACATTCCCTGTAGCGGTTAGATAAGCCCGTGAAAAATCCAAACCAATAAATAATAATAATCTGAGCTAGGTTCCAAGATGATTTTTTTTTACAAAAGTTGTTCCTTTTGTTTCAATAACAACGAAAATCATTATTAGAAGTCTTGGCATTTGCAAAAAAAAACCTTTATCAGTATTGTGAGTAACACCGTGTCAAGTTATGTGACGAATTCCAATAAGGTAGCTTTTGCAAGGCAATTAATGGGCATTCTCAAAATACGGAAACATATGGTCAGCTGTCACACTCTACGATAAATTGACAACTTTACAGAAAGCCAAGGGGGATGAAAGTGACTTGGAAGCTAAATTTACAACGTGACCAAAGTCGATCTTGGCTTTTCTTGCGCCTAGATGGGAAGCTATGGCTTTTCTGACGAGCCAAGTTGATCCTGAACCATGATATTTGAGCAAGAATGCGGGATATGTTTATCTTGGTGTCATTTGGCTTTTAGTCATGGGCTCAACCTGTCACAACGGCACATTTGACAAAACGCATAGAAAAACAAAATCAATTTATGTGTTACTTGCAATTTCAGTAGAAATATCCTGACTAGATATAAAGCGGTTACTTGGCTTTTACAAGTGGAATTTTACGTCAGACACACACACACAGAACACAAACACGTGTGCACTGACTAAAGGGCTCGGCATATTGCAAGATAAAATTATATCTTCCCGAAGAAACTATTTGAAATCATTAGACAAAAAGGTGATATAGTGGTCAACTAAATATGGGACATAATATACTTTAAAACACGCTATTGGATATTTCACACGAAATTATTTTCAATCCGTGTAGATCGTAGTCTTGAAATGAAAAGAAAATGGATTGTTCAACTTCTTATTTATACCACTGTTAAGTTTGCTGAATAATTTGGACCTCTTCAAATCAATATTGAACTGTGTTTATATTGAGGTGTGTTCGATTGGGTTATGTTATGGGGAATAGATCTGTTTTATGACAATAAAACTGGTCTTGGAACATTCAGCCTTACTATCTGACCCTAAATCTTATTCCGAGAACGTCAAGGCACAAGTTAAGCTAATTAGCAGATTTGTTTCATACAATTGTCTTCTTCTAACATTGACCGAATATCTAGAATATTAATCATGGACATAATGATTAGGCCCACCACATGATGTGACCATTACACACAAACAAGCAACATTGGGCCGTTCAGAAATTGATCCCAAACAGAATTGTTATGTCAAAAGTTTGTTCGACCATAGCCAAACTATCCCCTTCGACTTTAATTTCTTACTTACACAAACATAGATGGCATATCATTGGTTGAAACAGTTTTGCTTGACTACGCATTACTGAACTCAGTCCATGTCTGACGCCGTCCAGCATTCAATTGCTGCCGGTCAGTGCGTACAATGTGGCTGTTCCTTTGGTTCATTAGATCCTTTTACTACTGAGCAGCACTGCCTTGTAAGCTAGCAATTTATTGAATATCTATACCACTTCATTAGAGAGCAGTTCCATTGGTCTCTGCTGGAACATGAGAACACCAATAGGCCAATCATGAACAAAGGCACGCATATTGAGGAAAAGGTGAGCAACCATGACTAACAGGTATTAAGAGGGAGAAAACTCCGATCGAAACGATAGATATTAGTCTCAAAAATTGATTGAAGGCTTGAATGGATTATTGAATGGGCGTTTCTGTTGGTATTAGATTCAACTTTGACCTAAACAAAATATTTCATAGGAGTTAGGTCTCGATTGCTAAGAGTCCAAATATCCTTGCCAACAAAGACATTTCTTTTCCTTATTGTCCATTTCATTGTAGACGACTGGGAAGGGCCTTTCGACCTCCGAAAAAGCAATTGTCTTTAAATCACTACTCTTTCTCTTCATTGCTTAGAAAAAAAAACACTCGAACGTTGCTAATTATAACTGCAAGAGCTGAGTATCGTGGTGCTAGATACTCGCATCATGAAGGAGGAACAACCGATTATTGAAAAGGGCGTCAATTTGGATTTGAAAGCACTGCAGTTGCGAAAGCCCACCCCAATCATTTAAAACCATACATATGTGCGTGTCTGGGCAACCCTCGCATTTCTTGAATAATGCCGTTTCAAATACATTTGGACCATTCATCTCATCATAAGTGACTTGTAGGGATAGATTTCATTTCACCTCTTCTTCAACGTCTAACTTTAAGGAAACAAAATGATTTCATTAACTATTCAATGCGTCTCTTCATTCACGGACGTAGTAAAATATGAAAGAAAAAGGCTACCTTTTTACAAAACCACAAAAGGACACAATTCCTTCACCAAAGCTGATTAAGCTAACGTATTCGGAAAAGATGACAATTGATCATACTTGAGTGGAATCGTCGCTTTTACCTGTACAAAAATGATCGAATGGAGTTTCAAGAGCACCTTAACGATAATATACAGTAGATGAACTTTAACCAAGAAAAAAGTTGACTTTATTGCAACCCGTATTTTATACGTTTTGACTCCAAAAGCACAATTGACTCCATTCCTGTGGTCAAATAGTGAGCCAAAACTTTAAATTTGACAAAATATCAAACCTTGCCAATTTTTTGAGCCAAACTGTACTTTATGAGCGTTGCCGATTATTAAGTCAGATCGGTGTTGTTATTACATTCAACTGTTTCTTTTGATGATAAAATTGGCAAAAGAAAAATGGGTGAAATAGATATCATATAAAGGGACTTGATTGATCTACCCAAGAAAAAATATTTATTATTGTTCCACGGCGAAAGTAAAAGAGTTGCAAAGGACCTTGACAAGACCTTGAGAATCAACGCAATTGTTGGGCAAAAATGGAACAAAATCTCCCGGATAGAGAGAGAATATCGACGACATTTCACGCTATTTTGAAGGGTCCTCTTCAAGATTCATAAGCACTACCTGCGTCATAGATTGGGCATATCCAGTAAGCATAAAAGATAAACGACATGGATTGGATGAGCTATCTTTGGTATACGTAAAACAAGTGGCTCTTATCTTAGTCTGATCCTTAAAGCGGCTATTGAATACATGCAAAAAACAAACAAATGGGTTTTTCATACTCGACATGAAAATCAAAAGTGCAAGCCCAAACATGAGACAAGGAATCAGTTTCCTGATTTCCAATCCAAGAGTCAGAAAATACCATAGACGACGGTACAAAGTCTCTTGAACTGGCATGGTTTCTCAAGCAGTTATAGGGGATGTGTTCCATCTAGACAGGAGTTTAAAAAAACACCAATCGAAAAACAGAAGCAAACGTAATGGAACTGTTGAAGCCTGGTTCTCGCACATTCCGCCAACTAGCTTGGTCAAAACATTTATTGTCCGTTTTTTGGCCTACCTTCCCAAAAACTCGATCACTCGCTCTTTGAGCTCATCCTCGATGAGAGCATCACAAAGTTCCAATGAATGCAAAATCCAATAGATCAGCCAGGGCCTGGAGGCATCAAGGCACGCATAGCCTTCGCTCAATTCCTCCAAACCACGACGGCAAAACTTTTGGGTAGCCGAACGCCTTAGGTTAGGAAGAGCTGAACTTTTGTGGCTCGACTCGTACAATCGCAAACAACTGGCCTCCACGGCCCTCTGGAAAGCAAACACACCCTTCATTACTTATGAACGAAAAATGCTTTCCCAATTTTAAGACCTAGGGGCTTCATCTTAATGCAATAATCTTTGGTCAGACTTCAGTTTGCACTTACTGGTTACGCCAAAAAGTCAAAGGTACATTAACTTCTCATGACATGATTTCCCATTGAAGGAACGGCATCCCTTTGTAAGTTCTAATCATTGAGCGATGTAATCTGGACATTGATTGATATTTCATACTGAAATATTTGGTGTGTTCAAATTACATTAGAAATGAAAGTGCATCGCATGTATGCATTAAAAGTACAAAAATTGGCATTTGGTATTTCACATCAGGGGCAATAATTTAACTAATCTGCTTTTCGCATTATGTTCAAACGTCATTGAAACTGTCTACAGGTAACACAAAATCACGCTATGCGCTTCGTAGGAGGGAAAAAACTGCGCGATGGGCTCAGCACTCGGCACCTCATCGAAGTGATCTCTATCATTGAACTAGTGGTTGGCTCAATACTCCAGGCCTTGATTTGCGACATTTCGTCTCTCTCGGAGCATCTCCGGTTCCAAGCATCGACGGGCGTCACCACCCATAGATCATGTGGGAGCAACTTCCTTTACATCCTTCATCCCAGCTCCAACACTGTAGGATTGCCGGATGGTGGCTGTTGACTAGATATTGTTTGATCGTTTGTGCAGGTGTTTATAATAAGGGAAAATGTCTATGGCGAGTATGATGGTAGGAGCAGGAGTGGTGATAAATGCAGATTGATATCGGTGACTAGAATATAACAAACACTAAGAAAGATTTCGCGACCAAGGGCATTCGAATATACAATAGACTCCCAGCCGAACTGAGATGCGCCCAAAGTGCGGGTATATTCAATCAAGGCGGGACGAAGTTCGTCAAGTCCCTGAGTAAAAGACGCTTATCCTAAGAATTCATTCTTACATCCATCAGTGGATAATAACGAAGAGGGAAACAAAATATATCAAACAAAACATACATGGAAAAGACACTTATGTAAAATTTAGTTATGGCCTCAATTCTCATGAAAACATGTTACAACTTTATATCAACTGTAAATGCGTTGAACATCAGCTGATATGACAAGATAACGTCACTGTGCTCTTTTATAGTGCATAAACCTTCATTTATAGAGCTCAGGAATGCATCAATATACTACATACCGCGTAAAAAAGGTGAAAGTAGTCTGATATTCTGATATACCTAGGTAGCAGATTCTATCAAGCTTTGATTACCTGTTCAACGGAAGTGGCTGTGGGTGTGGATTCGTCCAAGAAGACACTTTGTCGAATCACGTCCAGAGTTCGGTTACTAATGCCCGAGGAGAAAGACATGCTTCAACATCAACTGGACGGAGATGGTTGTCTGTGAAACGGGATTTTTTGGATAGGAATTTGTTTTGCCAGTCAGTGGAGCACACAATAAGACACACGGCCTCAAGGTGACCAGATTATGAGCCGGGGTGAGAATCATGGATGGGGGATTCTTTTCAAGAGAGCTCGATTGATCACTCAATGAAAGCACTAATGGCAACATAGAGGCTGAGATGCAAATAGAATATGGTATTCTCACCTTTAGTGTGTCAAAATATGTATTAAAAGCAAAAAATAAAAAATCCGTTCGGATCTAAATGCAAGTCTTATAGCTGGTAGTAAATTCAGATTGGTCCATCAACTCAAAGTCGTTGGCTGACCAAATATTACATCAAGTTCAAATGGTAGCAAATAATCTTTCATTTCAATAGAGTGCGAATTGAGTAGGAATAGAATTCCTGGAAGCGGCCAAAGAAGCCCGTGAAAAATAAAACGAGGCCAAAATGTCTTAAGTATGGTCACCTTGGGTAAGAGTCTCGCACGTCTAGAGATTGGATGGTTGGTGTCTATCANTAGCTGGTAGTAAATTCAGATTGGTCCATCAACTCAAAGTCGTTGGCTGACCAAATATTATATCAAGTTCAAATGGTAGCAAATAATCTTTCTGTTCAATAGAGTGCGAATTGAGTGGGAATAGAATTCCTGGAAGCGGCCAAAGAAGCCCGAGAAAAATAAAACGAGGCCAAAATGTCTTAAGTATGGTCACCTTGGGTAAGAGTCTCGCACGTCTAGAGATTGGATGGTTGGTGTCTATCAAACAGCTGACGGTTCAAAAAGGCGCCAAGTTTGAGCCAAGCGGAAGGAAGAGAATATCTTCTCTCTGCCATCCCTCTAGGGAGTGTGTCTGTTTCTTGGGATCGGAAAGAGACATTCGTTAACGAAAGTTACATAAGAAGATGTACGGAGACTTCTTGGGTACGTTGACTGCGTAATATGGAATAACCTCATTTCTGGCAGAGTTGGGTATTGTTAAGCAATAGGTTTTCGCTTTAATGAAAATGATTTGCTCTTAATTTAGGTCAAAATCGGCAATGCTTGCTTGGGATTTAAAACTGGACTAAATTTTTATGCTTTCATATTTTGTACATGAATATGTTTGGGCTGGTATTGTAAGTTCTGCTACAGAAATGTTTTGAGCCATCCATTTCAAAAAACGATGGAGGGCCAAAATTAGTCATCATAGGCGGAGCATAACTTCATAAAACGGTTGATTTAGATAGAATGAGGCGATCTGGGCATTCCCTTAATTAAGGAAGAAAAGTAACTCTCAAGGGCCGTCATCGAATTCTTTTGTACCATTCAACAACCACCTGTGCTTCCCAATAAGTGCCAAATCCATGGAACTAGATCCAAAGTTTTTGTAGGATGCATTATGGTGTGTGATATTTTGACATGATGACTGTTTGGTTTTCCTTCATTCTTATTCATCCAACCCAAACTTGACAAGATATTCATTCATATACCATTCTACCGCAGTTGCACGGCTACTCGTTTTATCATCCTGAAGAGGACCCGAAGTAAAGTTTGGAATAGCTCTGTTGGTCTGGTGAACCAGGGATGCGAACATTAATCGTCATATCTGTGTGATGGAACCTTAACATCGAGATGAAAATGGCCTTTTGTGGCGCTTTTTGTAGCCACCTTTCTTTATGAAACAGAGGTGGATGTAGGCACGCCTTCAGCTATTCCCTGGAAAGAACAACCTTTGTGAAAGATTGATCCAGACACAAAATATTAACACTGTTGGGCCTAAATAGATGTACTTAGGTAAAAATGACTTGCTAAAAGCAGGATACTCGCCAACGGTTTTACTTTTAGACAAAACTGCTTTAAGGGACATTAATTGTCTTTCCCTACTCAAATACACATCTGACAATCCTCATGATTGACTCTCAATTGCAGTATTGATGAAGTATTAATCCAAATGACATTAAGCACGGATACCTAGAAATATTTAAGTGCTCTTTACATGAAGATGAATATGGCATCCAAGGCGTTGCAAAGAAAAATAGTGTTTTTATTTGCATCCCACAACAGGATCTACAAACTTCATTGCCTAGAAAGGTGCTTCTACATTTTCAGTATGCCAATTAACGCCATTCCTAACATCAGTCCATCTGTTTTTTTTCCAAATTTCAAACACGTTCAGTTAATGCCAGTCATTCCCAATTATTTTGATAGCAAGACTTCCAATCCTGTCTTCAAGTTCTTCGGTAGCTTCCATTTCAGTAGAAACAAAGCACAGGAGTTGGAAACACTCAAGATGAAGTGGCATTTCACAAGAACGCAACTGAAGGCAATTTTGGCCTTATTTTGACGGTAATTCCTTGGGATTCGGATTCTTACAACCACGGTCCGTCTGTTCGTAGAACCAGTGACCAGGTCTTTCTTAGTACAGGCTTTTCTTACAGATAATGAGATTTCATATCTTAGTCCACTTCAGAGGTTGATTTAATCACCTCCCCACTCCCTTTCTAAAGAATCAAGAGAGAGAAAGAGCAAGAACACCATCCATGATTACTCGCTCGGTCTTTCTCTCCTCGTGAGAATCATCGGTCGGCGATGGCTTGGTCCATCCACGTTTGTCCTCTCTATCCACTCTCCGATCGTCTCATTTCTCTGCGACGGATGGAGATGGGGAATTTCAAGGTACATCAATCGTCAGTCAACCTTGGGGTCTGAAGAGAGATTGAGCACTGGGATTCCATTAGAAGATTGCATTTACAAGACAAGAGGAGCATGGTATTTTTTCAATAAGTTTGTCTGCTTGGGACAGAACCATGAACCAAACTTGGAAGATCCACACCGTAAATCGGTCTTTAGAAGTGGTGCCAATGGATCAGGAAGATCAAGCCAATATGGGTGAAGATCAGATCTTTACGTACGTGACAGAAGGCATAATCCTGAGTTGCGTTTGCATATTCGGCATGGTTGGGAACTTCCTATCACTCATTGTGATGTTGAAGAGCTCGGCTAGAGCGGCCTTTTCCAATCATCTGCGTGGTCTTGCTATCTTCGACACTTTCTTCCTGTTCATGGCTCTTCTTAACATGGGTCTACCAAAATTGTGGCCTTGGTATCGGGAGGGCCTCTTCATGGACCTGATCAACCTTTTATTCGGATTACTTCACACGTCCCGCGTTGGATCCGTCTGTTTTACCGTGAGTGTCAATGTGGATCGATTATGTGTGATTGTCTTTCCACTTAAGCCATGTGGTTGGAAACGATATCTGATTCCACTGGCGATCATCATTGCTGTTCTATACGATCTTCCGCGCTTTTTCGAGTTTGACGTGGTGACCAACCCGCGGTCTGGCCAAAAACACGTCTTCACCACGGCATTGAGGAAAAACGCGTTATATGTGTCCTTGTATGTTTTTTGGAGCAAGTTCATCTTCTTTGAAATCATCCCGTATGTGACGATTCTCATCTGTAACATTTTCATCATCGTGAAGATCAGAAAATCCCAACAGTTTCGCCGGAAGTTCAACGTGACCGAATCAGGAGGTCGGTCCAATCCAGTTCAGGAAATTCAACCGGTTGGCAGTGTGGCCAGGTATCCGTTACAAACAGTCATTCAGACTGAGCCGCATGTCCAGACCTCATTAATGATGAGGGAAGTCAGTCAGAAGTACCCGAAAAAGCGCTTTCTTCAGAAGCAGGCGGAGGAGCACCATCTTGGCATCATCTTGGTTGGCTTGTCCTCGCTTTTCATCGTCTGTCAGTCATTCAAGATCGTCCCAGATCTATACGAAATATATTGGTGCTCTCCCGGTGAGGAATGCCCTATGGAGGGCATCAGTAACTCAGTGATGCGATTATCCCATCTGTTGGTATGCATCAATTCTGCGGCGAACTTCTTGATCTACTACATGAATGGAGAGAAATTCCGCTTGGCTTGGGCTGAAACCTACGGGTGCCCACTGCGATATTGCTGGAATCTCCGGCCCTCCAAACTCACGCAATCTCTGCGGGGGTCGTTTAGCTCGATTATCAGGGAGCAACCCAAACGGTTCGAAGATTTCCGTCAAGTGACTTCATTTGATGTGTAATCTGCAATGGAAAGTAGAACAAGCTGCTGTATATTTAATGTTATGGCTAGTCTGTCTTAGAGATACACATAACTAAAATATAATTGGTGAATAAAAAGTGTTTAACCGAAAAGCCAGACTTCAGTAGCACAATTATTTAAACAGGGTTGTATTTGGTCACTTCCAAATCAAAACATTTATATTGATTGATTGGACTTGGAAGGTCAATGTCTAAGATTGTTGGGAACCTGACCTTTCCGGAGGTGATTCCCAGACACCAATTGTCCTTGTCGGTCAGGGAATTGATAACATCCTATTTTCCTTGGGCAGCCATCCTGTTTATGTTCTGTCTTCTCTTTCCCTCTTGACTGCTTTCAAGTACACTGACCAATTTCTAGTCATGAACATTGTGATATCAAATCATAATTGACTAATCTATTGCTCAACCCATTCGAACCTTTTTACATATCAAACCATACCTGTATATTGGGTACCCGCCTACTTTCTCATTGATTTGTTCGCCATGGCATTACCATGAGTGGCAATGGAGATTATATGATACGTTTTGTTCATAACTAAAAAGGCGTACACGCAACCAAAATCCTTATAATAGAACGAGCACGAAATATGGTGGACTTAATCTCGTGGCTCAATCTTGTCTTAATTAGGCCCTGTCAAAGGAATTTTTTAGGCATTCGTACATCATTGGGTCGGAGCAAATGCGTCTTGGTGCCAGAGGCGCAGTACAAACCATACGAGGAGTCAATTTGAACGGTCTCCTTATTCTCCTCGTGCCCTCATGTGCCGCAAATTTTGAGGTCAGTTTGAACCAAAGGCCTATCACCATTGAGGAAAAAAAATAGACTCTCGGTGAGTTGGATGGCGCTACACCCATTTTCCAAAACATAGCCTCTCAGTCTTGAAGTGTACTTACTCGGGGAAATATCTAGAGACGAAAGTACTTAAGTCTCTAGGTATATCTATGCCTATTTTCAACTGCATTACTGTCTTAGTTCCATCTAGCCCTCTAGTTACATCTACTACATCTTCAAAAGACACCTTGTAACAGAATTAATTTCTTAAAAAGTGGCGAAAAGCAAACAACTCCCTTTCCCCACCGTTACTTGTGTTGCACGCACACCCAAATACGCAACCCATATAGTTGAGGGGATCATGAATTCAATTGTTGACGGGATGGATGGGTGGGAAAGAAGTATGTGAACATGCAGAGCTTAAATGGGGACATTTAAGCAATCTTTGGCAAGGTAGTTTGTTTGGTGGTACCAGAGCATGCCTCATTGTCCGAGTATGTGGCGAAGAAGGTAAGAAGCGAGTGGAGAACAAGCTGAACTAGTGACATTAGTGACAGGAGGGAAGAGATTCATAATGTCACGACAACTACACTACTCATCAGCACTAAGTTCAAACATGCTGTCAAAAATACTCAGATTTAACGAAAAGTCCCCAAAAGAATGTAATCATCTTTACTATTTCAACGAAAAAGTTGCTACATTTCCCCTCCTTTTCCATTTGTTGCTAAAGTCAACGCTAGAGTCTTCAAGAGTACTTCATGATTTCGATTACCAATATTTCATTGAAATAAAATGTTTGATTTATATAAAATTTCTTTCGAAAAGACTTAATTCTTCTAGTCTTAACCATCTATTTAACATGGCGTCATGAACGTGGCTAGACATAGGCAAAAAAAGAAGAATTTACCCAGGCTATATTACAAAATACAAAAATGTCTCCCACGGCAAATTACTAGATTCAGGAAACCCTTTAACATTAAGAAAAGGGCATTTCGAAAGACCGTGAAGACCTTGAATGTTCTCTACAAGAGGTTCGAATTGTGCGCAATAATGTGGCAAAATAGTAAACAAGACAAATTTAGAGCGTGGGCGAGGGCATTAGAAATTTGATGTACAGAATCCTTTTAGTCTTGTTGACTGCATTGCATTGCCTATCTTTTTTTTCGATAAGTCGAAAGCCACTCTCTGTTGAAGCAAATCCTCCAAAAGCATATTTTCAAAATCAAAGTGCATCTTGATCTTTTCGAGGACACTTTAAAAAATCTTCCCCTTCTTTGAGTCCGCGAGCTTGTACGAAAAGGAGTGGCCATGGGTCTTGGAACAAATCTCTCCCAAATCTGATTAGGAGGCTCAAAACAAACCGGATGAGAACTCCCCAATAAACCGTGGCATTTGATTTTAACCACTTTTCATGGGTTGGAAGAGCTGAAGCGGCATATGTGCAATTGATGAACATACAAATTTTGAACCAATGGATCATTGAAGATGAAGGTAAGGAACCATCGACTTTGTTGCAATATGGACAAATGGAAAGTTCAGGTTTGCCCACATTTGCGAGCAATGAGTGAAGTGTACCATAAAATACAAATGTCCCCGTGGACCATCAAACCATTTCCATATTTGGACCCAATTTTCTGTTCCATCCTCGTCTTGACTGTACAGTACGTACTCGTTTTCAGTCCGAGGAGAGGCTCTCGCTGGCTCTCTATCTAACCTTAGCCTCTCGCTTAGCTCCAATGATCATGGGATCATGTTGTCCAAGTTGTTCCACCGGAATGGCAACACATGCCATGTGGTTTTATAGTCTTGCACGTGCACGATCCTCTGTCGCTTTTGAGGATAACCAATTCGACACCCGTCATTGGGAGAACATTGAGAATGGGAAGCGACTCAAGATGATACCACCGCCTTCTTCGACGAATCGACATTACACGGAATGTTCCCCATGGAGATACATGTTCCATTGTGCCAAACCAAGCAATCAAACTATTTCAAACCCCTTCTAACGACAAGATTCTTGATTAAAAAGCTTTTGTTATTGAGCCTGCACGACATTTTCGTTACAAGTTACAATTCGAACCAACTTTTACTAAAACCATGGAAAAGATGTTCTACTGCAGAACCAACTATATGTGGTTATTGTACAATATACAGATGCTTAAATACGCTTAGATGTTCTAAAATGTTCCAACAGGTACAAGGGAAAATTGAATTGAGGCAATGGCACAAGTCGGGGATAATTTGACCGTCAGAGGTCGTGTGGGGGAGAGTACCTAGAAATCCAGCGTGGCCCAATGATCAGCTCACGAAAAACCTAGACTCTGGCAATGTTTGAACATCAGTTTTAGTTTGAGATACAAGAAGCTAGATTGCCAATTTAAAATAACTGGACATTAAACAGGGTACAACGGGCGCAAAAACGTAGCTAATTTGGAAATTGTGTTCCTACAACCTCCCAAATCTAAGAGTCTTCACCTAAATCTGGTCAACCTGAAAAAACTGTTGGCAAATTGCTGAAACCTATTAATGCCCATCTGAAGCTTGCTTTCCATCAATATCAGGTTTAAGTGGTCGTGGAGAGTAGGCTCCAATACACGGGAAAAGGTAATGCGTGACATGGCGAGATGCCCGTGCAAGGCGTTTTGTTCCATTCATTGCTTCAGTTCTACGCCATGCAGCTTTTCACTTTATTAGGACATCTCCTCTCTAGCTCACTCAAGTGTCAAACATTAGAACGAGATCTCGACGTATGCCATTGTTTTATCATTTAGTCGCTGTTCTCGTTGATACGGTTGCTAGCCTTGTGACTTGAACCTGGACGGTCGTACTCTTAATCCTAAACCCCGATTAATGCATGGAATACATTGGGGAGACACAAATCAATAGTGCTTACAAACACAATTTGACCTTAAACGTTCTCATTATGTTGGTGTGTAATCCAAATGCTTGAGGGGGATCTCTGAGTACGTGTAAAGAGGCTTAATTAGACTGATAGGATGAGCAAGAAACCCAAAAACCTTGTGATTGCAATGTGAAAAGTGCTAGACATTTTTGTGATCGCGCTTGGTTTGGGTCTAATTTGTTCCATTTCTCCAAACTGGTTTGGACCAATTCTGAATTATGCTTTGCTTTGGCATTGCGCTGGGTTTCTCCTCAAAGTTGCCAGGGAACATCCACTTTGTTAGAATATAGTAGCTCTGCAGAGCTTGACCAGATCTAGGCAAGGGTACATTTATGCTTGGAGACACTTAGAGCGGAGAATATTTGCGCATGTATGCTATAAACGAAGTAACAAAATTCAACACGAATCGTATTTCAACACAATATGTTACTAAAGTAAGTACATGTACCACAGTAACTTCTGTTTTATATGACGGTGCATTGCTCGCATTGCAATGTCAATGGGGAACGACCAACTCTTTTAGGTACACCAAATTGAAGGTTACACTTCGTAAGAAATGGATCATGAAAAATTGACAAGTAGAAATCAAGGGGAGATTTTCAAGCTAATTAGTGATTACGTACAATTGAAGCCCTCAGTTTTAAAAAAGTAGTTTCAGTTGTCCCAGTAATAATATGGCCTTGTCTTGACTATTTGAAATAATTTTTGTTTAAAATGGCTTCTTAAGAATCGAAAAAATTAAGAAGAGAGCGAGAGTTTGTCATGTAGAGAATTTCGAAGGAACTTTGTGATCCCTAGTTTGAAAAAATGTAAGCTTGCGTTCAAAAATATCTGACGTGTTTTTTTCAAAAAGGAACAAACACTTCAGAGTATTGTTCATAATGATGGGAAACTAAGTTATAATATACACCCATCTGGCCTTGTCAGTTAAACCAATTTCGGACAACCATTCCGGTTTGTTGTTCCAAGCAACGCTTGAGTTCATCACGTTCTATGAACCAAACCTCAAGTGAGTCAAGTATCGTATCCCTTAATCAGACATAGCCATCGAAAACATCAAAGTCCATTAGTTTCTCACCACTCAATCGCTCAACAATGTGTTTGATCCCACTTGAATAGAGCGCCTGATTAGGAACCAGAGGCTCATTTTTAAAGGTCTCCAAAATGCCTGTTTCCCCCACACATATGGATGGCATTTAATAAAGCACTTCGCCATAGCAACCGTAGCTAATCTGGTTGGGTTGGATTTTTTGGCAAAAGCTCGACATCTCCGAGGACCGGGTGTGAATGAGCCCCGGTGTTTGCTATATATGTTAATGGGTCTTTGCCAACTTCTAGTCCATGGTTGCAAATGATGGTGGATGAGGACTGCTCGGTGTCTTGCCGGGAACACTTTAAGAATTGCCATCAGCAATTACACACGAGGATGAATATCAGGGATTCTACTAGATATTTTTTGGGGGAAATGAAATCGGATCCGAAGTATACCCATGGATGAAGATCTTCAATCAAAACGTTGATTATCAATTTCAAGTTTTGAAACCAGACCAATCTTTCGAGCACGTAGGAAAAGGGTATTGTTGGCGACCCTAGAAACATTGCCACTTTATCACTGTCTCGTATCCATTCCCTGTCCTCGTCGTCTCATAGGTCCTGGACATATAAAAGAAGGATTTCCACAGCATAAAGCATAGCGCCACCGAATTGGCTGGCAAAGCTCATTGCCCTCTCTACCATTACAACTTCCTCTCGCACATACACATATTGCACATGGAGCGAGAGAGAGAGAACGTCGTATCCTGCCCTATGGGACGGATACCAAGTTCGAGGGAAGCTCCTTTTGCGCGTGCCACCCTTGAGCGTACAAACAGAACCGAGCGAAGGACAAAGAGCGACCACGAGCAAGGGCTTCTACAACCCTCCTCCCCTTTCCTTCCAAGGGAAAAACGTGGATCCTGTTCCGAAACGATCGATATTCCGAGTGGATTCGTTCATGGGACGGATCCTCGTCTTGACTTTTAGAATAGTTTCGAGGACCGTGGATCCTTAACAGATGAAAGTGGTCCAAAAATGGAAAAAATGATAGCGCAAAAATTGAACCGTCTTTTCAAGTGCTGGTGGATGGATTGTTCATTATCAGCAATTCTAGATACCGCCATATTTACCCCCCACGTACTCCTCCCCCCCTCCCCCCCCCGTTTTTCCTTCCATCTTTCTTCTAGATCGTGGTCCTTTCTATGGACGATCGTCGTTGGATCTCCTAACTCGCTTCCCTCCATCTCGACCAAGTCTGAGATCCAAATGGCGCCAGCGACTTGGCACCAACCCACCACACCAAGGGAGTACGGCAGTAAATCCTCGATATATTCCACGTTCCTTGTTCACCCAAGCGTCCCGAAGGGAACGAAGACAACTTTTGCCAATACAAACCCTGCTAGGGTGGTGGGTGAATGGTGAGTGTGCGTGAGTGAGTGTGCCATAGTGGTGGAGGCTGATTCCAAACAAGTGGAATTAAGGAGAATACATTTGTTGGCCAGTTCCAAAATAGAAATGGAAGCGGATGGCGATGGTCTTCGGAGTCTTGAACGAGGGTAGCTGACTTCCAGAGTCCAAACAGTATCCATTCAATCAAGAGATCCATTGTTGGAATTCGATGATGCCGCTTTAGGATCGGTCAAGAAGCAAATCTACTATTGAGGAGTTCAATAGAAATGTGTGAAAGTGAAATGAAGTGAGTGCTTCAACCTAGGACGACTTTTATGTGTAATTCAGGGCTACCACAGTTATGGACGGAAACAAACCTGCTGGGGCTATGGTCCCTGAAAACAACGGCACTATTATCGAAGATGACCAACAACTGTACGATTGGGGAATCGAGAACCAACTAGATCAATACTATCATGGAAACAGCGGGGCTGGCCATGGCCCTCAACATAATTCTTCAGTACTGCATGGAGTACCCGAAAGCGAATTACCTCATCCAAGTTACCCTGAGCAAAGTTCTGGCCCCGGGTATCTCTCGACACATTCTCATGACTTCCAACAAAGATATACAAATATGCCCCCACACCCGTCCTATCAAGATACCCATTCCATGTCCAATTGCCATGCTCCACCTTACTCCCCTGGCCAAGACACGGTTTCAAGTGGACAGATGGATGGCGACAGTGATATCAAAGCGGGAATATTCTCCCAAACCAAAGTTGGAAGGACCATGATGCCGCGAGTGGATATGGATGCCAATGAAGTTTTAAAGGTACGCTTCCAACGATTTCTGATATACCATCAAGGCACGATTCAATGTCATTTTGAAATGTGTTAACTTTTGTCATAATCAACCTTCTCTTTAGGTGGAACGAAAACGAGCCCGTAACAGACTGGCAGCCTCCAAATGCCGAATGAGGAAGTTGGAACGAATTGCAGTCTTGGACGACCAAGCCCGGCAGTTGCGTGAAGAGAATGAAAAACTTGCGTCCTTTTCGGACAAGCTCCGGGCCCAAATCTATGAATTGAAGCAAGAATTGCGGTGGCACGTCAATAATGGCTGTAAATTGGTGAATTCCGGTTCGAAAGCCCTGGCAGACGTGGCCAGTCCCGATAGCACAACTTCTCATTTGAAACACCACCCCACCAGCCAAATTATCAAGTCAGATGGACGCCCAACCCAAGCACTTCTTACCGAGAAGCCGAAGATCAAAACAGAATGGTCTGAGGTTTCGTGATTATATTGATACCTTGCGAAGTGCATCCCATCTAAAATGTGCAGAACATATTTTTAATAAGAAACACGACAATATCCATCCAAAAACACACAATTTTGCAGTATTTTTGGACAAAACTAAGCAAAATATTGATGGCCAATGAGATCTTCATAGTAATATTTTGACACGGTATTTTTGCACATGGTGCCGTCAAATTTCATTCTAAATACAATTCCAATCCCAAATGCAATACATGTATATTTTTGTCCTTCTCGCAATTCTATCCATGACCACTTCTTTTTAATCATAGCTCAATTCAGTTGGCTCATCGTTATTATTCTCTTTGTTGAGTTTTATTGTGTTCAAGTAGAAATCACAGTCTTTAAAATAACAAGAGGAAATGTATGGATATGAATAAATATGGCAAATGAAAAGAGGATTCTTAATAATTGACATCGATCATATTGCAGGTGACAGACCTAGGCCTGGTAGGGGCTGTAAGGAGCGGGCTTATAAGGAGCGGGCTTATAAGGAGCGGGCTTATAAGGAGCTGGGGCAGGCTTATAAGGTGCAGGTTCGGCCTTATAAGCAGCAGGCTCAGGTTGATAAGGAGCAGGTTTGTAAGGGGCGGGCTTATAAGGGGCGGGCTTGTAAGGAGCGGGCTTGTAGGGGGCAGGGGCGGGGTGGTAAGAACCATGCTCGGCCTTGTGGTGCTTCTTGGTGGTGTAATCCTCGCAGATTTCACCCTCATATTTCACATCAGCGTGGTACGCTTTGTATTCATCGACATAGTAGTCTACGATTTGAGTGCGGCAGTCGGGAAGTTGAACACGGTATTGACCTAGAACGATGAGGGAGAGTGAGAATGACTGGTTCAAGAACTTCCGCATCATTCGCGGTTCAAATCATCTGAAGTAATTGAAGGCCCTTTATGGATGCAGTAATGACCTTTGGCGTTGCCAATTTCCAATTTTCAGACTAAACTTCGTAAGCTATTGAAAAGACGTCCACGCACTTTTAGCCGACGTGCGTATAAGCACGTTGTCAGTTCTTTGCCGTTCAAGGTAATGGGTAAGTTTTTACCATTGATGGACTGAAACAACCGCAGCGAAAATAAAGCGCTCCAAGGTGAAAATCGAGGCAAGAATGAGAAACGAAACATAGTTTTGAAGATTCTTTCCAAAATGTTGCCACTCCAACCATGACAAGGAAGTACTAATAGATTGTGAATGCCAAGCCATCGGAATTGGATTGATCTGCGCTTCAAATCCATCAAACAAAATAACTCAGATATTTGATAAATTCCCAATGGCAAGTCACAATGCGAACCACTTACCCTTGACTTGGTATCCATCTCGCTCCTCGTGCTTGGAGTGCACATTGGGGTTACCGTATTCGTCATACTCTTTCACGTCATAGCCGTAAGCGTAGTTCTTCTGGAATTTTTGAAGCAAAAAACAAAACATGAAGAATTGAAACTTAAATCCGTGTTGCCGTAACTTCCGAGTCACTTACGGGCTCTTCCTCGTGATAAGGGTCGGGCTTATGGTAAGAAGGGGCGGGATGGTAAGGAGCAGGCTTGTAAGGGGCAGGAGCCGGATGGTAGGCGGGCTCTGGGTGATAAGGGGCGGGCTCAGGTTGGTAAGGGGCCGGCTGGTAAGGGGCACGGTCAGCGACGGCGCTGGCCACCAAGAAAGAGGAGATAACGGCAAAGCACTGGAATAAACGGAATAAACAATAGAACAAAATCAAACATAGAGGAAGATCACTTGAAGAGAGACAAAAACTTCACAATGATTTATCTGCAACACTCACCTTCATGGTTGAGAGTTCAAATTGGACTGATTTTTGGGATCCAGGATTCCTTGGCTCGTAAGATTGGCTTGCCTTCTCCGTTTACCCACCCTTGACGCTAAACCTGCGTCAATCCAAAAAGATAGGCAACAATTGTACCCTGAGGCACTCCTCCGAATCCAGAGCGTAACCTACAGTACTCTAGACTGGCTTTGGAGGGGCTTGTCCGTGGTTGACGCCCGTTTGTTCATCCCAATCGTCTTTGTCGGATATGCAGTACGGTGGACTCAGAACTCGGGTGCGTTCTTTCTGTTTCCTCGGGCAGTTTCTATTGGCGGGCAAGGAAGAACATTTTGGGAGATGCTTCAAGGTGGTGGTTGGTGGTCGGAGCCAACGCCTAAGACGATGCTGATCCTCATCATCATGATCAACAACGTCATCATCATGCCCTTACCACTTACAGTACGCTTACAGTATGTAGGAATAGGCGAGGGTTGGAACTTCCATTCCGAAGCTGAGTGTTGGTTCTCTGAATATGATTTTGGCAAGGCGATCAAGCGATCAATATTGCTGTGCACATTCGATGCAAGAAAGGTCATATTGGGGAAGTAGGAATTATGGTAAACCTTCCTCGCCACCAACAACTCAAACTGAGGTGAAGCTTGTTAGAATATTTCGTCCTACAATCGGGAAATGATGCGTTTTCCTGCCTTCCGTCTCAAGTTCAGATGTAAAGATGAACAAATCTAATAAGATTACAAATATCCAGGGTTGCTTTGTTTGAAGCCCTTTCCTCAACGTGACACATGTCGAGGTCGATCATACACTTTACCAATTTAGAGCCATCTCGATTGTATGAAGTCCAGCATAGGTAATGGCAACTCTTTGAACCTCTTCAAAGAATTGAATTGATGCGGAAGTGACGCAGGAATGAGCCTCGAAGGCGTGGTTGACAAGAGAGGGGAGGGGAGGGGTCATTTCATGGGCAATTCATTGTACTTGATTGCGGGTCGCGTCTGACAGGCTTGACTCGGCTCCTTAGCAGGAAATAGCCTTATCAACCACTGCTTTGGCTTAATGAGCACAACCATTCATAGTCTTGGTAGCTAGGCTAATAGCTTTGGAAGAGCAAGCATCTTTGGTTCAAACCGGAAAACGTGCCAAGCCCATGTGAGAACGGGGAAGTTCGTCAATAAGTCTTTGAAGGCGCAAAGATCAGATATCAAATTAGACCTGTTTTATGCCCAAGAACAGCAACATATTGGATTGCTTGATGACAGAGGGCCTCTTGCGGTACATGTCGAACGAAGTCAAAGCATGCACAAGGGACTCAGAATCATCAGGCCAGCGAAAAGTAACTGGACCAATCCCGAAATACACAAAAAGTTTGACTCAATTTGACGGTTGCGTGCTTCTTGTCGTTGGGCGGAGATTGCAAGGGAGAACGAACAACAACATTCAACAAAGCCTCTCCCTGATTACATTGGGTGTTCATGGTGCGCAGGTCTTAGGTTTTAGGGGAGATTGGATTTTTTCTCTAAACGTCTTCTGCGTTTCATTATTTCGTTTTAAGTACAAATAAAAGTTAAAGTTCAATGAGAAAGTTTACTTCGTCAAGTATCCTTGTCGACAAGTACTCGTAATGGTAAGGATTAGCAGGAAACGCACGTCGAGATTTAAACTTGTAACGACATGAAAGGGTTTGAAATTCCAAGGAAGGTACAGACAAGAAAATGAAGGTAACGAAGAAAGACACTATAAAGAAGGCCATGAATTATGGCCGAAGAAGAAACGAACATTTGAAGAAACATGTCCAAGTTTGATATCTACATTATCAATCATATTTCGAAAGAAAAAATAGGTCATTAATGGTACTGATTTCATTAGTTGCGATAAAGATATTTGATCAATTTATTTCCCACTTTACTATGTTAAGAAATCAACCTGCATTCATCAGTAAGAATCCGTTTTACCTTTGAGAAACGTTTTCTGTAAGAGCATTGTCCGGATTTGGCTATCTCATCTGCATGAAGAAAATCGTGTCAAAACGAACGGGGAATGTGCATCTCTCTATATTTCAAAACAAGAGCAAGATCCTAAGCGAATATCCTTTTGCACGATCATCGATCCAGTAAGAAGTGAGTAAGTCATTCATACATAAACAATAGACAACTGACCTTGTCAAACATCTTGGACCGGTTCAGATTCCATCAATCTGACACTCATCTTACTCAGGGTCTGATCTAAACTAGAAATCACTCTATGAGGATGAATACCATCTGGTTAGCCCTCATCGTCTGTTGCTCCTTGTGCATCTTTGAATTCGCACATTCAGAGCCGTGTTTTCAACCTGAGATCCTCCGATTAGGGGCCCTTGGGGCCATGTGTCACACCAATTCAGAGGTTCGACCGTTTCCTTGTCAGAAGGCTATTGATGGGAACCCAAACACCTTATGGACTCCCAACATTAACAGAATGTTGTCTGGTGTACCGGTGTTCTTCGAATTGCATTTGAATCAACATGTGCTTGTCAGTGGCTTGAAGGCATTGCAGTTCCAATGGGCTCATGGTTCGGCCAAAACATTAAGGTGATTCGAGTCTCTTAATCTTTGATTACGTATTCTGCAGATCAAAACAGGGTACTACACGAGCTTTTATTTGCATGAATGTTGCTAGGATGGCAAAAAAATGATATTACAATCAAGGATAGTGCTCGATTTCTTTGCCTAAAGCTAGAATGAATTCAATACCTTTGCGTAACATTGCTACACGTTTAACCATCGGAAACAAAACGCGTGAAGTGCATCTTTTTGGTCTGTAGAATTTGGTGGAACATGATTATGGTTAGAACGAGGCATTTTTAGACTGGTGTTCAACAATGATGAAACACACGTGCTGCAAATCCCCGAGGACTTTGGTCGCTACGACAACTGGATCAATTTGGCATTGCCACACCAAGTGAAAGCATCGATTATTCGGATTGATATCTTGGATGTCCATGGTATGAGCTTCGGCGGGTTTGCGGAGCTCAAATTCTACGGGTGCAATGTTCAGCCCAATCTTTGGGACGCTTGGAAACCTCATCGAGAGGGATATTCCGCCCAATATAGATCCAATCAAAACTCGAAAGAGGCCATGGATTCTGGTTTGGTAAGAGAATATTCGTTTTGCTCCAACTTGAGAAGTATGTTCTAATTTAGTTTCTTTGGTCCAGGGAGAGCCTTCGGTCAGCTTTGCTCTCGTACTAGGCGGATTTTGTGGCCTCGTTCTGGTTTTGGTGCTATTTTGCCTATGTGTATTTTTCGTGTTGCGGGAAAAATCAAGCAAGCAATTGAAGGAATCGGATTACTACTCAAAAGCTAATTCTGTCACACAAAGTGCCCCACTTTCTGTTTATGGGAAAACTAATGAGGAGAACCTTTACGAGGTCATACAAGACATCGCCAAATCGGTCATAGTGGAAAATGAACCCAAGTACGGCAAATATGGAAAGAGAGAGAGTTCCCAGAGAAAATTGGAGGACGTTCTATCCATTATATCGGAGGCCACGGAACCTCGAAGTCCACGATAGAATCCTTTATTCGATTGCATTGTTTTCTAACATGACATCAACTTATTTCATGTAGATCGAAACCCCTATTATCCAATACACTGCCACGAATAAGATGAAAACAGACGGTATTCCATAATTTGCAATCCATGTTAAGATCGGTAATATTGCATCCATTTTTGGAGGTTGCGCACCAGGTTGACCGAAGATTCCGTCAAGTTCTGTCAAAACTGGTTGCACCTTCTCCTTTTTCAACCGCTTTAACGGTTGAACCGCAATCTCCTTTGGTGCAGGATTTAGATTAACATCATCCTTGTGACAATGGATCCAAGTAGCTAGCAAGACCTCCAGGAAAGGTACACATATTGTCATAAACAACCATATGCCAATCATTTTCACGTATGAAGTTTTCGGAAGCGAATCTGAAACGCTGATCAGAGAAAAGTCGAATTATTTTATTAAAAGATGTTTTCTTGAGGAATGCATCAAGAAAGGCATTTGGCCTTATGCCTTTTTACATGAGTTCTTTCTTTTTTACAGAAAATGGCTTTGAATGACTTGTAAAGCTTACGAACAAAAAAGTACGTATAACCCTTATGCATTTTCAAATTCAAATGCAGGCCAATTTTGGATGTAAAAAAATATGGTTATTGCGGATATTGACATGTATAGGATTTGAAATTGAGGGGCTAGCTTTCAAGTGCAGTTTCACATTAGAGAATGGGCCACTTTCCCTGAATAATTGGCATATTTTGTTGGATATCTACCTGGTGAACATTGTGATTAAGCACAGAAGGCAGGTGATGTTGACAGTGACTACGGCCTTGAAAAGTCCATCTCGAAAGTAGACTGTGCAGTGGCAAATGACGCAGATCAAAAGCGAAGGGACATAAGTGGTGAGGATCGTTTCAATTATCCGGCGCTTCATTTCAATGCGGATCCGGACGCGGTCACTAAGTTTCTCGGCTGTGAAATTGACAATGTAATATTGGGTCAATTCTTTGGGAGCCTTAAACTGAACCCCAGGCTCTTCGATTTCCAGACTGACGTACGATGAGTCCTTGCCCAAGGTCGAGAACTCCATGAAGCATTCTTGCTTCTCGAAAGGATAATATCGCAACTGATAATCACAACTGAAGACTGTTGAATAGATTCTTTTCATGACAATTGGGTTCTCACTCCCTTGATAAGTATGAGTATTGGACAGAACCCGGGGTTGATAGCTCTTACTGCCTTTCAAAACAACATACCCAAAAGCCGTTTTATCAAATTGGGTTACGTCTTTCTGCTTGGTATTCTCAAAGGTGATTTGAGGCAACCAGATATCGTCCATCATATCCACTGTGATGGCGTTCAATATGGAATTTTCCTTGAGATTGGCAAATGTCAGAGCAGGGTCAAACCATTTGAGATTCAGCTGATATTGGACGGTGAATTTGTAATCCACCTCGGATATCTCCAAGATCTCCAAAATCTCCATGTTCATGAACACGTGAGATTGACTGGATTGCCTGGAACTCGTTTTCTGGTCGAGTATGGGAATCGGTGGCACATGTTTTATATAGGAATCATCAATTTGTATCATTTTACAATCTATCTCATCGGACTTGTCTGGACAATTTATAACATTATTGCAGCGTTCGGACATACTGATGCAGACACCATTAGCGCAATTGAACTCTTCCTCGTTACACGCTGACAAGCTCAATGTAAAAGACGCCGGTGATCGGCCTAGTTCAGGGGCATTATGAAAAGTCCAATTTTGCAACCCTAACGGATAGTTTTCTGATGCGTCTGCCTCGGCATATATGGACTTATTGCTCGAGAGCTCCAGCTTCCAAGACTGGGTTTGCACGTCCCAAAAGATAAGGCTATCGGTGTAACCCTGGAGAATGTACCTGTTGCTGTTGGAAGGAATTTCTCCTGTCCATGAGAACTTCGAATCCATTTTCGAGTTCTTGGGTAACCCTCGCATCCAGAAGATTGGCCCTTCTTGTAAAGTACAGAAGAAGCTGGCCAAAGTGGAACAGGCCTCGTCATTCCAAGCATTTAAATGGGGCCAGACTACGCCACAGTTTTCAAATTTCCCGCCATTCGGCTCTCCGGGATACCAGGGTTGGAAACTGTCATTACCCATAATTCTGCCATCGGGAGACTGGTAAACGGTGTCGGTGTGTTGATCGGACCATCCGTTCCAAAATAATAGTCCTAGAGGATCCTTGTCGTCATGATGCTTGAAGAAAATATCTATTGTTTTGTTTTGAGTGGCTTCATCCGAAATGACAGTCAATGAACTTCTCATTTTACTGCAAAGTACACTTGCGTCTTCGAAGGTCATTTGGGTTGGAAAATGGGTGATACCGGGCACTCGAGATCGACAGATCTGTTCATAAGAGTAGTCTTCCACCACCTCCATATTCCAAATCTTCCACTTGGACGTCCGCCAATCTACTACATTGCCATAGAATTTGTCCCCTCTGCTTATTAGAAAACAAAAGAACATCTCGAGATATCGGATAAACAATCCAAAAAATGATCTAAACTCACCGGCATCCCGTCCAATCAAGAATCTCTTTAGGAGATAATGGCCGATCCCATAAATTGAAATCCGTGAACATACCGTTATGTTTGGAGCAGGGGTCCGTAAAGTTCCACGGACATCGTCCTAAGTAAATCTTTTGAAGGAGGTCTGACGGGAGCTTTATCTTTTCTAATCGATGATCCACTCCATTGACATTCGTAAACCTTCCGTTTACTCCCAAACGAACTATTTTGGTGTGGTAATCAAATGAGAAACAAACATGGTTCCATTCATGAGTTTTGAAGATCTCAGAACTTCCGCTCTCTCCATCGGTCAAAATCCAAGAACTGAAAGAGGGATGATAAAATATGATTGAAAGTCAAGTAGGAAGTGTCGCAAGTTCTCAATTTACCCATAACCTTGCAAGACCGAACTACTCCCGAACTCCAAAAAGGAATAAGGATAATGGCTTGCGATTAAAAGGAAGGAATTGTATATTCCATGGGCCTTAAACCCTGACACAAACAGAAGCGAATGGACATGATTAGAATGGGTCAATTTCTTCACTTGAAACGAGAAACACATTGTCACACTGTCCCAGTGTAGAGGGTTATCATTAATGAGTGAAAGCCCTTTAGCCTCTCGACTATCCCGAATAGGTGTCATCATTTTGAAACCTCTTGAAGTTAATGCAAAGATCAATACCATGGAAAACCGAAACGTGGAGTTGGCCATGTTCCAACGGACACTAACGTTTTGGTTTTCGTCATTGGTTAACTTGATTGCCAAATGGGTTGAAGACTTGACATGGTCTTCGTAATTGAATTCAGGAAAGGCAAACAAGAATATCGATCTCCCCTCAAAAATGAACAGACGAAATCGAAAAAATTATCAACTATTCGGTTGACATGTTGGATACAACCCCTGTTGAACGTCTTTTTAACATTTTCATCATTCTACCGCCTTTTGATATAATGAAGAAACTAATAGTCGTGTTTCTTTCGTCAGGTTTGCTATGTATCAGAGATTGTCAAATTGCTCGACCTAATCTAATCAATTGCAATTTCACAGTCAAAAATGATTTAACTTTCATTTCAGTATGGATTGACTTTGCAGGTTTAGGTGATTCCATTGTCTTCTTTGCAAAAAGGTGTCATGGGCCATTTGGGCACTCTGAGGCGATGGGACTAGTTTGGGCCACTATTTATTTTTTTGCACTTTTTGAAACACTACAGAGGCCCGAATCATAGATTTTATAGTTTAGAATCAAGGCATAGATAGATTCTTTAGGCACACATTTCATTCAAAACATTTCATTTACTTGCCCGCTAGCCAATTATCTCCATTTCAAGTTGAAAGTTGTCAAATCAACTAACCTGATCGTCACTGGCTTATATTATTTCGAGCGGCAAAACGGAACTCAATTCAGTCACCAGTTTCATTGATTCAAAAAGTTTACCGGGTGGTCGGAAAAAATATTTACACCCTTACTCTGAAACTTCATCAACAGCCATTTCGGCAACAAGTAGTATTAGGTCTACAACATTTTCAAAGTTACTTGTGGTTGCTTGGTCTGTACTGATCATCAATGTAGCCTCCACTGGCATTGATGATGGCCTCCAGGTGCTTGTTTTCCATGGACATGGTGTCCCAGTGCTCACCGACGGAGGCTTTGAGAGTATCAACATTTGGGTGGTGGATAGTGCATGCATTGGATTCAACATGCGCCCAAAAAGTAAAGTCCAAGGGGTTCACATCTAACGGGTAGGGAGGGCCACCCGTTCTTGAACCAGTAAGGGATGTTGTCCATCAATCCCTTCTGAGCCACGTTGGAGGTGTGTGCCAATGCCATATCTTATTGGAGCATCATATTCCCATCCGGGAAGTTGCCCTGAGACCTGGCAACGAGTTTCCTCCAAGGCATTCATTCCCTTATTTTCTCGGACAATTTTCAACCCACAGAGTTGAGTTGTCTTTTCTTTATTTTCTTCTATTTCTATTTTATCGGGTTCATTTAAGCATTGCCTGTTTGAGAGCGCAACCTTGATTGCTAAAGCAAAAACAAAGTGTACAGATTATTTTTCCGAACACCCCCGATAAAGTGTTTGAAGCATATTTTTTCTTCAGATAAATGATTGATCAGTTTTGAATGGATGCGTGCCTAGGTGTTTATATTTTGATTCAAAGCTAAAACATTCAAGATGCAGGCTATGTTACAGCTAAAAAAGCAGAAATAAGTAACGGCGACTACAGAGTCGTCATAAGAGTGCACAAACGGCTCATGGCGAGCTGTTTAGCCGTTGTGGTGAGAAGATAATGAAATCACTTAAACGTTGAAAATCATCCCTTATTGAATCCTTGATAATGTAACTAACGGCAACCATCATTTGCAAAGAGGTAGTGGAGCCGGGCGGTCTGAGAGGCAGCGCAAACAAGGCCAGCATCTTCTCCCCTGGTGTTGTGGATTCAACACTCCCTGACCAGATGCAAACCTTTAGAGCCACATCTTGAATATGCTTCGCTCAAACGGGCTACAACTAGTTCAAAAAGTTTGTAAAAGGTCGAATAAATCCAAAGATATTTCACTAGGAACATCACAGGAATGAAAGCGCTCTCATATTGGCAGAGGCTTGAAAGGTTGGGACTGTACAGTGCTCAGAGAAGGTACGAAAGGTATCTGATACTGTACGTCTTCAAAAGTATCCATGAGCTTTGTCCCAACCCAGGATTTCGGGTCAATTCTAGTGACCGTAGGGGCTTAACGTGCGTTTTGAGAGCACCTTCAAGCCCTCGAGAATCTAGGTTAGTTCGAACTAAAGATGCTTAGTACGAAGTGTCCAACTCTCTTTTTTGGGGAGGGGAGGAGGAGGGCCTCAAATATTCGCAGGGGATATGTAAGTGTTGATCCAGTAGCATCTTTTTAATCAGACTTGGACGGTTTACGATCACCATTACAATCACGTTTCCATCAAAGGCTCATTACCTAACGTGTATGGTTGACCATATCATCTGCTTCAACAGATAAAGACTAATTCCTAGTTAACTTTCGGGGACCAAATTGTCTTGATCGCAGTTCGAAATCTACAGTGTCTTGGAAAAATGAATGTTTACGTACTTCTGGTCATGTACTAGGTTTCATAAAATTACTTTTCAAGCAAAACCTTCAGGTTCCGTCCACCCACTAATCAATCTTTAATTCCTTTTCTGGTGCTCTATAAGCTGAGCCATAGACCATTGGCTGAGCACTACCACCTTCCTTTCATTTCACAACGCGTGGCACCTTGATTAGACTCGTTCAACGTGATACAATCTCATTGTTGGTTTTGCTAATAAATAGGCGTGATCGTTTTTATCATCAACACGCTTTTTAATGGCAATTATGCGAAGTTAAATAACACTCTTCCTTGGGGTTTAGAAAAATGCGCTTATGAAATTTTGAGGATAGGATTTTAGAGCTTGTCTATACTGTGCCGAGGGGGAGGGGACATAATTGATCAGTAAGTATTTTTGATTGACGCGTTTTGCTCTACCACATGCTTAAGATCAGTCACTACTTCCACTCATGATTACGATTTCCGACTACGTGCCTTTCGGATTTGGCCAAAATCATTTCCAGGAATTGTGCCTCTACTTTCTGCTAGTACCTCACTTTATGATTTGCAGGCATCTGAAACCAACTTCGGTATCTTAATGCTGTTATTCCAACCGTCTTACCCTTGATGTTCGCGGATGCCAAAAATGAAGAAGGACCTGGGCCAAATCCATTCAACCATAGAGATGGGTTCTATTCTACTAGATTCGAACCAATCTGAGATCATCCACAACCGACTGGTCCATGCTCCTCCTAATGTTTGAGGATCAGCTCGAACGCACAACGAAAAGCTCTCGGAATGAAACGAATCATTGGATAGCAAATACATTCCTTTGGGATCAATGTTGCCACTAGGCGTTGATTTAAAAGTCCTGAAGGCCTTAATTTGCATGTGTGGAGCTAACAATGCTATTGCCAAGACGAGAGCTAACATAGCCAACCGCAGAGCTCGAAAACAAGTCAATTGTGATGGTGCACGTAGGAGAAAAGGGAAGATTCTCAAATATGTTTAATGTGTATGATAAGCGTTAAGCAATATCAGCACGTCATTGGTGTGCAAATTAGAACCTCTTTGTGTCGGAACCTTGTCTGACAGTCAGATATTGGAATCTGTCAAATATTGGAACATAAAAAAGATATTTCGGGACAATCATGGCGGTCAGTGCGACCAATTAGTGAACATTCATAGTCTGGCTTCGATTACCTGCTATCACAGTATTCAATTAATGGCGTTGATGTAACAATGCTTTCAGAACAAATATGTTTTGCACCTTTCATCCATTCGAAATTGTCAACAAGTTGGCGGATCTTGCTAGCCCCAGTGACCTGTATTCCAAGTCACAGAGGGAGCTAACTAACCCTTGAATAAAGGGTTGATGCGGGAAATTTGATCAAACACTTATAACAATAAAGTGTCAAGTAGAGCGCTGCAGATGATGTAACATCCAAGCTTATGATGCAATGCTTAAAGGTTCTGGCTCCTCTATTTTCGTACTTGATGCGTTGCATCTTGGATCGGGACAAGCAACCATCATTCTCTCTGAAGTTAGCTCATGTTGCTCCAATTTCAAAAAGGGGAGATAAGCCGCTCCCCAGTAACTATAGGCCGATTTCATTCAGTTCAAATATTGAGAAAATGTTTGAGAAGATCATGAAGTTCAAACTTGTTGAATTTCTTGAAGTTAATGAAGTCCTTCCTCCTAGCCAGCACGGGTTTCGAGCACGGTTACCCAACTGATTGAGTATTTAGAGCAGGTCTCTGAGGGACTGGAAAAACACGAGTCAGTTGATGTTGTCGATCTTGATTTTACCAGGGCCTCTGATAAAGTAGATCATGGCCTTTTGGGCTCCAATGAGTTCAGCAGGTTTGCACAAGGTCAAACAAGTCCAAAGATGTTTCACTAGGAACATCACAGGAATGAGAGAGCTCTCGTATTGGGAGAGACTAAAAAAGATGGGATTGTAAAGTGTTCAGAGAAGGTACGAAAGGGATTTGATACTGTACGTCTTCAAAAGCCTCCATAAGCTTTGTCTCAACCCAGGATTCAGGGTCAATTCTAGTGACCGTAGAGGCTTAATGTGCATTTTGAGAGCACCTTCAAGCACTCGAGAATCCAGGCTAGTTCGAACAATGAAGTCCACTTCTCTTCTCTTCTTTCTCGGGCTCCTTCATTGTTTAATTTGCTCCCCTCTAATATTCGTAGGGAAAATGTAGGCTTTTTTGATCCGGTTGCATCTTTCAAGTCAGACTTGGTCAAATTTTTGGATAGCATTCCAGATCAACTCTACATTCAAGGACTAGCTCGGTCTGCCAACTCTAGTTCGTTGGTAGACAAAATATCATTTAAAGATTGGAAGGTAATAAATATACGAACCATAAAATGAAATAAAAAAATCCTGGCTTGGCACAAAGCTCAAGAATACTTTTAAAGGAATAATCTGAATAATCTTCTCGTCTTGAACTGCTGGGATTCAAATCCCGGTAGCGGTGAGGAAGTCCGCAAAAAAGGGTGACCGGATAACTCGACCCAACGGATAACTCGACGCAACAAACAACTCAACCCAGTGCAATAATTAAACAGAACAAACTGACTATAATGAAATCTCGCTTATGGAACAAAACTGAAGCTTGATGAGTTAACATTCAATTTGCTTGCAAAGATTTTAGCATCAGTAAGGCATTACATAAGAAAATCAAATTTGATAAAAACATGAGCAAACTTAACTTTCCCACCGTTATTGATGTAAATAAATCTGTTCTTGAAGGAATCAAAAAATGAATTGTGCTTTTCAAATAGCCCCATGTTTTGCATTAGTTTCAATTTTGCTAGTTTCAATTTTGCTCTGAAGTCTAACTATTTGTAAACCAGCATATTGGGCTTATTTTTGTACTGGGACGAGTTTTCCACTGGGTCAAGATGTCCTGGGTCGGGTTGTTCTGGGTCGAGTTGTCCTGGAGCCCTTTTTAAGATTTTCATTATCAGATACCATCTCCGGACTTAAACATCTGATATATCCACCAAAAGTTTGAAAAGCTCCCCACTTTAGTGTTTTAGTATAGAGATCATATGTAAATCGGAATCAACATATTCTTTCGGTGGCTCATGGAACAAGTGTCCTGATACACTGTTTTTTAAGTGGAGAGAATGAATGTCATATATGCCACGCATTTTTAAAGCTTGACACACGCAACCTCAGACAAGGAAAACATGTGGGGGGAAAAAATTCGTAGTACATCAGGGTTGGTTCAATCCTATTTGGCGATTCTGCATTTAAGCAAGGCTTGAAACGTTACCTAAAAAATAATCGTTACTTTTAAGAAAAAGTAACGCGTTAGCATTACCGATACTTTTCTCAGAAAAAAGATGGCCTAGGGCTACAGGGTGGCTCGGGTCAAATGTTATAGATATTTTTCAGCTGATGATGGCCATGAAGCAACTTAAAAACGTGACCTAATAGGCTACATACCTGTGTTTAGTTTATCCTATGGAATTTTAGACCTATTCTTCAAAATGAACTCCCTTGACCTTAACCACAGCCTGAAGACGGCGGTTGAAATCTTGGACAACTCACGCTACTTGCATCTGTCGAATTTCTTCCCTAAGCTTGGTCAAGGTCCCGCCTACGATGGTCCAGGCTCATGTGATGCTTGGCACATGCCTTGGCCTCCATGATCGACCACAGGGAAAAGTCCAGAGTATTAAGGCCAGGATTGCTGCGGGGCCATTCTTCTTTAAAAATGAAAGCTGGAATATTCATCTGGAGCCACTCTTGGGTGACTTTGGCATTATTTAAATGCCAGTTCTGCTGGAAGGTCTATAGCTTATTGTATGGGTCGTATGCCCATGTCTTGAGGCCTTCCTTCAGGATGGATTTGATACACACTTCTTTGTGAGGTTTGACCTCGTCCTTAAAAAAGATCAGATCCATGGACTTGCCCATGGTACTAATGGGGGCCCAGACCATGATGCTGGCTGACTTCTGGGTCCTGAGTACCACACCAGCTCCAGAAGGATTGCTTGATTGTGTTTGAGCAAGAATCCTGTCATTTTGAGCAATATTATCTTACTTGATTGTAAAAAGCTTTTCATCTGAGAACACCAAGTTTGGCACCATGCTGGACCTGAGCCTCTTCAGGCGATCCCGTTTCCGCATCAACCTCTTTGCCTAGGTGGCCTGGCTAAGGAGCTGACGACGTTGTAGCTAATATGGGATATGTCCTCTTGCACTATGCTCAGCTAGTTGTCCTACTCACATCCATATCCTTGGACATCTTTCTCATAAAGGGTCTGGGGTTTAGGCGAATCCTTCAAAAGTTGGATGACCATCTACTGCTTGGCTTTGAGGTCCATTTCAACAAAATTAGTAACAAGTTCGATTCTTTAATGGGTATAAATGTTTCATCACAAGACTATCAAAAATTGGTTTGCTAGGAAAAAAGAGCCAAATGTGAGAATTATTGTTCTTAACACTTGACCTGGGCCACCCTGTACAAGAAAAAACCAATTTAAACGCTCTTTTTAACGCTTAGTAAATATGACGTGAAACAAATGATGAATATATGAGGGAACAAGGGTAAAAGGATACAAGGGTTTGAGGATTAAGGGTTATTTGGTGTAAATATTTTTTCACTTGTACTTAACAGGATGACAGCTAATTTTTTATGAAACTTTTCATGGTTTGAAAAAAAGTTAAGATTGGGTATGTTTTCCATTACTTTGGCGAGAGGAAAATCAGGGTTACATTTTGAGCCTAACTTACGGTTTTCTGTCATGCAACTAGTAATGTCATATGCCACGGATATGTATATTGATAACCCTATTTGGAGCCTCCATTGTTTATTTATCTTGATCCCTTAAATAGCAAATGAGTCAATGAATATGCATGAGATTGAACCTTTTTTCAGTCGGGAAGGAAACCTTCATACATCGTTTAAAACTGAAGAAAGAAACGTTAACCAGTGGGCTAATAAAACTGTTACGGTTACTTTTGCACAAAAGTAAAGCGTTACCGGTAGCGTTACTCAAAAAGTAACGCATTAGTCTAACCTTGCTTTAAGGTCTCATTGATGCATAACTCTACTTGAAACTGGGGGAGATATCTAGTGCCTCAGATGTCAATCAAATAAAAATTACATTTCTTCTGTCAAGAGTAAGAACCCTACGGTAAACAGGAAGAAACAGGAAATAACCGCCCTGAACCTAAGAAACAGATACGTTTTTCTTTGAACCAACACTGGAGAACGTATAATTCAGTAAACGCTACAGATGACAAGAAAATTGACAGATTAACATACAAGGGCGTACTCAATGATCGAGTAACTGCCCACCTTTAAAAAGTCCATGAACACTTGAACTAATCATGTTTACTCTTGAAGTTCTACTGATTAAAAGACTGAAAGCAATAATCAAACAACGTCACTCAAAAAAAACCTTTGGTCCCAATTCTTGCACCAGATGATTGCTTGGTTTGGCCTTAAATTGAAACACCTTAGAATGACAGTATTACAGGACAAAGTGCTAAATCAAACAAAGCAATGAAGATGAATAGTATGTCAGAGGTTCCAGTCCATATGAACCAAATTGAACTTTTTTCTTTTCGAAATTCTGCTTTGCCATGATGCTTAGATTTTCAGATTGATTCAGTTTTTTTGCCACACTTGATTTGCAATTTTTTCGTTGGCGGTTTGAGATAAAAATATATGAGTTTTGATCAAATTTGCAACCCTAAAATTGAATTGATCTTTTGTTTTGAACCGAGCGCAAAACATTATACCAATACAGGCAATTTTTGTTATTAAATAGCTCTCCCAAAAAAACACTGTAGTGGATAGACACTTTGAACGGCTTTAAATCCAGGGATCCATCCCCCACCCTGCACCTCTCTAGCAGCAATACTCAAAAAGGGCTCAATAAATGCAAAACATGATAAACTGACATAAAAACTGTAAAAATCCAATGAGGCAAGGAGCCTCGTAATATTGATAAAGATTATGATAAATGAACTGTGAATGTTACTCGTACATATACAAAAAGTAGAAATTCCACCATGGAGCTCAAAGTAATCGACATGAAAACAAGCAAAAATCTAACCATGAACCAGTGAAGAAATGTACGAGGACGTTATTCTTTATCCTCTCTTGTTTTGTGTGAAACATAAAAACAAATACATAAACGCTTGGGACAAATAAGCAAGTAAATTAGGACCAGATAAAGCGTTAGGTTCTGAGATAAAAGTGTCAATGAATACACGCCACAAGAAGGACTAAGGCTATACAAAGAATGTTCAGATATTTTAATCTGCCATTGCAGCCATTCGGAGGGCGTTTCGTTGCTTCAACCAAAGCCAAGATATATAGAAAATGCCTTTTGCCCAAGTTTCCCTTGAATCATTATGGGGACGCTTAGGCAAGCTGTGGCAGGTTCGTTTGTTTGCTGGTATCAATGTCAGTGATGCAAGTTTGGAGCTTCAAACACGTTATCGAGAAGCTGACCCTTCATTCACATTATTTTACGAGGAAAGGTCAGTTTCGTTCAAGCTAGTTTGAAACGCCAATTTTGCGTCACTGTCATTGGCAGGCAAGTTTGTTTACTGGTACCAGAGCTTGCCTAAATGTCCGAATGGCTTGATGTAGAAGGTGGAGCAAAACCATCAAAATTACTACTCTCTTAGAGGGTTCAAATGAATTAGCTAAGGTCACTGCTGCTCCCTAAGAACACCATGTCAAGATCGATCAGAGCACTGTGGGTCCAAGTACAAAGGCGAAGAAGAATCCTCTTCCAGTAAACCAGACATCCTGAGGACGAAGCGGACTTTGCCAAAGATCACCTATTCAAGGACATCTATGGCGGCTTACCCGTGGACTAAGTGAAAGTTAACCCCTATAACCTTAATCAGGTCCACACAGTTTATGGTCACCCCGAGCAAGTTCATTTGGCAAAAGAAATCTGTATCTAAGGAGATTGCTGATGGAGGAATTGAGAGATAACTGCAATTGGTTTGTTTCAATTATTACGCTTGCGAAGTTATGACTTAAGTTTAGCACCCAGATTTTGGCCTTTATTGTTATTTTGCAATGTTAAAACGAAGTCAAATATCACGACCCACTGGCACTGTAAGCTAACTAAGTTGTTGATAATCGGAAGAGTTATGATTAGAGTCAGACCAAAAATGTTTTTAGATAAGAAATAGTTTACACATATTCTGGGATTTTGAGGCCCTCCAAAAATATGATTGTCCATATTCATCTTTTTGACCTTTTTTCTTTTCTTCCTGTGATGATACGTAACAAAGAGAAAGATGAATTCTGAGAACAAGGACTATATTCAGTTGTGGATCAAATAGGACACAAATCTAATCATTATTTGAGCAAAAGTTGCCTAAGCAATAGCACTAGACTCTCAAAAAGAATCAATTGTATACTGTACCATAACTTTGGAATCACTTAAAAAGTGTCCTAATGTCAAGCATTGTAATAAAAAAGATTTAGTTTTTTGTCAATGAAATAAAGAAGCTCAATGGATCACCCAGTATATGCAATTGTTTTCCTTGAATTTAGTAACAGAAAAAGGCAATAAACATTACTAACAATGACCTTTGGTCATGGCAGCAACGTTTTTACAATTCATCGCTTTTTTTTGTTCATTCCCAACACTTTTTTTCTCGACTTTTTCGCACTTGCTATATTTTTGGTATTCTTTCAACTTTTTCGCATATTTTCCAGCTTTTTCTCATCTTTTCCCAACTAACAAAAAAGTTCGGCCAATATGGCAACTGTTTATCTACAAGGTCTACTAATCAGGAGCCAGCATGGACATGGCAAGAATCTGCTTCTTAGTGATAGCAGGATCAATTACCGGTGCTTGAAGATATTATAAAGTAATATTCCTTTTCATCTATGTGCTGCTTGATATGGAAGGCAAAAATAGCCCCCCCCCATCGTGTTGTTGCCTATGTTTTGGAAAGTGTATTCGCAATTTTTTGGGTGAAATTGTTTGATTTTTATGCAAATTTACTGACAATAAAGACCATATTTATCTGCAAGTTTTGGCCGGCCCTTATTTTTATACAAGGAAAAATGAACAGGACAGAAACAACAAACTAAAACGTTTTTGTTAACATAAAATCAGCATATTTGGGTTGTTTCAAGTAACATAAAAATGACATATTTGGGCCAAAAAAACCAACATATTTTGTCGGAGCCTAGTTATGATAAAATACCAAGTCAAATGCCATATTTGGTGTACCTTTGACATTTTTTATTCAAGCATGGTGCAGGTTGCTCCTGATTCATTGAATCACATCTGCTACTGGTTTTTCGCGGTGGTTTGAATCACTTTATATTCCCTATATCGCTAGGACCTTTTATCATGAAAAGGCAAGTAAACTGTGTTATTCATCTAAAATATCTATTTCAGGTAACTAATACCGTTTGTCAATTGTTTTTGTTAAAATATATATTAAATTAGAATCGTGTTCAAGCCTACTTCACACTCAACTCATATTTCATCAATATGTATTTAGTACTATTATCTGGTAAGTGATTGCCTATCGCAATCTAAATGGCGCTGTTTTCATAAAGATTGACGATCAAATGCCCTGACCGATTTAACTTTAAAAAAAAATATATATGAAGTTGGCGTTAAGAACATATGCATGAAATTTGAAGTTACAATAAAACTCAGCTTCAAAATGATTCTAGTTGAATACATGGCGACGAATCCAGAAGTTTGTTTTAGATTACTTTTTACATGTTTTGGCCATCAAATTACATTTGAAAAAGGCTTCTAGTGCTTTCATAACGTCATCAAAAGACCTTTTCAAACCTAATAACAATTAAAAAACAAGTGCTACCATAGGATCAAGCATCTGTTTTGCACAGTTTTCATAATGATACACTATTTGAAAATAGTTAAATGGTGATAATTCCATTTAATGCGACTCTCAGTTATACAAAAACTGATTATTGATGCTGATATTCACGTAGTGTTTCTTTTGTAGTCAATCAATCATATTTTTGCAGTAAAAGAAGGAAATTTTGATTTGATATTTTTTTCGTCATATATATGAATGTTTGTTTCAATGAAAATATCTCTGAAGAACTAAAAACAATCTTGCCAAGGTGTAATTGATTATATTCTGATCGTCTTCTCTATCTATGCTTTTGCAATTTGTTGCTTTTTAAAAGGTCATTTACATTTAAGTTATTTGGACCCTGGGGTGAAATACTTTTTTTATATTTCTTTAAGCTTAAGACCAATCCACTTCCACTGCCGTTAAAAAAAGCAGCCTAGATATTACGATAGAGTTAGATTATTAAGCAGATAAATTTCCCGTTTGTAAAATTGAAAAACTAAATTGTAGACATTATAATTTATGCCATCAATCAAGATTAATCATTAAGGACTTTATCATAGGAAGAGCTCTACTTAATGCGATGCAAGAGGCAAAAATGCTATGTTTCTTTACTAGAGGAGCTATCGCCAGATTGATCAAAAACGAAGTACTTCCTTTGGCCCTCACAGTATCGAGAAAAAAAGCAACTTTTGCTCCAGAAATTCGGAAGAGCAATTCAGTTCAAAATGCGAGAAGAATCCTTTCAAAGACTTAAATAATGGACCGTCAGTCACTCCTCCTTATTCCAACCTCAAAGGATCGTTAAAGAAATTCTGACGTCGAAAAGTTGTCCTAACACTCCGTTCATTCAGTCCTATCCGAGTGATCGAGTAAGTGTCAAGGTTATCTGTCTAATTAATCAGATTTCATGACGAACCCAGCCCCACTTACTTGTAAGCATAGAAGTTCTCCTGCGTTCCAAATCCCATCATTGCTGGAACCGGCCATCGTCCCTCCAGGAATAGAAGTTCAGCATGAGCTTTCTTGTCATCAATGTTCCGAATCCACGATGAGATCGAGATCAATCGACTTGCCAACGAATTGGTATTGAAGCGGAGACAAAAGGACAGGCTTTGGAAGTCCTTCGAGTCCAATGTCTCCAAACACGCCCCTTTAATGGGTTCTTGGGACTTGAACACTTGAATTCCACCACTCACAGAGTGGGATCCAAGGACAAGTAGGATTGCTAGGTCCAACACTAGAAGTGCTCTCGAGTTCATTATCGTTACAAGTGAGAGAGTCTAATGTGATTTGAGCCGTGGCTTGCAAATCCAATCCCAGAGGTGTGTTCAGTAGTAATTCAAGTGAGGAGGGCAGAAACAACAACGAGGTCCCACTTACCACCGACGACGTAAAAGTTGCAAATAATATCCGACACTCAAGTATTGGAATATTGAAGACCCTCCGAGTGGAATCAATAGCCGAGGTCTCAAAATTGTCCATCATCTTGTCTCAAGCACTGAAGTTGGGTGGTTCTTCTTCCACTAATGAGATCTTGTGGAGGACAACACATTTGGAGGACGGATCTTAAGGCTCTTGGCCTGGTAGAAAAAAATTAAGGCAAAACAAAAAACCTCCATCACGATTTTATATCGTTATGATTTTAAGGAAAATGTTCTACATCTTTCCCCCCAAAATATTGACAAATCGAGCTTTTTTGATTATCAGATAGCCCGATTCTCGTTTTGTTAGGTTTGGAATCTGGATTTACCAAGTAGAAATGACCCTATTTGTACATATCCATCTTTTACCCGCCACTGGTTAATAAACTATATTCTGGCTTGTAGTACACAACATACAGAAAATAGATAATTAGCCACTAATTGGGACTTTGACAGAGTCTAGAACAATCCAAAAAAAAAAAGTCCCAAGCCAAAGAATGATCCAAAATGCCATTGTTGCACCGAGCGCATAAATTATATTTCGTTGACAAGCTGAGTACAAAAAATGTCATTTAATGTAGTTAGATTCGGTTTCTTTAGAGCCGTAGCACCTCCTTTACGTGGAAAAATGGTCACGAAAACGTGACTTCGTGTCCATAGGTTATGCTGAAGGAAGAAATTGGGCGGAAGTCTGATATTAGTTGAAGGCAAACTTTCAATATACTGGCAAAGCAAATGATCCATTGCAGTTGAAAGACATTGTTTAAAATCGTGGTTTCAAAATGCAGGAATTTGACCATATTGCCACAAAGCTCCATCCAATCGTGCTTTGTCGTGATTTAAGCTTGCATGCAGATCATTCAGATAGATCAGCAGGGAGACTCGATAGAGGGCGCTGTCACCAAGCCCACTTTTGCGTAACAAAAAACAAAACAAACAAGAAGACTCTTGTGCTTACGTACCTCCATGTACCTGGTACATTCATAATCATGTGAAAAGATGTGTTTAGTTGATAAAAGTGCTGCATACAAGCAATGACAAATCGCCCAAAAGACAAAAGTACTCACTTCGTTATTGGCTCAAGGAACAAAAATTGACGATTTCAAAACATAGCAAGGATCCCATGATGACCTTGTGAGAAATCCAGCTAAACATTGCTTTCGTTTTTTAACTCCTTATGTTAAGTTAATCAACCGTCTTCTTGCACTGAAGGGTGCAAAACTGACGAAGTGCGTATATGTATTATTACACTTCCCCATACTTAATCATAACCAGAACACATAATTTGTCTCAACTCAGTCAGTCTCTTTGATCATCCATTTTTTCGATGCATCTTTTTCTTCCAAGTTGTATTCTTCATTTGCTCAGACAAGCTTAAAAATGAATTGGTGCCCTTTTGTTATGAGATTGCAAATGCATCGTCGAGTCAGAGTCAGTTTTATATAAATGCTGACTCAGGTATAGTGCATCTTGTTTGTCTTTTGTGTTGAAGGGCGATTTTCGGATTTTGCTACATTTTCCCATGTTCTGACGGGATATTTTTGGACCCTCCAATGCCTCCAAGATGAAGGCTCCAAAAACATTGTTTGCCCCAACACTTGGCCATCGTCTTGAGTCTGCTTTGGCACACCCCTTTCTACTCTGAGGGCCAAAAACAAACGGCCCATTACATAGCACTCAAACGTCGATTTCCTGTTTGGGGAGGTGCTTTCCTTTATAGTTCCTCATTTCCTCTGGTTTTTCCCTGCTTCCATAGAGTTCCAGTTCCTCGTCAGAATATTTCCCGCCAGCTGAGTTCAGTACACTTCCTTGCTGCGCGAGCAAGGCCGACGACCTTCGTTGCCGTCTGGGCAAGGCCACTGGGCCTTTAAGACGGGAGGAAGAATGTGAGCGTCTTCTCCGCAGGATAAGGTCGGACTTTTTTCTAACCATTATCCGGATGATCCCTCCCTGTGCGATTACGTGGACAATACTCTCAGGCCTGCACTCTAGCACTGCTTGATGGCTCTAATGAGGCGCGCAAGAATTTTGCAGACTAACGTTATCTCAAGGCCGAGGTTGTTGATTTAAAGAGCAATTGGCGAGAACACCGAGGACATCTTCATCGGGGGCATTTCTCAGAATCAAGGATTTAACCAACTAGCACATTCTTCCTTTGATTTCCAGCTCGAGAATTCAATGAATCTCCTTCCCAAGCTGAGAAACGAGCTACCAATGTGGGTTGGGTTCGAGCTTGGAACTCCATAGGAGAAGGAAGAAGTGAGTGGGTGAGGGAAGGAGGAGGAGGAGGTGGAGGATAGAGGCCAATTTTCCTCCGTTCATGTCAAGCCGACCTCGTTGGATGGCAACAGCAGACCACACCACTCCTTGCACATCCACAAGCTCGCACAACGGACTGCAAACCGAGGCTGCGAGAGGGAGAGAAAGAGAGAAAGAGAGAACGAAAGAAAGAAAGAAAGAGTGGGAGAGAACGAGGAATGGGAACTGGAAGTGGAACCAGGGTTTGGGACACGCACACTCCTCTCCTTCTCGCTCTCTCTTCCCTCTTCCCTCTTCTTTTCTGTCTCACTTTCTTCTCTTGTACTGTCTGTGACTTATTCCACACATATACATACGTACACCCATTGCGGGGCCTCTTGTTGTGGCGGATCAGTGGTGGAGATCATCAAATATTTTCTCGGTGCTAGTTCCTTGGAATTGGGAAGGTCATCTTTTCGGTGACCGAGGAGAAACCGTTCCTCCCACAATAAAATTCATGAACTCATACTGCCAAGGGAGACAGGTGTCTTGGGTTTGAGTTTCGACCACTGTGATAGACGTCAACATGAAACGCAATCGGATGGAGGTGACCCGAGTGAATGTGGCTGAGGCTCATCATCCCAAAGATGAGGCTGGATCTCCGGCCTCCTTGGGCAATGCCATCACTCCCAAGTTAAATTTGAGTGCAGTTCGAAACGAATTGGAGTTCTTGGAAACGATTGATGAGGCAGGGCACATCTATTACGACCCGGGATACATTCAAAACGCCATCAGGCGCTATGAAACCTTCTGGATTCCATTCATCAAAGAGCATTCCGGAGATACCGTGGCCAAAGACTTGAATGTGGCCCCACCTTTGGGTAAGTGGTTGAAACGAGTCTTGGAAAGATGTTATCATATCCAGACACCTATGCTTTTCTTTCTCAGATGTCCATTGGGTTTGGCATTGCCACATGCTTTGTCCAACCAAGTACAAAACTGACCTTGAGAGAACGCAACTAGGGCGGTTCATTCATCATCAACCCTTGGACTCGATCACCTTACAGACACTAAGAAACCACACCCAAAAATTGTGGGAGCGACAGTTTCCAAAGGAACCCTTCGACTTCCTCTCGGTCGATCCTTTGAAGGTGCCAGAGGGGGTGCCCTTCGAAACCAACTTCAGCTACGATATCCTAGCAGCTGCCCTCAGACAAAGATCTTTCTTCTATCAAGTATCATTGCCTCATTACCGTCTCAAGAGCTTCATAGGAAAGAACTTCATGCGCTATCAAATGTACCTCAAACTCAAGCAGAGAAACCCAAACACGTTCCTTGTCCCATGTTATGACATCGACATCATTTGGCACACGCACCAAGTGATACCGGCCGATTATCAAAACGACACCATTACCATCCTCGGCTCCATTTTACCCCACGATGACTCGGTTAACGATCGTAGTCCTGGATCCAAACTCAACAATGCAGATACGGAAACCAGAACTCTCTGGAGAGGTAAGTTCTCAAACTGCTGAGCTTGGCAAGAAGAGCGACGCTCAATTATTCATCGACCACGGGGACGGTCATTAATGATGTGGTCACCCGGGATATCGTAAGATCTTTTCACTCAAAACGCACTTTGTTCAGAGAACAACATGGTTTGCTGACTGGACCTTTTTCCCTTTTGGATCTTTCAGATAATTTCGGTATGGACTTTGCCCAGCCAGGAGCGATGTATCGAGGACCGACAGCCAAAGGACGATTACTGTCTTTGACCCAAGAGTTCCAGAGGTCTCTACATACAGGCACAATGGATGTCATAATTTTCCATTCTTTCGAATTCGAGGCCGAGAAAGATCTGAAAGCCTCGGAAAAGTACGAGTACATTCTTCGAGTATTCACGCTGAAAAGTGATCTGGGAGGAAAGTGCGAACGTCGGAGGAAATATGCCATGAAATTGAAAGGAGAGCGGACAGAGTCCAATGTGATCAAATTTGTTAATCCAGCGGAGTGTCTTACCATCCCCGAAGGCTGTGACGGGGAAATCGAGTTCGAGGTCGAGCGCCGCTCCAAGACGCAAAAACCCTCCATCTTCTCTTGCTTGGGATTCTCCACCCAAGACAAGTCCATTGGGGAATCCAGAAAGACGCTAATATGTAAGGACTTGAAAGTGGGAGACAATCCGGTGAAAAAATCGCTTTACCCAGGTGGGATCCTCACTGGGTTTGTGGTCCGAAAAAGCGACACGCACCAAGATATGATGAAGAAGCTCTACATCGCCGAGGGCAGCTACTACGATTGTGTGATCCCCGAGAATATCGAGAACATGTGGGGACCAATTCCATTAGAAAGATTACCAGAGGGTGTCGACAATCACTGCAAAGCTGTCACACACGGGTAAGAGCACTTAAGCCGTCCATAGCCCATGAAAGGGAATCTCTGAAGTGTAATTTTCCGCAGGATTTACGATCCCAATGGCCTGAAAATGTTTTCGGTCTATTTGATTCATTCCTTGCCGCTGGAGATGTCTGCCATTCAAGTATTCGTCGGCGATAAAATGGCCACGGTGGCCCATCTGGTGGGTCCAGATACCCTCGGGACCGACGAAACCAGATTAGGACTTGCGGAAGATGTACGTATACTTAACATGTACATATTACATAGTCACATGCAAGTTCTTCTATGTAAGCTTGTCGAGTCTTTGCTGATCAGGTATTAATCCGCTTAGGATAAAAAAGTAGCCCTCAACAAGAAAACACATCTGCTACTCGATGTTTGATCTCATGTGACTTCTGGACTATTTTCCAGCTGAGGAATAAGCCCTACCGAGCAATGCTGATCAAAGACAACGATGGGGATTGGGGTATTTGCACTGCCGCTTGGCTTGGAATGAAGGCTGGAACTCCGGGAATTCCTGCCTCCAGAGGACGAAGAGGCGTCCCAGGGGTTCCAGGGAAGCCTGGATATTTCAAGATGTACTTCTTTAACCTGAGGTTGGTCAACCGTCAAATATCCAGTCCTCTAGGGTCCTGTCTACGAAGACATCTTGAATTTCTCGTTCCAGAACTAAAGAGCACAAAAGCATCGTGTTTCCGGAGAATTTCACCGCGGTTTCAGGACACAAATACAGATTCACCCTTCCAAACCTCTTCGTGGACCTCGAGAAAGGGTCCATGGTTATCACACCGCCCAATCACATTACCAGTACCAGCGCCGTCCCCAATGGACATCATGGGAAAGCTGCGGCCAAAGAGCCCGCCACTCCCAAGCCGTATGAAATGGCTCAACAAGTCACTTTGGCGTTCGCCACATCACTCCTCTATCTCATGGTCCAACCTCACCCTGCCAATTTCGAAGACGAAGACTCCAAAAAGATCATCATGACTGCCAACGATGGAGTCAGAATCCGCCCCATGTTCCTCGAGTGCGCTCAACTGGCATTTCTCACCTACTGCGGTTGGAAATTTCGAAATGAAATCCCCACCAACAGCACTTTGAAGAACGTCTGTGGCCAAGGGGCGGCTGCCGGCTGCATGGCCGATATTAGTATTGTGGGCGGGGCCTTGATCATGGCCGATGCTTCTATGGGAGGCCAAGTTGGTTGTGACGTGGGCGGTTGTGGAGGCTGTGGGGGTTGCGGGAGTGGTGGCCTAGGCGCTGCAGGTGGTAACGGGTTCTTTGATGGCGGTGGATATGCTGGCATGGAAGGTGGAGGCTGGTCGGAATGGGCCGGAGGCGGGGGAGGATCTTTTGGTGATGGCGATGGAGGTGATGGAGGAGGAGATGGGGGTGGAGGTGGATGCGGAGGTTGTGGAGGCTGTGGAGGCTGATTGGTGTATCTCTGCACAGCAACCAATTATAAATTGGTGTATGTTTTGGAAATCCTTTGCAAAGCAGTAGATAATAACGGAAATGGACATCATTGGAAATCTTCAGATCGGAATTTTGTGAGCCAACTCCTTTTAGAGACAGTATTAGTTCCTTTCCAAATTGATATTTTGAGAAGCAATCTAAAATGCCTTGTGATCGACTCAAAAAAGGACCGGTCTGCTTGGCTTCGAAGCATTGGATTTGACTTGAAAACCTGAAAAAACATCAGGACTCTGAGGAAAATAATAAAGTAGAATTTTCTGTGATTTCGTTGGGTTTTACATCCATACGGTGCTACTTGCGGCAATTACTTAGATATAGTAGATACTAAACTGATGAAACAATAATCATGATATTAGTAATAGTAACCACATGTATTATTCTACCCTAACATGTACGTGTCAACAGATTCCTGTTCAATTTGTGTCTTGCTATGAGAGATTTGCAATTTTATAAACCCGTTTACGTAGACTCGAAATGTGGCTTGATGCTTCAAACTCAGAAAATAGGAAAACTTGGATTATAACCAATTAGTAAGGTTCAGTTATGCCCTTAAATGTGGATGGTTGTCCCCTATTGTGTCCCATGAACATTTTCTCACCATGCCATTATTGACTGAAAATAGATGATCCCGTAGTATTTGTAGAACTATGTACATTACAACGACGGATGTTCTATTGGAGAGAGACTTGTACGAAATATAAATATTGAGCTTGCTGTTCTTTTCTTGCCTTTTTGGGATCGATCTGTCTTTTCCAGCACTTGGCAGAAGAAAGTTTCAATCTTGTGTTCAACAGAGTGCAAAACCAAACCTGAATCACGCAAATTGTCGATTGTACTCCCAGGTTTGTTCGCTAACAAACCCAGTCCAAAAAGGTTGTGTCTGGCATTGCTTTGAGCATTTCAGAGATGGTTTTCAACATAATAAGGCTAAAATCGCGTCTGAAAGGTTACACGAGCTTGTTCTTCATATCATGATCATGGATGGCATTTGAAGTTGTATTTCTCATAAAGTTCTCCAATCATAAAGGAAACATCATTGCAAGACTGAACCCTGAATTAAAATATTGCTCAATGTCAATGATCTTTGGATAAAGAATGGTACAAAACGATGTGCTCTCTCAAATGCCTCCTCATGTTGCACCATTTTGCCTCTTCAGGGCAAACTAATCGTTTTCCACTTGTCGGCCATGAATAATAAACGAATGTTTAGCCCTCCTCTCAAAACCGCACTTTCCGAGTGTGCATTTTATGGAATTGTCCACCTCCAATAAAGACTAACAATGTCACTAGGAGGTAGGCCTGTTTAGTAGTAGTAGTAGTAGAAGTAGTAGTAGTAGTCGTACAGTTAGTTGTTTGTCGACATTCCCCTAGAATATGGCTAACAAACATGGGAGGATCGAGAAAGGCCTCTTAATGAGAGCACAAAGGACGACCAACATAGTGTACCACATAACTTTGGCACACGAAAAAAAAAGCCTCAAAGTGTACTTTATGTAGGTACAAAATTGCAAAACATTGAGTTAGAAAATTGCGCTTGTTTTCTTTATTGTAAGAAATGACATTAGTAACACTAACTTTTAGATAGCATTCCAGATTAAGCCTACATTCAAGGACTAGCTCGGTCTGCACAACTCAAATTCGATGGTAGACCAAATATCAAAAAAAGATTGAAAGATAATTAATAAACGAATAATAGCCTTTCATTTTAATAGTACTGGGGATTACATTCCCTTTAGCGGTTAGAAAAGCCCGTGAAAAACCAACCAAACCAAAAACGATAACCCAATATACGTCATTTTTGTAATGCTAACTATTCTGAAAAAAAAAGATTTTACTCCCTGAAATATGCAGCAAACTGAATTGTTCCACTCTAAAAGGAGAACTATTGTTTTCAGCGAATTCATATTTGCATTATATGTATATTTTTACAATGTTTGTCAAAACCAAGTTGATGGCAAATATATCTGATGAGTGTTGTGCAATGAATCGGATTTTTAATCACATCTTGGCACTATTCAAGCCCGCAAAATATTGAACAAAAACTTTGACTTTCTTGTTTTCAAAGAAATCTAGCTCAGATTGAAAACTTACATATCTGAAAACGTGTGTACAATTATTGTTTTTTTCAAAAACCTTTCTTATGGATATTATGACGGCACACTTAGTTAGTTCTTGAGTAAAAATTGGCGCATGATCTCTTTAATCACTACTGAGTTGTAGAGAAATCAGGGTCTAAGGAAACCAATCTCAAAATGGCATGTAGCATCATCGCCTAAAACACACCAAATAAAGTTGAAACATTTGCTAAGATAAAGCTTATTCGCTCAAAGCATGCACTTGAATTCTGAAGCGAATGGATACAACAGACAGTCCTGTATCTGCTTTCAGGATTTTCCCGAAGATTTTGTCAAAATTGAAAAAAAGAATCTTTGCGACATCATTACCTTAATGAAACCTTCATTGCTTTTCCAGCTAAGTAAGTGATTTTTGTTGTTAATTCCAAAATGAATTTTTTGAACTTTACATATTAAGAGAGCGTTCAGTTATGACTAGAGAAGAGAAGTTGCTAACTTGGCTGACTGTTTTTTTTATTTGGGAAAAATACGAAAAAGGAGGCTTAAGACGAAAATGTTTTGAAATGTGAAAAAAAATGTTGAAAGACGAGAAAAGTACAAAAGCAGAAAGTTGTTACAATTACAAAATGGTAGTTTTTAGCCCCCTTGCTGCGGTTTTTTTCAATTACAAATTGCCTGAAATACATTTGGATTTACTATATACATTCAGCTGCTTCTTTTTATGTACAAGAAATTAGCATTTCTTTCTAGCAGTGCTTGACAAGAAGACAGTTTTTTTGTTAATACGAATGGTGTTGCATACAATTGATTCTCTTCTGGTGCCATGTGCTACTGCTTACGGCGCTTTGGTTCACTAAATGATTTTGGCTTTTGGTTGGATTGAACTCATCATGGCTGGTCTGGCTTGCTCAAGTGCAGCTACCATTTTGGTAACTTTCCTAAACAGTAAATGAGAGTTGATTTAGATTTAATAGAAAATGCTGCACGGAGGTAAAAAAACTTCTCCAAAGGAAAAAAATAAAGCAGATCTAGAACCACTTGACCAAATGGCTCAAAATGCTCTAAACTGTGATAGCAAGTCAAAAAAGAGTTGAAAAATGTCGTAGAAGTGGAAAAGTTGCAAAAATAACTAAGAAAGGTTGCAAAATTGAAAATTTGCCCCCAAATGGGTTTCTTTTTCAAATCAAAAAAGCCATAAAAATATTTTTTTTAAAGTTTTTCATGTTTTCACTATTTTCATGGTCTAGTTATTTTTTATGGAAGAAAAGTAATAGCTTAATTCCATGCGACTCAAAATCGGTCTGAATTGTCTCGGGATTTGAATATGAACATAACAGGAATATTTTAGAGCCAAACCAATGAAATAGAACCGCTTAATCTCATGCAAATCAATTACGATGAAATAGATAATAGCCTGATCAAGTACTCACTAGGCGTGTTCCTAACGCAAATCCAGTAGGTTTTGACGATAATTGTTTTCGATATATCTTATGCCTGTAATTTTATGTGATTCAAGCTCAGATAATGAAATTAAAGGTGTTACTTATGACCCTTGAGCTTGAAAAATAAAAAGATAAGCTTGGGTGTTTCCCTGGAGATTTGATACGGCTTTTTAATCACCGTGTATATCCATGGAAATTTCTTGGGGCAGGAACATTGTTATTGCCTGTTATTCGAAGCGTTAACATCTTAATGATTCCATTCCCAACCTACGATGAAAGATACTCATAGGCAACAGAAGGTCTTACTATTGCTTCGAGAAAAGCTTGAAAGCAATGTGCTTTTTACCCCCCAAAAGCACAAAAACCGTTCATGCATAGTTGTAATGTAACTGTTTTATCTGTGCTAATGTACATGTGTCAAACAGAAAACTTTGTATAACACAGGAAGCTCTTTGGAAACCTTCAAATGTTCTTTACGAATTTACATATTTGTCTGAAAAAGAAAAGTTTTCTCCTGGACTGTCTGTATAACTTTGATCAATGATTCATGCTAAGGGATTTGAAATGTTAAAAATGAAATAAAAGTTACTGTTGAAGCCTAGGTGTGTAAGATCGAGCAAAACCCAAGTCAGCAATGACAAATCAATTACATATGACTACAACTCAAATGGTGTAGTTGAAATGGACCAAAGAGCCCCAAAAATATTTGTCACTTGTTCCTTTTTTCCAACCCCCAAAGCGGCCTCAACTTTTATGTTTTTATTCTAGAATCTTCGGCAGTGGTTGCCGAATACCAAAAACATGAAAATAACAAAGAAAATCTTGTCATTATGTATTCTCAACCGTGAAGATCAAAATTCAAATTGCTACTTGCTCTTTTAGCAATGTTGAGGGCGTTTTTGTCCTTTAATCTTGTTATATTTGTAATCATTAGTGTACTCAAACTTACGCAAATTACATTTATTTGCATCCTGGGCCCTTAAGTGCATCTTTCTACCTTATGAACATCTTTTTGCATATTTGGTCAAGGCTGTTTCATTGACAATATCTGTGATTGGTATGGAAGTTTAGTTACTGTTCAGATGCTGATCCAGTTGAAGCAGAGCATACTGCTATTAGAATATTGGTGTCCAGCTTAACAAATTGCTTAAGATAACTCAGTATGCTATACAACTATAAAGCATCTTTGAAGTGTATTTGCATCCTTATTTGAATCCTGGGCTTGTTTTCTGCATCTTTATTTGCGTATTCGGGTCCATTTTATGCATGATTTTGTGAACCCTAGGAATCACTCACAGTTTATATCTTCTTAATAAAATATCGTTGAACTTGAAAACAAAAGCAAATTTGTAAACAATGAATTGGTTGACAGAAAATTTCCCTTGCCTTGTGCTTTTCACTCATTGGTTTTGGTGTTAATCCTAGATTCTGATCTAGAACATTACTCACTTTGGTTAGTGTCGAGTATTTTTCGTTTTTTGTAAATTTTGCCTAATGGTTTGCATTTCAATTGATTTACAACATAACATTTTTTCACCAGTAATGGTTTTGTATTGAATAGCTCAATTTGATCAAAGAAACGGGATCTCCAAATCGATCCTTTGAATGAGGAACAGCTAAAGCCGTGGCTAAACCCACAAATGAATCAAGATAAACTCTCGCACTTGGGAATCTAGGTACAAAGGTCAAGAAGAATTCTGGTTCGCCAGTCCAAATTTTTTCGAGTAATGATGATGATCGTAACATACTTCGGGGATAACATGTTAGAAAGTGGGAAAATATTTTGTTTTAGGTTATCATGCATAACACCACTGGTCCTTCATTAGCTTCGTTGCTTTCATTATCAGGGTTTTATGACCTCAAAGATTTTCTTCATCCCTCTGTCTTTTAATGCTTCAAACAATTACTGCTGTGATAAGGTCTATTCAAAGATAAAAAAACCATCCAAAAATGTATGCGTCGTATAAGGAAAATGTCTTGATTTCATCGCTCTCTCAGCTTTTCCAAAAATACGCTATTCATCACATGCTGAAGTACTCGTACTTCATAAACAGTATGAAAACCGACGGATATGTGGGTCTTCCTGACTGTGTACCATGCTCAAGGGCATCGGTCTTACTTCCCCTGGTGAAGTAGCTTTCATTAGGTTAAGAGGCCCTGGAATGTGTCCCTAAGACAACGCAACCCAAGATTAAGTACAGGACTTATTGCTGAAGGGCTATAGTGCGCTCCTCACAAGCAAACAAACCTAGTACACTAGTCGCTACTAAGCGTAGAGGATGTGTGGGTGTGGGTGGGCGTATTTACCGAGTATGCGCTCTATCAATGCCATTCAATCTATTTTTCCTCTTTTTATGGCCTTGCTCGCAATTTCTCTCTACATGACGGGCTTTGTTCCGTGTTCCGTGTTCCCGAATGACATCGAAAGTGTTGCTTTCAGTAATACTTGTGGGATGGGTTCTAGAAGTTTATCCACCGTACCCCAAACAGATGCACTCAATGCCTGCAAAACTTGAAGTTCCCTGACCCAACTTATCCTCAAAGTTTGTGTCCCTCAAATAGATTGAAGAAGCAAAATAACAAAAGACTTGTTAGGCTTGCAACATAAGCTCTCGTTTAAAATACGTGTTAGAACTGTATAGTTTATTGCTATCCAATAGATTCTTCGAAAACAGATCAGTCTACGGCTGTAATCGATGGCGGCTCTTTGTTTGCGAAGAAGGCTTTACGCATCTAAACGTACGTGTTGTATAAAAGATACTGGAATATTGTATCAGAGTCATTGTCTTATTGATACGACAGTCGTTAGTACTTCATCAGTAAGGTGATATTACTGAACCCAAGATGTGTAAACTCGAAAAATTTGGCATGCACTCGCATTTTAATGGATCAATCTAAGCAATGCAACGCAACTAGACACGAGATGATATCCAAGTTCAGACTTTTTCCATGCCCAGTCTTATGGTCAAAGCAAGAAAATTGCTTTTTTGCCTTTGCATTTGGTTTATAGAACGGCAAAAGAATTAATGCTTTCAATCCCCATGCTTTTTGACAATTTCAAAATTCAAGCACAGGATTTTAGATAAATTTATAAAAAAAAAAATAACTTCGAATGAGATTTTATTTAATAGTGAATTATAGAATTTGGGAAAACATTCTCTTTTGTGGTTATGAAATCTGCGAAATGCATATGCGATGAGTTCTTGGAAGAGTTTTTGCAAATAAACGCACATGTTGTGAAATTGGACCATTCGCTAGAGCAAGCTGATCGTTCACCCGAAGGAGCCCAATACTTATACCCCTTTACAAATGAATTCCTTTTTATACTGATGCTATTGCAATTGCCTTTAGGCTGGACCGAATTTCAGGAAAACCCTGACTTCCTCCAATGGTTAGATCCAACTTGAAGTATGTGTACACTGGGTATTAATCTTTTTCCCACTTTTATGGTCTGATCAAAGGGGCTTGATGATCCTCTCTTGATGATCCCAAACATTAACCAGTGCCATAATGATGTGGTGGGACAGTTGGAGGTGGATTTTGCTTTCGAAAAGAGGCTTTCCTTCTCGCCTTCGAGAAGGGCGTTTTCGTCATCAAATGAATGAAAGCCTGTGGGACAAAAGGTGATGAGACTCCTGAATATTACTCTGAAACATGAGACCCTGTCTAGAAAATGGAACTCCGGCTGAGAGAGTGCCATGGACTTCGATGTTGGAACAGCCTTGAACTTTTCAGTAAATCTCGATGACTTGTAAAGTCGAGCAACTTTTGGAAAAGCTACTAACATTCGAAACCAAACTCTATTAAAAAAGTCTCGTCTCACGCAAAGTCATTGGTTGGGGAAGCATAGTAAGAGAATGCAAAATGAGGATGAATCAGTTGACAGGTCTTGAATATCGAATGTGTCTGAGTAAATTGATATAATATTATCTTTTGTATGCTGAAATAGCATACAAAAGATAAACACTTACCAAGAAGGATAATGTTTTTTGTTCCAAGCCTTTGATGTCACCTTTCTATTTTCGACTTGAGCGAGACTTCATTTGTTCGCTCGACCTTTTCACCGGAAAAATATATTGCAGTACTTGAGCTCAAGCAAAAAAAACACGTGTGTACAAAAGGTGTTCCTTTTGTTTTTATAGCAATGAATATCGTCAGTAGTGTTGTTGGTACATGTTCAAGAAAAATGCATTTTAAGATATGGGGTTGAGAGGGTGTAACTCTTCATGGAGACCCAGAGACAAATTGTTACATAGGGGTTGAATAGTGGGAGTATATCGATTCCAACAAGAAAAAGAAATCCTCATTCCTAACCTAAAATATCAAGCATTGTTATTGTGCCTTGTGTTTTATACAAAATATACCAAACACCGCGTAGTTTATCTCTCCAGTAAAAGAGCTATTTCCGTGGCGCCCGTTACACGTAAGTGCATAGATCGATCGAATAATGATGATGGTGGTGTACTCATTTTCGAACTAGGGTCCAATTTGCTAGAAAACCCTGCAACGTGTTTAATGGGCTTCCAAAACTTGCGTTCATTAGTAACCAATGCATGATTGAAAGCCCCTGAAGGTGTCCCATGTCTCGACAACTTTCCTTTTTAATTACTTCACCTCATTTGCTATCAACTAACAAACAATAGCCGAGACTACCTACCGGATTCATCCGGATTATGTTAGCTTCCCATTAGCCAATTCTCTTTGTTTTGGCAATTCCCTGTTGGTCTATTACTTACAAACTCTCCAGTCTGCTCGACTCAAATTTCAATGTTCCTTCAGGAGAACGCAGACCTTGCACTCGTCACCGAGAATGAAGGCCGCGTGGTCCTCGGTGAAAGGCCGCCATAGAGAGCTATTGTGTTCGGCATAGTTTTCCTCATTCAGCTGAAGAGCAGGATTTGCTCAGTCTTTCAAAAGCGGGACAGTGGGAACAAGAAGCGGAGGAGTGTTCCACATGTAAGCAAGTTAACCGTGGACGAAATCAAGACTCGATATCAACACAGAAGGTAAAGACACTTGCTTTGATATGAATGAGGGCTAAGGCTAACAAGGTACCACGTGAATTGTCTTGAATCCCTTTCACTTTTGGAAAAATGTTTCGAAATTTGGTTCTCTGTAAGGTGTGAAAGTGACGAGAAAGCAAAGTTTATTTTTTATACGTATATATGAAAGCCATGGGTTTGTGCATTGTTAGAGTCGTTGGATTGCTCATTCTTGGACGATGAAAACGGTTTGCAATCTGATGCTGGTACGGTTAATGAGCGATCGAATCTGGTTTCGGTCAAATTTGGCAGAAATATAATTTCAGAACCCTAAAGAAAATGAAATCAAGACATGCTTGGTAAAATATCAAAACTCTCATTTATTCTTGGAACCGTAATAGCCATAAAGAGACTTTAGAAGTTCCATTTCTAAACCATGTGTTTCTTCTCCATCGCATTCAAATTACCATTGTTTTTTCCATCAATCCATCGGAACTAATTGACTTTTGATCAGCCATATTTGTGACTTATCAAAGTATTCATATTTTGAACTTGGTGCTCTTTTTGAAAAAAAAATATCTTTTTGCTACTTATTTATCGATAGGTAGGCCTCAAGAAAAGCATTTGCTGGCATTGACTCTAAACCTCAAGCCAAATTGGAACTTGATTGTCATCCTCCGCCAAAAGGTCCTTATTTCAAAATTAATGGCCCATACCTAGCTTTAGGCCTTCGTTCAAAAATGAACAGCTTTTTTGTCAACCCTCTTTTTCTGATGGGAAATTTTCTTGTCAAAAAATAGGATCTATATTTTAAGCTAGAGGACATGCAAAGACACAAATTAACATTATGAAGCGCTGGCCTTGTCAATATCTGGATTACACTTGAAAAGTTCCTGCTTCAGTTGATTATAAGTGGAATGTGTGTGTTTAATAGAAGCTCGAAATCAATGACTAGACCGACCTTGAATGCACCCAAAGTTCCCGAGCTTTAATACTTCCCTCTGAAACAAACTTATTGCAGTGTTCATTCCCTCATCGGAGCTTGATTTGAAAGCCTAAATGAGGACCCTCCAAATGGTCTCTCTCTCTCGAAATGCATTGTAGTGTACTTTGAGGTCAATACTTGTTACCTAACCATGATTAACGCCCAGCGGCTTTCCTCAGCCTCTACTGTAGAGAGATCAATCATGACCAATGGACGTATCATGGCCCTGCCCACCGACACGCCCATTCCTAACATCAATCGAATATCAGCTCATGAACAAGGCGACCCCACCTCCAATCGAGCTCAACTGGTTGCACCTCCAAATGAGAACCAGATCATTGGGAGTCACCGAATTCCTTGCGATGAGTGCCGTAAGGATTGCCAGGACATCTTGGCCTTGAAAGACCAATGCTTGAAACTCCGACTAGATCTGGCCAACACCAGAAGGAGACGGGAGCACATGGAGAAAGAAACGGCTCGTAAAATGTCGGATTTAAAGTCTGAACATGTCAAGGCAATCCATGCCATGAAATCAACAGTCCTGGGACCAGAAGACCAAGGCGATGTACTGAAGAAGGATTTCAAAAGGTGAGTCGGAAGCTTTGCTCTTGTGTTCAAAACATCAAAGTATGATGGGATACTTGTGTTTCATTGTAATGACTACTGGATTGCATTGGCTATTAAAAACGTACAAAACGTATTAAAAACATTGGCTATTAAAAGCTCGCGTATTGCCATACGCGAGCTTGTGAATGCCATTGAGAACAAGATACAGTGCTGAACAAAAAGGGTCAACTTTGACGAACTTACTGGTAACCCAGGACCCTGTTGTTGTGGCTCCAAGTGTTTTTGTAAAGTACGTTTATTTAGGCGCGTTTTGAGACAATTCAAAACTGTAGCTCATAGGAGCATTTCTTTACACCATGAATCTTGATGAGATATTTTTTCCATGCTTGTTTTTATGTATGATTTCTCTCTCTCTGACAATTTGGCAAATTGAAATGAGTGATAAATTCAGTCCGTGTCCGGTGCAGGTTGGCTGTAAAGTTTTGTCTAAATTCTCACTCTACAAAATGCCCAAATTCAGGGTGCCTCACTAAATTGTTCCTTGAATTTTCCTTACTTCACATGGCTAGTACTTCTTGCATCTTATGCCTCTGGACATAAAAGTAAAAAATAGATTGACCGGATTCTTAGTTTCAGTACTTTCAAACCATCAAATTAAACTCATTTGGACAAATAGATGTCTCAAAAAGTGTCTGTGTCTCCAAATCAAAATCATTAACGGGTTTCCTGGAAATCAATTCAACCAGCCATACCTGTGGTTGATACATAAACGAACACAATGCAAACTTTGGTGGCAATTTCACATAGTACTTGGTGTACAAATAAAACGCAAAACCTATCGAATTCCAACGGCCAACTACAAGTGCTTATGCTAATGCGATTTTGAGACTACATGTTTATCATTGACTGGATGGATGTTTCAAAGTTTAGCATCATTTGTTATGAACACGACAGTCCAATATTTTCGAATTGTTCATGTTTGGAAGAAAAATTCATGAGAAAATTTTCGATCATTGTCAGAAATCATTTAGCAACCCTCAAATGGGCATCAAGAGTAACGATGATATCTATTCAAAGACAATGGTATCAATATAGAAATGTTACGTGTAACTTTGAGTAAATGAAATACAATCACTAAATGTGCAGTTTCAAGAACTCTTATCATTTTAATCTACGATATTGACATTGAACCAACGATTTGAATTCCACTATTGGCATTGTTCTCGTCAAAGATAATGACAGGCAACAGTCACGAAAGCAGACCAACTCTTGACCAAGTCATACAAAATCTGGGCTGTCCTATCCGCACTCACATGTTAATTGCGGGTTTGAAATGATATTTTGCTGCCACGGAACTTCTCTATCGTATGAAACAAGATTGTGAGGTCTGCTTACAACATCAATCATTGAACGAATGTCAAAAAAATATCATTTCTTCCCATTTAGTGAAGGCAGCTGTAGTCCATAGCTTTAGATTAAGATTGAGAAGTCTGAAACGCAGACAAGAATTCAATAATTCATGCAACCATGAAGAGAAAGCCTCATGGACTATGTATGTTACATAGTAATGTCGCAGCTTCAAAAACCGCCACATTGGAAACAATTCCAAGATGATGAACAACAAGAAAAACTTTTTTTTATCTTTGCGGAGCGCCACCATATTTTTGCTCAATGCGCTTGTGCATCATATATAAACCTAACTTGCAGATAGCTAATGATGCTCGGAAGAAAATTTTGCAAAATCAATTAGGCCTTTGACCTTGGCGTCATGACTTACAAGCATTCGTAACAAAAACTGCGAGATGGATCTGGTTTATTATTGATGAAAAATATGTGCAAATGGGGATCATTATTTAATCAGAACGGCTTTTGGATATCAAGGTTGGACTTACTTTGTATGTTTTCGTCCAATTTCAAATCCGATTTCAAATCGCGATGTTTTTGTTCCATTCGATCTTCAAAGAAATATGGTCCTTCCGAGATTGCTTTCGCCTCTTAGCACACAAACTAGTCGTACAGTACATGGTGGCCTTTGATATGATATTAAAGTTGCAAATAGTGAAATCTATAACTGCCTGTTGCGTTGAATGACTCTTTGACTTGCAAATGATAACATTTGAAAATGGAGCGCTTGTAATCCAATATATTTCAAACTTAATCGAGCCTGGTGTGCTATTCGCAGATGATGATGGTGATGATAAAATATCTGGATTTCGTAAACACTCCCATATTTTAGCATTTCGATTTTGATTGCCTGGCAATGCAAAGGTTCCGTAGATCTCGGAATTGCATTTCCGGTTGTACACCAAAAATATTTAGCCTGCAGGGGCCGTATTGGTATTTTTTCATTATCTCACTCTTAAAGCAATACTTCGTGGGTCTTTTTAATCTCAAACTCCCAGATAGTCGGGTTTGTTAGGAGCTGAGCCCAGTTTGTTTAGCTGTTGTACTGTAAACTACAAACATTTTTTTAAATCTAGGAATCAGTCCTTTTTCTTGATTTGGTTTTTCACGGGCTTATAAGAGGACACTAGAGGCACGAGAGGACTCTTTAGAGTCCCTGGCTTATCTAACAGCTCAGGGACTCTAAGGAGAGGAAATGTCACGGTTTTCTTTTGTGCGCCAACTTAGGCCATTGCCCTGAATTAAGACAGTAACTCTAATATAAATAAACCAAGATTACCATGCCACACAGTACATTTAAGTGTATTTTTTAGTAAATAATGATCTCTTTGATATACAACTCTGTTCAAATACCAAATATTTCTGAATTAACTTTAAAAGTCAAAAGAATAAATGAAAGAACCATGAACATCAAGTAAATCCAAATACAATCAAATTGTCTTTAAAATCCGTAAAATATTGGCAAAATTTGCTCAAAAACATTTATAGAAAAAAATGAACAAGAATGAATTCGTGAGGAACTTATTCTGAAAATTGAGGAAAAATGTATGATATAGGCAAAAAAGTACATGTACATAAATATTAACATATAAGTATATCTATAATGGACAATTGATAATCTTGTTTTAATCCACACATTTGGCAAAAAAACATCAGGCATTGGTAAATATTAGATGAGTTGCTTTTGAGTAGAGTTTGAATATCTACTTATTAGGAATTTTACATAAAAGGCAGGTTTTTTTAAGGTGCACAGAGTAAGACCGCAATCCAGACCACTACATTTGAGTTTTAGACTCTAACAAATGGTCTTTTGCATGAGTATCCAAAATAGTCAATTAAAAAAAGGTGTCATATTTGTTGAGGTGTATCCTTTCATGATTTTAAAAATTCAAATGAGTTTAAAGAGCAATATGTAGCTCAGAGCTAAAATATGACTACTTTTGATTTGGGGACCATTCTCAAATTGACAACCATTGATTCATAACAAGTGTACCAAATTACTTGAAAGTTGGTCAAGATGTTCCTGATACGAATTTCTTCAAACAAGATTATTGGCAAAAAAATATTGACTGATTGTGTTTAGAGCAAATTTTTGCTTTACTAGAAATACCTAATTATTATTTTACAGTAATTGTAATTGAAGACATGATAGAGGTCATTTTAAGTATATTCAAACGTCTTATTTGAAGCACCAAGCATCAATGGTTACAAAAATGATATTAGCCACACTCTTTGAACAATATTCATGCCAATGATATATATTAGAAAAATTCAGCATCATTAGTTTAGGCCTAAGTTGGCGGGAAAGGTTTGGTGATAACAAAAAAGTGGCGCTTCCTTGCTCTAGTGTCCTTGAACCGCTACAGGGAATGTAATACCCAGTACTATTAAAATCATAGGTTATAATTCGTCTATTTATTACCTTTCAATCTTTATATGGTATTTGGTCTACCAAAGAATTTGAGTTGGCAGACCGAACTAGTCTTTGAATATAGGGTTGATCTGGAATGCTATCTAAAGGTTTGTCCAAGTTTGACTTGAAAGATGTAACCGGATAAAAAAGGCTTACGAATGCCCTACGAATATTAGAGGGAAGCAAATCAAACAATGAAGGAGCCTGAGAAGGAAGAAAAGTGGACTTCATTGTTCGAACTATCCTGGATTCTCGAGTGCTTGAAGGTGCTCTCAAAATGCACATTAAGCCTCGACAGTCACCAGAATTGACCCTAAATCCTGGGTTGGGACAAAGCTCATTGATACTTTTGAAGACGTACAATATTAGATACCTTTCGTACCTTCTCTGAACACTGTACAGTTCCAACTTTTTTAGTCTCTCGCAAAATGAGAGCTCTCTCAATCCTGTAATGTTCCTATGGCCTTCAAGAAGATGAAGAGTAAAGCCCCCTCAACATCTGGGGTCTCTCCTTTCCAACTTTCACTTCTCCGGACTCTAGCCAAGCCACTCCTCCAAGATCTGTTCAGCCTCGCCCTCCATTCTTCCTCCTTCCCACCAGCGTGGATGGATTCAGCCATCATCTTCATCCATAAGAAGGGGCCCAGGGACATTCCAAATCGCTCTGCAGAACTCCTTCTTGAAGATGATGTCGACTCTACTAGTTGCCCGCTTTTCCGGATTGGCCGAGCATAGGGATCTCCTCCCAGAGCTCCAATTCGGTTTCCGGAGAAGCCGCTCAACCACCACGGCAGCTACTCTCCTCTATGAAATTATGCATTTCAACATCAGCAATAAGATGAGAGTGTATGGATGCTTTGTGGATTTCTCCAAAGCATTTGACAGGGTGGACCGAACGCGGTTATTCCTCAAACTCCAACTGTGGGGAGTTCCGCGTTCAATCTGTGTCCTGCTGTCCAACATCTATGCGGGACTCAGATGCTCCATTCGTTCTGGTGAGGACCTATCCCCCTGCTACTTCACTTCCATTGGCCTTCCGCAGGGGGATCCTCTATCGCCAATTCTTTTCAATCTTTATGTATCCGACCTGCCTGAAGCCCTCACTCACCAAGGCCCCACCATCAACCATTTTCCTATTCAATATATTCAATATGCAGACGACCTGGTTCTCTTGGCTAATTCAGCCGTGGAATTGCAAAATGCCATCAATGCACTCCACGGTTATTGCCAAGAGAACGGCCTTCAAGTCAATAATATCAAGACGAAGGCCATGGTTTTCCATAAAGGTCGTCTGCCTCCCACCTCCTTCCATATCCACCATAGTCCGATTGAAATCGTCAATAATTTTAATTATGTCGGTTTCACATTCTCCACTCAACTCTCCTTTACCAACCATCTTAAATCATCAATAGTAAAAGCCAAGGCCAGGATCGGATACATGTACAATAGACTTCCTATCAAGAATCTCCCCCTTCCAATAGTTCTTCAACTCTTCCGGACCTACATCTCTCCAATTTTCCTTTATGGCCTTCACCTTTGGCTTCCCAACTCCGCCCAATCCGCCCTCAAATCCGCCGATGCCACCTTCACCAAGTTCCTCAAACGATACCTGTGCGTGCCCCAATATGCCAATAATGCATGGACGCATTTTCTATGCGAAACCGAGCCCCTCACCATCGGGCTGGCAAGGTTAGTGTCCAACAGTGTTGGGAACCTGACCTTTCCGGAGGTGATGTCCGGACACAAGTTGTCCTTCCCGGTCAAGGACTTGGTAACACCTTATTGTCCATGGCCCGACATCCCTTCGGAGTATTGGCGGTCACGCACTTTTGTCCGGCTCCCGGTCCAATGCCATCAACGACGGGAGCTGACAAAAGATCTGTTCCATCTGGCCCATCCTCTACTCTGCAATAACCAAGAATTCCATCATTTACCTTTACCTAACTGTGTTTGTATTGTCTGTGATTTCCCTCTTCCCTTTTTTCATGTGCATTGAACCAATTCTAGTCATACTCATTGTGATATCACTTTCTAGTCGACTATTTTCTTGTTTTTACCTTCTTGACATTTTACTTGTTTTAACAACCAACCTCTGTATAATGTATATACATCATATTGTATTTTATAGTTATTTTTACGCCATGACATGACCAAGAGTCGCAATAAAGATTATTAATATTATTATTAAAACACCTTTTGACTTGTTCGACCTTTTTCAAACCTGCTGAACTCATTGGAGCCCAAGTGGGTGAAGCTTATTCAAGATGTGGTTGAACAATCGACTTGTACAGAGTTAGCACCGTGATGCTATATCTGGACTTAAACGTGCGATATATCCAACCACACATTTGAAAAGCCTTACCCACCTTCAACTGGATATGCTCATCGAACTTTCCATTCTTTTGGAGTTCTACACCTAAATCTTTGATAGATGAGACCTGCTCAATATCTTTACCTCCACTATCTACGAGTGGAGTATTCAAAGGTGTTGACCCGAAGGTCATTGAGCGGAATTTCATTCCGTGGTGGGCCATATTACTCTCTGTAACCCAAGAGTAGATTATTTCTAGGTCCTTTGCCAGCCTACTGGAATCTTGCCCATTCCTACCACAAACTAACTTTGTATCGTCAGCGTAAGAAGAGAGACTGGCAGTAATACTAAGCTTTTGAAGCAGGGCAACGAATATTATAAAATGGAGGGGCCCTAAGATGGAACCCTGGGGAACACCTGACGTGACATCATGAATGTCACTAAGGGATCCCTCGGCCTTAACAATTTGCTTCCTATCATGAATGAAGCTTCTTATCCAATTGAGAACCTTGCCTTGGATCCCAATGTCATGAAGTTTGTTGAGCAAAAGGCCATGATCTACTTTATCAAAGGCCTTGGCAAAATCAAGATAGACAACATCATCTGACTCATGTCTTTCCAGTCCCTCAATGACCTCCTCTAAATGCTCAATCAGTTGGGTAACCCTGCTAAAATGTGCTCGGAACCCGTGCTGGCAAGGAGGGAAGTTTCTCTGATACCGCCAAAAAATATGGCATCCTCATTTGTGATTAATTTCAAATATCCAACAGAGGGCGAACTCAAAAGTTTGAAAATTTCGCCCTTTCTTCTCTACTTTCGCTTAGGCGTTTCGCCCTATCAACCCATTCCTTATGATTTCAGGCTTCTCGTGGACCACGAAACCGTGGCTCGTGAAATCTGTCATGAGAACCAACGTCTTCGTGATGAAATTGCTAAACTTATTATTCACATTGATGTAAAGTCGGTGGAGGCGGATGACGAGTGTTTAAAAGTGGCGAAATTGCTGAATCGACTTAAAGACACCAAACGAGGCATGAAGAACATCCACGGGGACGATGATGAATCTTACATTGAAATCATCATACCTTAGCATAAGTTGTGCCATGGCCGTGAAAGTAAATAGGAAATGGATGAAAGATATACCTAAGGAAAATGTAATGAGACGTTTTTGAAACGAATGTTATTTTTCTTTATTGACGCGAAATGTCTCTAGAATACAACAGTATTATTTGGAGATAAAGGCTTTTGTTGGCTAAATTACTCTCCATCTCTCGCTCAGGCCTTTCAAATAAAACTATAGTTTTGGTAAATTTGTTAAGAATAAATGTAAGCGTGCAAGAGAATGGTGTTGAATCATGACCTTTACACACCGCAGTACTAATCAAGATCTTCAATAACTTGTCTCATTTCAAAGTATTTTCTGAATAAAAAGGTTTTAACGCAAAAGGACCCACTTTCATGCGCATGCGTTACTTTGTCAAACTTTCGTCACACGACGAAAAATAGCGAAAAAGCCGACGATAATGGATGGGCAAGATTTCTACAAATCTGTGCAAACTTCTCAAATTGCAGTCATGCCAAGTTTGTAAACACACCTAATTATACGCAGGGCACCATAAGAAAAAGAAACCACGTAAAAGTATAAGTCATTCTCCTTGAAAACTCAGTCCAACGAAGGGCACAGGTTGGACGAATTAACCTTTGTGTCGAACAACTTTACATCGGAGTGCCAGTTAGGTACGAGAACATCTTTTTGTTTTTGCACAGCTTTGTTGGGTCATATGAATAAAAAAATAGAACTTATTTGGTTCCAATGCAGTCTTTCATTGGTCTTGAGGTGCTGGAAATTCCATTCCCAGTAGCGGTAAGGAAATCTGCAAGAATCCTTTTTTTACTGCAGACGGTTTTCTCCACTAATCAGTTGGCGGCATTACATTGAAACTGAACGGTTTGAACTTAATTCAACTAATTAAACCAAAAATTGCCTAACCTCCAACAATAATGAATATAATCAAAAATGTATATCGTAATCTTATATTAAACTACCGCAACCTAAAATATTGAAGGCCAACTGATTAGTGGCAAGTAACGCATTCTTTACGTCGTTCTTGTACGAGATAAACGTTATCGTCAAGCGTGAGGCTTCGAACTGACAGGTAGGACTAGCACGCCACGCTCTACTGTTTGTACTTTCTTCATGTCTTGTCTGACCCCAAATATTTAGCTGAATGCGTAAAACGCTTTTACTCTGATGCGAAACCAGTTCAAGTCAAGCAAAATTACTTCACAACAAAGCATTTTCTTTCATTCGAAAACATGAGCAAAATCATCCAGAAAAGTCTTCAAAGTGTGATGAAGGACGATGTGTTAAATCGTCCAAACTATGATGGCTTTGTGGTTATTGGAGCTGGATTGCCTAGAACTGGCACCACCTCGATAAGGAGTGCCTTGGCCACATTACTCAACGGGTCTTGCTATCACATGATGTGTGTGGCTGAAGGAACTCGCGTGGAAGAAGACTTCTGGTTAAAGGCTCTGAATCGTGAGATCAAAAGTGACGAGGAGTGGCGAAAGTTCTTTGAAGGCCGCGGATATCGAGCTGGGGTGGATTTTCCTGTATCCTTCTTCTACCGGTAAAATACTCTTTTTTGACACCATCTATGTCTTTGAATCGAGCGATTTTGTTTACTTTTCATTGCAGTGATATGCTAAGAGCATTTCCCAAAGCGAAAGTAATCTTAACAGTGAGGAATCCGGAAACGTGGTACAAATCGGTTCGAGAGACCATTTATGAAGGCAACAAAAAGACCAAAGATTTTGCCGTAAGACTATTTATGCAAATAGCTGGTAAAACTAATTTGGTTGAAGTCATAGACAGAACTGCTTGGGAACCAGCTGAAGGAGCGACTAAAGGTATTGTGTAGTAAAAAATCAAGGCTCCTAATACAAACCCCTAAAGACATGCTTGGCCTTTGTCGACTTTTAATTCTAGGAGTATTAGTGGCCATTGACGAAGGCTTGGAATCATCAATAGACTTTTTTCAGCAATGGAACAATTCCGTGAGAAAAACTGTCCCTAAAGAGCGTCTATTGGAATTTGATCCCAAACAAGGGTGGTCTCCACTATGTGAATTCTTGGGCGTGCCCGTTCCTGATATCCCATTTCCAAGGCTGAATGACACCAAAGACATGAATCGTAAACTGGCTGGATTGAGCGCTTTAGCATATTCAGTGGTTTATGGCTTACCTATTTTGCTTCTTATGGTATTGCTCTACTTCTTTTATTTTTGAATTAAATGAAATAGCGCATTAGATTAAAAAGCAGACCAGTTTTAAACCAGTATACATACAAATCGTACCAGATCCGTCTTCGAATAAAAATATTGAAATATAACCCATGAGTTCCTATAATTATTATTTTTTTCGCTAATCTATTGAAAAAGGGTGTGTCCTTGAAAATTGATTTATTTTATTTTAGTGGGCTGTCCCAAGATAGATTTCTAGGGAATGGAAAATCTTTAACAAACAATCAAATGTTTCTGAACTGTTCCTGAGAAAGGTACTTTTTGTCTGACCATCCGTGCTTTGTAAGATCCAAAAAGAAATGACATTGAGTACAGGGGTATTACAAATTTTGGCTGTAAATTGTTGCACCAGATAATTTTACTTTGTGCTCTCTTGGTTTGCTCAGAAAAATGTGTACATTGTGCCCATAGTTTTTAATGATATCATTTTCAAAAATCTTTCAACTTCTGTGATATAAAAACGATAACACCAACTTTGTAGGAAGATCTTTTTTTTCGGTAAAGGTATGTATTTTCACGTTCTTAAATCGTCAGCTTAAATAGGGGCTTCTACGTTCTCCTTGACTGAAGTTACAAACTATAGGTACTTGAGACACTTGACCAGCAAGTCATGAGTTATGAGCATGTATGCTTGACGGAGACTTGACAAATATTGGCTTAAGTCTACAGGGTATCCTACAAGTCTTTGCCGGTTCTAAAGTGAAGCAATAAAATACCTTCTTCAACTCGACTGCCAAAACTCTCCAAAGATATTTTTGAATAATGTAGTCACCAACTTTATCAGGATAAACAGTTTCTGTATATGAATGTTAATCCTGATAAGGTTGGTGACTACATTATTCAAAATACCTTTGGAGAGTTTTGGGAGTCGATTTGAAGAAGGTATTTTATTGCTTTACTTTGGTTCCCATCTGTTTCCCCCAATGGCAAACTCCCACAGTAGTTTTCCGCCAGTCAATCTCCCCCACATTGATTTGCCCCAATAGCAAACTCCCTAAGGAGTGAAGTGCCCCACAGTGAACTCCCCCACTGTGAACTCCCCCAACATGAAACTCCCCAAGGAGTGATATCTTCCTCAATGAACTCCCCCACAGCAAATTCCCCAAGGAGTGAACTCCCCCACAGTGAACTCCCCCAACGGCAGACTCCCCCACAGCAAACTCCCCCTCAATGAACTCCCCCTCAGTGAACTTCCCCTCAGTGAACCCCTCACATTGAGTTCACTGTGGGGGAGTTCACTGTGGAAGAGTTCACTCCTTGGGGAGTTTGCTTTTGGGGGAGCTCATTATGGGGGAGTCCACTGTGGAGGAGTTCACTCCTTGGGGAGTTTGCTTTTGAGGGAGTTCATTGTGGGCGAGTTCACTGTGGGGGAGTTCACTGTGGGGGAGTTCACTGTGGGGGAGTTCACTGTGGGGGAGTTCACTCCTTGGGGAATTTGCTGTTGGGGGAGTTCATTGTGGGGGAGATTGACTGGCGGAAATCTACAGTGAGAGTTTGCTGTTGGGCAAACAGATGGTTCAAAACACGTAGAATTTTTGAACTTTCTTGCTGTGAAGTAGTTGTTGGGCAATTAATCAGAAAAATAACACTTAAATCAGTTGCTTTGCACATAAAAGCACCTGCATGCATATCTAGAATTTACAAATTAATTCCAATAAAGATTACATGTTGATATAGATTGTGCACTAATGATTCACAGACCTAAAGGAAATTTTTGGTAATGACAATCTTCAAGCGGCCAAAATAGTCAAAATTGACTTCTAACTAAAGAATAAACGGATTGGTTTTGTTGAAGCACTTAAGAAAGTAAACAACACATTTGTAGAAATTGTTCAAATTGTCATATGTCATACTGGGATATTCTCCTGCAGCAATTGTCTCCTTTAAATGGCAGCTGTCTGATGATTTCAGCACAAATTTTGGAGGTCACTGGAGTACTTATCAAAACAGTAGAGGTACTAATAACCCAAGATACAAAGCGCAATACTAAACGAAAAACTTGAAAGGTTTCAAAAAGTCTTATGTAAAATTTAAAAATCCAAAGTAGGAAAAATAAGTCTAGAAACAGCTTTGTTTTTGATAGAACAGGATTTTTATGAATGTTAATGGGTAATACTGTAATAGCTTCATAAAGTACAACGCTACATGAATCATTACTTTTATGGATAGATGGGTCAACATTTTTGGGACCCCCTGTATTAATAGAACGTCTTACCCGGGTTAAGGGTACGACCGTCCGAGCGGTCTGATGTCATTCTGCACATTGAGCTGACATGAACTTCTCGAACTATAGTAAAACATTAACATACCTTACAAGGCTACGACAAGCAGGCAGTCTTTTCATTCAAGATAACTCACGAATAATTTGACTCTGAAATATTCAAGCTCATGGAAAAAGTCTTGAAAAAAGTGTTGACTACGGGTTCCGAGTTGCCGGCTATGGTCGTTAAAAAATGTACTCTGAGATGATAGCTTGGCAGCTTGCATACACTAGAGGTTGCGTTGCTTGCCTTTCGAGCATGACGTAGCGTATTGTAACTTTTGAAGATTTTCTTGGTTGGAATAAAAAATGTTACGGGTTCGAATCCACAGAAACCTTTTATATATTAAGTTGATTTTATGATAAACTAAATGTTGGGAATTGATATAAGAAGGCAAGTTGGTGTATGCCAAATTGTAAGATCCATTCATCTGACCCCCACAAGAAAAGGACTTAAGCAATAATGGTTCAATACAATAGTTTTAGTTGGGCTGGGTTGAAAAGGGCTCAACCAATCTCTAAACACACAAACAAAGCCCAAATGTAGGTATAAATCCATGTAGCATTCATACTGGTGCAACAAGCAAAAACGAAAATGGACTTCATCATAAATAAAAGCATCCCACACTAATACGTGTTTCCTAAAATTCATTTAAATCCAAAATCGTGTTGTCTAATCCGATTGGAAATTAATTAGTCAATCAATAGTTGGAGGCAAATTGCCAAATCGGCCCCAGACAGGTCCATGAGAGATGATGAGAGACTTGTGCCCTGATCAAGCGCGCCCAATCGTCGTTGCTCTAAAGTCTCCGTGAATAACGCTAGAGTATGTAGAGCAGTTTGACAGCTGTCATCTCAAAGTTCACTTTTTAACGACCATAGTTGCCGGCCGATCAAAAGGCCAATTATGACGGGTTTGTTGTGATTGGAGCAGGGTTGCCGAGAACTGGAACCCTGTCAATGAAGAGTGCCCTTGGAACCCTCCTCAATGGTGCGTGTTACCATATGATGTCCATGATTGAGGGATCACCAGTCGAGCCAGCCTTTTGGGCAAAGGCTCTGAAAGGCGGCGTAACTCCCCAAGAATGGCGAGACTTTTTAGGTGGTCGTGGTTATCGCGCAGGAGTGGATTATCCAATATCACGATTTTACAGGTAGGGTGATTATGCTTTAGCTTAAAAATCTAACTTCTCAAGGGCAAATCGAGGCGCTCCATTTCATCATCAGCTTCGTTTTATTTCTGTGCTTATAAAAAAAGGTCTGTTTAAAGGACAAATACTCAATTTGTAATTGTTTCATTTTAGGGAGCTGATAGAGGCGTACCCCAATGCCAAAGTCATTTTGACCACCAGGGACCCTGAAACGTGGTACAAATCTGTTAAAGGCACAATTTACAAGGCGTCATCTATCGTTAAGAAACTTCCAGTATATCTCTTTTTGAAATTGATGGGAAGGACCTTGACAACAAAAGTTATGGATGATCTTGAATATTTGCCGGCAAAAGGAATGGATAAAGGTAATTTTGCCAATGTTGGAAATATTTGCTGATACTTCTGGCATGTTTCCTAACACAATGTAACGACCACTTGGCTGCATCTTCATCTTTTAATACCGTTTTTGACTATCAAACGAGGTTATACCGAACAAAATAGAAACTTAAAGAAGAGTTTTATAATGATATCTGTTCAGGAAAAGTTGTAGGGATCCTTAATTCCAACTTCCTATATTTTGGAGAATCCTTTTCTATAGCCTAACTCTCGATTTTGGCAAAGTTAATGCTCTCTTTGAAAGCATTGGAAGAACATTGCTGAACTCTGGTTTGAGGCCCTTGATGTTTACCCATCATATTAGATTGATCTTTCCTGAATAATAAGTGCAAATTGTCATGGTCACATAATTCACTCATGGGGGTCTATGATGTGATCCAAGCGGTGGGCCTTTTTGTAAGGAACTAGTTCAATCCAAATTTCGCTCTTTGTGGCCTCACACATCTTTGTCTAAATGTAAAACATCCTTGATGATCCAATGATGCCCACCTTTGGCTAAAAGAATATTTCCTTGATAATTTGATTATATCCTTCTGGTTCATTTTGTTTTTCCCGAAGGACGATTTGTATACCATCTTTGACCAACCCCATGGGAATAACTTCTTGTGTATTTTGGCCTAAAAGCCAAATTTAGACCTGAGGCGAAGTTTTTTAAATGGTTGTAGCTCTGTGTTAAGGCTTGGCCATTATCCAGAATGAGCATTCTCTCACCACTTTAGCCAGTCCATTTTCATACCGGTTAACGCGCAAGCGTCTACCTCTGAAATAAGAGCTTTAAAACAGGCCTCTGGTAACTTGCTTTGTAATTCTTTACCTGATCGGAACACATTCCGAATGGTTCCAAATGTGCAAAAGGACCAAAAATGCTCCACCTTTCGTCCACGAAGAAAACGACATCCCCAGATCATTCTCAAAACATCCCATTCTGGAACTTATTGAGGAATATAGTGTTTTTTCCATGGAAAATATCTGTCAATAAATGTTTGGCAAATAACATGAAGTATTTTCATACCTAAAGTGTGTGTTTATTACGCGGTCAGCTTGAAGAGGCTCCCTGTAAAAGAATTAACCTTCCCATCAGTTTTGACATATTTTAAAAGTTAAAATTATTGCCAGATTGGTAGGAAATTCCCACAACGAGCTGTGGAATAGATCTTGACCCTTTTTGCATTGGTTTTGATGATCCCATGAAGGTTTTAGTTGCGTTTCCCTTGGATTCAGCGAGCAGGATAATTGATTGGCTCTGCCATTTCACCTTCCATTGTAATGTTTATGTTTCATGATGTGAATTTCAATGCTTTGCTTGTTTTTAGACCACAACTAGTAGTTAAAAATCGATTCATATGACTTGGTTGAAAATAAAGGATCAGCTATCACCCTCATTTTAATTGAGTGCAAAATTTCGCTACGCCTACGGTTACTTGAGACGGCCATAACGTGCGCTTAAAACGTATCTTTATGCAATACAGTATCTTTGAAATAAGTTTAAAATATGCAAAGCGTTATATTTTAGAACCTTAGAAATACACAAAAGTTGGTCAAAGCATGAAAAATGCTAAAAAAAAAACTCAAAAAGATAAGCCATTTTTCGAACAAATACTATAATGAAAAAATCGGAGGAATGGAAAGAAAGAGGACAAGAGAAGTTCATTATTCGAATTAACCCCTAGAGTCGAGGGCTTGAACGTGCTTTCACGTTAAACATCTAAGAAGGTTTTTTTGTAGTTTGTAGAACAAGCAGTTCATAGGCTTGTATCTATTTAATTTGTTTTGATTTCGCTCGTCTTTTTTACAATTACTTGGAATTGAAATTGCTGTCATTATTATTTTACAGGTCTGCGCATTACGCTCTATCTCTAACATAACGTGACATTTGAAATGGTGCATTTCCTAAATCTATATGCCTAATTGAGCGATATTTTGACATAGGTATTTTCACTGTGATTGAGGAAGGGCCCGAATCTGCCCAGAAGTATTTCGAGGAATGGGTGGAATCTGTGAAAGAATGCGTTCCCAAGGATCGTCTCCTCGTATTCGAAGTCAAAGAAGGATGGAAGCCACTGTGTCAATTCTTGGATCTTCCCATTCCAAACGTCCCATTTCCTAGATTAAATGACACTGCATCCATGGCTCAGACTCATAGCAACTTGGAATATTTAGCCAACGCTATCGTTTTTGGGATCCCAGCCTTTGTTGGATTCATATTTTGTATGATTTACACGTACTATGGATAATATAGTAATTGCGGCCTTGTTCCTTGTAGTAGTACAAATCGTTCATTCGACCATCCCTTTTCTTAGTTTTCACTAACATAAACCATTATTAGATTAATCTTATTTCAAAAATCGACCTTGGAACATTATTATTTGGACCCCAATTTCAATACAATACTTGCCTTTTCTGACCTGATAAGGTTTGGTTTTTCACGGGCTTTTCTAACCGCTACAGGGAATGTAATCCCCATTTCTATAAAAATGAAAGTTTATAATTCGTCTATTTAATACCTTCCAATCTTTATATGATATTTGGTCTACCAACGAATTTTTAGTTGGCAGACCGAGCTAGTCCTTGAATGTAGGGTTGATCTGGAATGCTATCTAAAAATTGTCCAAGTCTGACTTGAAAGATTCAACCGGATCAACAAGGCCTACGTATTCCCTCTGAATATTAGAGGGAAGCAAATTAAACAATGAAGGAGCCCGAGAAAAAAGAGAAGTGGATTCATTGTTCGAACTAGCCTGGATTCTAGAGTTTGTTGCATGATTCGGGGAAAGCCACTTTATTGGACGCTGATGATGTCCTTGAATGTCTTAACGTTTCCTCACAGTCTTTACATGTTTACTTTTAAGTGCAGTGTTATGGTAAAGCCCTTTGCCAACACTGCAGGGATTTTTGATATGAGGAACCTGAGCCCAATTTATGAATAAAAGGAATGAATCTTAGATCGAGAAAAGGTCGGACTATACTAAATGGTGCTCAAAGAGCCCTATCAACTTTCGAGGGAAATTTCCAATCACAACTTGGCATTTTTTTGGCTCAAAAAGTCATGTGAAACAACTTTGTTCTTTTTGCTTTATGGCATTCTAGCCCACATAAAAAACTTACATGCTTATAATTTAACTTAACATTATAAAAAACGAAAATTTTCGAAAACCTACTCGACGTAGTTTAGGAGTACACTTAGTTATCTCTTGAATCTAAAGTATTATATCATCTGTTTTATCGTTACTTTGTTACATGGGATTTAGTGGTCCAAATTTCATCGTTTTTGCTCCATAATGCCCCGGTTACATGTTAATTTAATTTCCCAAAGAATTAATGTCGATTTTCAGTATCACAAAAATGAACGATTATTTTCTTTTCCTTGCATAATTTCAAAAAGAACTTAAAATCTTATACAACCAAACATAAAATCCTCAAAAAGTAGATTTTTGAAAATTTATTTTAGAATCAACCCAAAGACATTTAGTAGAGCGGTCACAAATATCAATGAAGTTATAAAGAAGCTATTTTCAATCAGTTTCAACACAGTCTTCAAGAAACGACAAAATCTATAACATTGTCTATTGTATGTATTGCCTTCAGAATTCAAGTTAATGCATAACTACGTGTACATATGATGATTGTAAAACATATTTTCAAGGATTACATTTTAAGTGTGTTTTAACTGACATTACATTGCATTTTTAGCTGTTGTGAGACTATGCAAGAAAAGGAAAAATAATTGTTCATTTTTCTGATAAAGAAAATCGACATTAATCTTTTGGGAAATTAAATTAACATATAGCCGGGGCATTTTTGGGAAAAAAGCGATGAAATCTGGACCATTAAATCCCATGTAACTAAGTAGCGTTGCAATAGATAATATCATGATTTATATTCAAGAGCTAACTAGGAGTGCTTCCAACCTACATTGAGTAGGTTTTTGATAATTTTAGTTTTATAATGTTTTAAATATGTAAGTTTTTTATGTGTGCTAGAATTCCATAAAGCAATCAAATAAAAATTGTTCCCCATGATTTTCTGAGTTAAGAAATTGCCAAGATGTGTTTGGGAATTTCGGTCAAAACTTCAAAATGTATTTTTACCACTGTGACTACGTAAGTTGGATATTTTGTCGATCTAAGATTCACCCTTTAGCTTTCAAAAACTGGGCTCTGACCGCAAACGTGACAGGGATTGGCTTGAGACACCATTTATATAGGCAACCAAAATACTGACGATTTTGCGGTAAAACATATCATGCAGATGTCGGTCAAGAACAATGTTATTGAGGTACTCGAACGCATTGCTTCGGAACCAGGTTAAAGAATGACCCAAGGTAAAAAAAAAGTAGGAGGATCCCATGTAATATGTTCACAAAAAGAACAAAAAGACAAATATAATCGCTCTTTGACAATTTTTATTCTGGGATTGCTTGTGGCCGTCGGTGAAAGCCCCGGATCTTTGAGAGACTATTTCGAGAATTAGAACAAGTCCACGAGGAACACTGTCCCTAAAGTGCGACTCTTCAAGTTTGGTCGTAATCAAGGATGCTCTCTTCTTTATGAATTTTTGGGCATACCCGTTTCCTGATGTCCCATTTCCAAGGCTGAATGCCACCAAGGAAATAAATGGTCATCTGGCTCTTTTCACCCTTTTGACTCCTTCGGTGATTTATCGTTTATCAGTCTTATCCTTCAACATTCTGTTTTAAAGTTTTTTTCTTTCTTCGGCTCAAATCTTAAAATGCACATAAAATGCATATACTAGTATCGTTTTTTGATACATCATAGATTTCATGTTTAGTAGCAGGATAAAGTTCGGCTCAAAATTGTTTCTAGAAATACATTAAGAACAAAACCAGATCCAGTTTCATGAAGCTGCACTGAAGACTTAGCAAGATCTCGACTAGAAACTGAGTAGTACGTTTCTTCCCCGCCAGAGGGTGTGAGCCTCCGAGCGGAGTGATGTCATTCTGCACATTGAGCTCCCATGTACTCCTTCACCTACGTACGAGTACATACAATAAATCGTTGGCTTACCCAACAACAGGCAGCCAGGCCTTTTAAGCAACAAGATTATTCAGGAACAGTTTCGCTCTGAATTATTCAAGATCATGGATAAAGCCTTGAAAAAGGTGTTGACTACGGGCTACGAGGTGCCAACCGATCAAAAGGCCAATTATGACGGATTTGTTGTGATTGGAGCAGGGTTGCCGAGAACTGGAACCTTGTCAATGAAGAGTGCCCTTGGAACCCTCCTCAATGGTGTGTGTTACCATATGATGTCCATGATTGAGGGATCACCGGCCGAATCAGCCTTTTGGGCAAAGGCCTTGAAAGGTGGCGTAACTCCCCAAGAATGGCGAGATTTTTTGGGAGGTCGTGGTTATCGCGCTGGAGTAGATTATCCATTATCACGATTTTACAGGTAATACGATTTTGCTTCAGTCTACTGACAAATAAAAATTATACATAAATAGCCAAAATGAAACGAAAGCTCATCATTAGACCAAAAGCAAAAACGACATCTTCGCAGCCAAAATAATCAATGCTGAAATTTGAAAAAAAATACTCTCGTAATGAAAACACCAATTTTGCAATCTAGCACTTAATCATGGTCCATGGGGAACTAATGGTTCTATGACAAAGTCTTATTCCGAAAGTACATCTTTGAAGATTTTTTAGCATTTTACAGGATTAATAAGTGGGTGAAGAAATTTCTTCGAGTTGCCAAAGTCATAGCTTTATAATGAATAAAAAAATATTTTGTGAGAGGGGAAATAAGCTGAAAATAGACAAACATGGCCAAGAACTATCACGTAAAACCTTTCGTTGTTACAAAAGGCACCAATTACTACAACAAATATTTGAAGACTGCACTGTCCCAAAAGTACGTAGCGCGTATATTTTTAGTCGACATACTGAAAACGTAAAAATGAAGTTTTTTAACCATGACAAAAGAATTGCATTTGAAAAAATATGCTGTCAGCAAAATTCTTGTGAAGTGAAGGAAGAGCGAGGAAAAATCAATTTGGCGTCCTGATTTAGGTTTTTTGTCGTATCCTGCCAAGAAAGAGCAATGGCAAACATGGCGACAAATGATCACCGTGAGCCTTATAGATTTTCAACAATCGGACGAGATGTGTTACAAAATTTAAAAAAAGTCAAATTTGATGTAATTTTGACATCGTGTTACTATCACGACTTAATATCTAAATGCTGTTTGATCGAACAAAGTAGTTCGATCAATTTGAAACATTATGTAGACATATTTTATCCAAGGTTGGTATAAGTTGGCTTGGGATCTTGCATATATTCTTGCATCATTGAGTCTTGCCAAGTCTCGTTTTTTCGCGGTGGTTGGAGTCCCTTCCTTTTCCATGTGACCTCTTTGCCATAAATTTAGACTCATTTTGAGGTTTTATGCAAAGTCAGCGTTAGTTGACAAATGGTTTATTTACGATTAATTCATTTCAGAGAATTAATGGAGGCGTATCCCAATGCCAAGATTATTTTGACCACCAGGAATCCCGAAACTTGGTACAAATCTGTAAAAGATAGCATTTACAAGGGGTCATTGATCATGAAGAAGCTTTCAGTACATCTTTTCTTAATATTGGTGGGAAAGACTTTGACGGCTAAAGTCATGGACGATCTCGGATATTTGCCCGCTAAAGGAATGGATAAAGGTGGGTATAAATATTATAAACCTTTGCTTGTATACTTATCACACTTCTCATGAAAAGGCAACAGGATAGCTTAATCCTATTGGACTTCATGGCAAAGTAAAGCCAATATATTGCTTTGCAAATGCCCACAACTGAAACTGAATGTAAAAAAGATGTTTCAGTAGCAATTCAAGAGCAAACTTTTCGTTGTTAAAACATGCGCTTTTGAAGTGCAAAATCAATCCTTTTTAAATATATAATGACGTCATTCAGGACACTTCAGCCTTGTCATTTGAAAGAAGGCCAAACTTGGAAGGAGGACTTTGTCTTTTAGTGATTATCTGCTTCTGTGGCATTGGCATAACCAAAACGACCTTTCAGCTTTCGGTTTCTCACAGCTTTACCTTATATTCGAGAAGGTATTTCTTTACAATTATTATGACTTATTCGACGACTCTTTTGACTCAGGTATATTTACTGTGATCGAGGAAGGGCCCGATTCTGCCCAGAAGTATTTCGAGGAATGGGTGGAATCTGTGAAAGAATGCGTTCCCAAGGATCGTCTCCTCATATTCGAGGTCAAAGAAGGGTGGAAGCCACTGTGCCAATTCTTGGATGTTCCCATCCCAGACGTCCCATTTCCCAGATTAAATGACACTGCATCCATGGCTCGGAAACATCGCAATTTGGAATTGATGGCCAACGTTATTGTTTTTGGAATCCCAGCTTGTCTTGGAATCATATTCTACATGCTTTATAATTACTATACAAAATGAAAAATGATTATGTATTTGCTCCTTGGAGTGATGTATGTGTGCAACGTATATCAAACCACCCTCATTGAAGTTTCCCTGAATGCTAATGGAAAACAACAAAAACAATGAGCGTGTAAAGAACGGAAGTTGATCTAGATGTCCTCACAGATAAGGCCGAAACAAATCCTGAGGTGATGATCTCGTGGTTTGAACTCTGAGTCTAGTTTGTCATCCTCCGCTCACTTGTTCATCCAAACCAACCTTGAAGCTAACCTTCAACGCTTTATCCCTCAGATCGAGCCCGACTCTCAGCGTGTGAATAGCTATCATGTGATGGTGACTCCTTTCCTCCAATCAAAAAAGTGTGTCTCTTGAGTAACCCAATAAAATCCCGATTCTCTCTCCGAACCCACGTTCCATTCCCAGATTAGGATGATTGGGCCTGAATTTTCAATTTTCCTCCTCATTGGCTATGCTCTTCAGGTAAGGAAGACTTTCTGGAACGTGAGACACGTATTCATCGTCGATTCTCCTTGCCATATTCCTGGTGAGATCCACTTTTTCCTATTGGGTATTGGGGGAGATCTGGGATCCATTTGGATCGTGATAAAAGTGCCTCCTCTGACTTGAATTGGCTGCTATTGACCAAGTTCTTAGACCTCGATTTATAAAACTTGGATCGAAAATCTATAGCAAGAGACTCTTTGCTTGACCCGCAAAATGGGACCCATTTTTTTCTTGTAAAAAGATAAAAGGTAAGAAATGTACTACGAATACCTCTAGCCTATTACTAATATAGTAATTCCTTTTGTCAAATTAACCAAGACGATACCGCACTAACGTGATGATAGATAAGTGAATGTTCAATAATGTTCCCCCTCAGTCGTTGTTTCTTTGAGTAGACGTCCTAATGACAATAAAACAGCCAAAAGAAAGTGCAAGTGTAAATACGAGATGGTAAACTGCATTAAAGAATGCTCTTTACTTGTGCAAAATCCAGATTCCAGCTTTATCTCATCTTTTAGATTTGATATTTCAGATAGCGTCAGGCTTTTTCTGGTACGCTCCCTCACGTTTGAGGACCCTGGACAATTGTATCACCCTAAAAGAACAGGATGCCGAGTACTACCCCAATTATTGCGACCGTCTGATTAAGGAATATGGGGTTGCAGCCGTTGCCACAACATCGGAACCTACGCCCTTTGTTACCACAGGTTGGGGTTGGGGTCAATGGGGCGAATGGATGGAGGATTCCTGTCCTGCCGATTGTGGCCGCAGATGCCGCCTCCGTCGTCGACATTGCATGGGCCCGTACGAACAAGGCTGTCGCGACAACGGCGATTCCTATGAGTTCGATTCCTGTGAATCGAGGCGAACAACTCCTCAGCCAGAACAGGACCCCGATCAAGATGAGCCTGATTTTTATGATGACGAAGATGGGAATGATGCGAATGGCGATGGGACTCCTTTCCAAAGATTTCGGGGAGCCAATACCTACCGCAGAGCCGGGTCTTTGGCGACGATGCGGGTAATCAAGCGCCGACGGAAACCTTGATGTACGTTAAGTTGCGTGAGAATAAGACTCCTTTCTTCCGTCGGCGTTTTCTTGCTGTTGTTTGTCTTCAAGATAATTTTGCAAGATCAGAACGCATTGACTCACATTTGTCTGTCTTATGATGATGTTTATTTTCTGTTTTCACACGAAGTATGTATATATATACATATATGACATTTTGTCCCCATGCAAGAAACCGATCCCCAGAAATTGCATATCAGTTTTCAATAGCGGTTCTCTCATGGTCAGTTGGTTTTTGATGTTGGCCAAACTCTATCACCGACGACATGCGAACAAAAACTATGCTAGAAACATGTGCATGTGCAAATAGACAAACAAAAAGTTTTATGAGATCAGCTCAAGAATGGTGTAAAAGAAAGTTTTATCCACTACCCTAAACCATCAACCCTTATTTGAACCAACACCACCACAACTACCACCAATGGTTCAACACACCCTTTTTCTTCCACATCTATGGGACCATTCATTCGGCCACCACCCAACCCTAGAATGAACCAACCCTTCGCCTTCTATCAAGGAGCTTTGTCTCAGTTCACTCTCCATAAAATTCTCATTTTCTTTTCGTTTGACTTTTCTCCTTCTCTCATTGCCCACTCCAAAATGGCGACACTGTTGAGAAAGTTCAACAATGACATTCAAACAGAGAGCAATAAAATCCTGGCAGTAAACTTCACTTTCTTGTCAGTGGAAAGTTGAGGGATGGTTTTTGTTCCCCCATATCATTTCTCTTTAGGAAGGGAGGGTCCTTTGGCCGGCTTTTTCGAGTCGGGGTGGAAATGGGCCCAAGTGAGGAAAAAACGCTTCAAAGTTGGATTGGAGTTCCATGGAGTTTCCTTAAGGAAATAAAAAGAACTCTTGACGCCTGGCTAATGCCAAAGTCCAGTTGTTGGGATTTGTTTCGAACTTAACAGTATGCTAGCTCGGTTCAATGACTTGTTGCCAGTTTTGAGAGACTATTTCCGAAATGTGACAACGGGACTAAAGATTCTGTCCTAGGAGGGAACTATCGACGAGGGTGGTTTTTGTCTGCTCTCTGGAACAAAACTTGGGATTTAGTGAACCTGTCATGACGAATGATCCCTTTTGGCAGGCAGCTTGTCAGGCAATCCTTGGATCCAGAGGGGAAAATTGAAAACTGTCACATGATCGCTTAAAGAAGCAAACTCCATGTCATGAGCAGACAGAGGGCACAAATGCTGAAGCTCTGATCTATCAATATTATCTCTTGGATGTTCGTCAAGCAATCTGGTCAGCTGAAGATTCTTTAGATGTCCGAGTTATTGTGTGAGTATATTTGCTTCGTTTTCGGGATGTTTTGGCAAAACGAGGTGAAGGAGGAGGATCATCAAAGTGGATCCAGCGGAGTGTGGACCACTGTGAGGGTAATAGAGTGGAACTTCTTCAAAAACCAAGTGGTCATCATTCCCCATCCTCAGCCAAAGAGGGAGCTAATACAAACCCATGATGGGGCAGAAAGCAGAAGGCAGATCCAATCATAAACAGGCCAACTTCATCATATCCTCAGCTAGTTTTGCCGCTCCCAGTCGCGTTCAACTAGCATCCTCGGAGGTCACCAAACGAGCGAATGGCAACTGAACCATCATCAAGATCATTGCTTCGTTTCCTGACCCATTGTAGTCAGGCTTAACCCACATTGAGCGCAAATCTCGTTTGCGATGGGCATTGAGAGGAAATTTGCAATGATCCAGGATCATTTGCAAATTCGACTATGGCCATGTCAAGATCGAGAGTAAGGATGGTATGGTGTAATGTGTAGAGGGACGGAAGGATGGAAGGATGGAAGGATGAATGTATGGCTCCCATCCGATTCAACACGTTATATTCCAACATTTATTGCCCTCCGACTTCGCGTATACATCCCTTTTATGGGGAGTAAATCTTCTTCTAAATGCGCCCCAAAGAGGAGCCTCACAAAACTCTCTCTACTTCAATGTTTTAAGTATGGTGGAACGATGATAATGGTAATGTATGGCCGATGTTACAATTTGTAACGTCGGAAAGACCACAGAGTAATCAATCTCGACTCATCAAGATGAGCATCTATTCGAGTAAATAAGAGAAGTTTGTAGTAATTTTTTTCCATCGAGGTAGTGTGATCTGAGTTAATTTTGTTTTAGTCTTGTGTTATTTAGTTGTTTAAATGGGCGGTATTTCAAATTTTCGTTTGTTACTAAGTATGTACATTTACAATTTTGTGCTCATTTATAATTTGGACATTTTATATCAATTGATAGTATCAATGCCATTTATTATGTGATAAGAAGCATCCCGTATTAGACAGTTTTTTTTTCCTTCAAGTGAAGCTTCAATGTGTCCCATGTTTTTAATTCACTTTTTTATTAATTATAACTCCTGGTTAAGCAATAGAAATATTTATTCAATGCATCCATTTATAAAGTTTAGTACCAACTATTTCGAAAGATTTTTTCCAACTTTTAAAACATAATCATCTAAATGTTGTTTGATAATTAGCTTCATTTTAAAAAAGGAAGCCATGGTTAGCACCCATTCCTTGCATGGCAGAGGTCCTCTGTTCGATGCTCCTCCCCGACCTTTCTCAAGGTGATCTTTCGACACCAACCACACTCAAACACAGACGGAGAACCAATCTGATACCGGACAACAACACTTGCCATTGAAAAAAATGGGTGATGTAACGGCCGGTTTTGGCGCTAGCACCCGAAATCAATCCTGAGCTTCACAGCTCATTTTCTTTTAAACTTCCCCGTGTTTTGTGGTGTTATGACTATTCCATGACTATTCCAACCTTTCGAACAAGTCCATTGCACATTGCAAACTGTCAATGCCAATCACTGCGACACCGCTGAGAATGAAGGGTCAGAGGAATGCATATTAAACTCACTGTAGTGGTTCCAAAGTTTGTGCCATTATTTGCTTGAAGCCTATAAAAGCACCAAAACGCAAAAGAGGAGGACAAACCTTGGTGGAGCATATTGTCTTTTCGCCAACATTTATTAGTTCCCGTGAATACAGGAACCAACTCTTCCTTTTCAATACCACTACCCAAACAGCACGGTCCTACGTGGTACATACTACATGTACTATCGTTCCAAGTTCCAACTTACTAAGGTTGAGGGTTATAGTCTCTTACCGTGAAGACCGCAAATTCTAGACTTCTCAAATCATGGACATCATCGTGGATATTTCATATCACCCTAGAATTGGATTAAGAAATTGGTCATCTTGTGGTTAGTTGGAAAAGGCATGAACCAAAAAAAAGAAAGCGATATGTGTTCTAGACCATACAGTCCTTCGACAAGGAAGTCTTAGTTGCCCAAAGTGGCAGTAGTATAAGTGAAGAAGGTAAAATTGGCCTGGAATTTCTCGACTCGGGCCATTATGGACATCTTATTTCCCTGAGGAGGGGATCAAAGGGTGTTCAAATATTTTTGCATTCCTCGAAATAGCACTGGAACACAAGAAAATGTAAAGTGAAATTTCAATTGCCACTGAACTGACAACGTAAATCTAATTGACTTCAAAGGAGCCTTTGAGCGTTGGCCAAACTAAAGAACACGTATTCGAAGAAGTTTGAGTTAAAACTCTCTCGACTTGTTAACACAAAACCTGTCCTGATCTTCATCGGTTGTTTGGATGTTCCACTTGACGCTTCCTCGCTCTCTTCAAAATATGTACACAAGACATTTGCATCTATGGTACTACTTACTCAAGCACTTCTTATAATCCCCAGGTAATAATTATGCCTAGATGACGCATTACGACATTTCTGTAGGCACATGGTTGATGCGTAAACTGGGTCCAACCAAGCATTGTGTACTTGTAACAATGATAATAATTGACACTTATTTTACCTCTATCAATTTCAAGATGATTTTGAAAGGCTTTCCGATCAACAATTTTGAACACCTCTTCATACCATTCCAGACTGAGCGCTAACAAAGTATACTGTAATGTAACTTTTCATGTTGGTCCATCAGGCCAACAATAACCGCTAAGCATGTCTTTATTCTATGTAGAAATCGTACATCAGTAATGTTGAAAAACGTGTGTCTCTTCATCAAGAATTCAGCAAGCAAGTATCCGTGAAAACGATTTAATTGCTCCCCTGAGAGCGTTCTTTGAGGCAACCCTGGTTTCCACTTTCACATTTATTATCTCACTCTCAAAACGGCCCAACACTTCTCACTACATGTGTTTTTGGGAGCTGGCCTTTTTCTCTTGCTTTCTATCCCCAAATAAGCTAAGTAAACCAAGTCTTCTTCCGTCATTTTTTCCACAGTGGGTTTGAATCCAAGATAATGTATACTTCTTCTTGCCTCCCCAAAGAATGGTTGGTTGAAAACCAGACATGCGTTTCCAAGAAAAGGGTGAGCTCTTGTGAGAGATGCTTCATGAATGTATTCCATAATCGGTCAGAACCTCTGCTCTTTTCCTCTCCTAACCCCGATGTGACCTAAACGATATTCGTTTCTTAGATATTGTTGGTGGATAAATGTGGGAACCCTGAAGGGTCTTAGTAGGACACGAATGAAGGTTGGGTTGGTTGGCTGGTTGGGTTGGTGCTTCAGTGTTCCTGCTTTGCATTTTAATTTGCACATATCAGGGAATAACGACAGTGCTTAACGAGACAAAGTTGAGTTTAAAGAGGATGAAAATGATTTCCTTCTTGGACCGTTCTGACACAACTCCGTGTCGAATCTCACCATGGAACACAGAATTGAATATCTCGTGGAACCTGCCAAGTGGATTAAAATGAAAAGGGGAACGAAAGAAGACGGAGAAGCACTTTCTTTCGTTCCCATTGGAACACACATTGTCTTTCGCTTTTCCAACGAGACCGCGAACAGCAATATTCCTTCCTATTTTCATTTACTAGTTATGACGCAGGAAAGGTCCAACGGGAACCCATCTAAAACCAGCCAACCCACTCACTGTCCGTCCAAGCCAACGCAGAAGACGAACCATTGCTGTGGACATAAAAATCTTTTAAGAAGAACAGAAATGGAAAAGCATCGTTTTTCTGCATCGTTTGGCAAGCTAGTAGTAGTAATAGTAGGAGAGAAGGGAGAAAAGCAAGTCGACCAGGGCTCGTTCCTCTCCGTGGTCCCCATCGCAGTAAGACAACGATCCAAGGGAAGGAACACAGGAAAAAGAAGGGGACAATTTCCCGGCCAGCGTTAATCCAGAGCTAGACATGACCACTTCACATCGGCGAAATTAGGGCAAAATACTCGATGGTTTCGAATTGTCTCAAGATGGCATGCATTAGTTTTCATATTCATAGCATAAAGACTGTATGTTAAGTCTATTTAGTGGGTCAGCTTGACAAGCCCCACGTGGGAGATTGACCCATCCAACCCATCCTCAACCTTCATGAATACATACTAAAACTGGCTCTACATATATATCTTTCACTGTTATTTCTTTATTGTGCCACTGAAAATATATATTTTTCTAATGTCATTAGTATTCTGATATTTAAATATTTATGAATAGATACTATACGTTCTCTTTAGTTCCATGGTCTTCTGGAGAAAAATCAATATAAACAACCTGTGTACCCTGGCAAAATTTGAACTATGTTTCAAAAGGTTGTTTATTTTTAGAACGCAATAAAAACATTTTTTCTCTGAACTGTCGTTTCTTTAAGAACAGCAATGTCTGGTACCAAACAAACATAGCAGCCACTGAAAAAAATGAGAGCCCTGACTTTTTATTCGAAACTAAAAGCCGATTTGATTTTAAAGCTTGAAATGAGCCATGTCATTTCTTAAGATGAAAAGCGAAGAAATACGTTTTTCAAGCCTTGGCTGGCCGGGAAGTAGACCAAGAAGGAGAGTCACTTCTAAAAGTTTTGTTTTCTTCTTGACTGGAACTGGTGGCGATGGACTTGCTAGTACATATGAAGGAATGAAGGAGGGGAGGACGACCAGGGAGGCCTCGGGACATAACTAGAGGCGTTCGAGTTAACTTCGGGACCAATGCATAAATGTGTTTTGACTTCTATCTTAAGGTGGACCTAACTTTTTAAAAGTGTAGGAGAGGCCAAAAACCCCGCAAGTCCCTCTTAAGCCGCCCATTGTAGTAAGTAAAGCATATGAATCATCGGATTTATACAAAAAGCCGGCTAAACTTGGGCGTCAAAGGTCAGTGTCTCACCATGTAGCCTCTTCGTCCATTTCAAAAGCTAAGTGGACGGGTAAAAAATTAATACGTATCATGAATCATTCCGGTCGATGATCGGCGAACTATATCAAAGCCACATTGACCACCCTCAACGCCCGCACCTGGTGCCAAGGAAAGGAAAAACTAAGCGGGAAGTGGTCCATCATTCTGCCGTTCCACCTCAAGAACCACGGGCCGAGATCCTCACGCATCTTTTTCCCGCCAATTCCCATTTAAACGGCCGATGGCGACGCGAACTCCCGTTGGAGAACTCGGCGCGAGCAATGACCCGGAAGCCAGTATGAAGAGGGAACCGGGATGAAGAAAGCAGGGGGAAAATAATTCCATTTGGATATTTTTGCTCATGTCAAAGCTCGATTTTCTGGCTCGTGTGGAGTGTTGCCTTTAAGTGGGTGAAAAAACAACGATCGCACCAAACAGACAGAGACGGACTCAAGAACACAACGTTAGTGAATGAGTGAGCCGAGCAAATTGGACCCCGAGAAGTGCTTCCAATGTCATCTTGAGAAAATGTGAGGAGGAAATTGGCAAAGGCCATAGAGAGCTATTTTTTCCTCCTCGTTGAGTCACGGTCCGCCAACGTCGTGTTGGCCTTGATAATCTTTAATCTCCATGCATCGGGGACTTTATCAGGGCTAACTCGACAACGGAAAGTTTCCCTCCCTCTTACTCCTCCATTTCTATGAAGTCACTGGCACTGGAGAGTAAAATCACTTAAAAAAGAGCTGTTTAATATTCTGTGTTGACTTGTTGAAAGTTCGAGAAGAAATGTCCTGGTGCGAGTCTTAAACCCGAAACCATGAAACCCAGATCAACCATCTCCACTACCAACATGGTTCACGTGGCTTTATCTCCTTCTATTGTGATCTTCTGTCTTCTTGTCATAGGTAAGAGCTGAATCTACACATTGGTCTCTTTTTAGATGGATTCCTCCTCCATTTGAACAGTTTGGAATCTCACTCCTTCTCACTTATTGGATTCAAAACGAACCCTTCATTAGTGAACAATTCCCCAATGCTCCATGAAACCATAACTCTGGTTATTTTCCATGAAATTCGTTGGGTAAAATCTGGCTCGATTTTTGCCTTCAATCCATCACGATCGACGATAAACGACTCGGCCCCAGAACTTGTCGTTGTCTCTTTATGGCATTATTATTGTTATTGTTTTGACTTCCACGGGACTTTGATGAATCGCTCACGAGCAAGTGATGACAACTGAGAATTCATTATCAGGCCTCTGACTCATTCATGAGCTTCTCTATCCCCCAATGGAGTGGTCCACCGACCTCGGCAAATTTAAAGTGATCGAATCATCATTGAGTGAGGCAAAGTGCTATTTTCCCAACTCATGGCAGCCTCGAGGAGTGGTGTCAAGTATTGTCGAATACAAAACCTTGTTTCTATGAACCTTCAAGAGGGTCTAGACCCACCAAAACAGCACGGTGGTGATGGTCATAAACCAGGGCGTGAAAGTTTATATCCCTTGAATCATGACATCTTGCTCAGAACAGTACTATGAAGAACAAAAAAGTGCCTGAGCCCTTGATCGCTTTCGTAACTTCCCCGGCCAACAGATACTTTTACGGGACTAGTTTTAGATTTGAATTTTCAGTATATCAGGATGAACCTACTGTCTAATTGACATAAGGGCTGATTTCGTAACGAAAATGTAACTAATAATGTAACAAGATTTAAATCAACGTTGGTCGGGTCAGTTCTCGCAATGGTTGAGCATTCCCCTCGATTTTCGAGGCAATATCTTAACTCGGAATTGGAAGAGTGGGAGGGCCAGAGGGAGGGGGGAAGGAGGGCACAAGAAGGCCAAGAACAAGAAGCTCTAGGGACAGGAGAGCAATGAGACACAATTGGAATTGACATGACAGTCCGGGTTCATGATCTGAGAACAATTTTACGAGGCTTTGGACTAATCGTAATCCCGTAGTAGTAGCTCACTTCACCTCGATCCCAACAACTTTTCCGACGACTCCAATTACGGCCATTTTCATGCCAACAGTCCATATTCCATTATAATCACACCCACGCCGATAAACTCACGTTCATTTCATGGCAGGATGCATGTACTACATGTAGTACATGTGTAACCCGGTGTGTGGCGAATAATTGCATCTTTCAGTTCACGCTTGCCTGATTAAAATGAGAAATACCTGCTGGCACCGCCTGCCCCATCATTAAGGCTGATTAACTCCAATAAACCTCCGAGTGTGAAATCCATCTCCATTCACCTCAAACTTCCCTCTAGTGTACCAACATAGCACAATGTAGTCCCAGAGACCTCAGCGATCAGCGGGTATTTTGGACTCACTCCCGATCTCTCCTCACACTCCACTTCATCCTGCATTGTTAGTCGTTGGCAGACAGGAAATCAGATGTCAAAACCCCCCTTCAATGTGTACTGGTAGCCTGCTGAAGAGCCCACAGAGGACAACAATGTGCATTGCATTTATGTGAACCCGACCATGAGCTCATAGCTAGTATTTATGTACAGAGTAAGCGGAACTCGCGACTCATGAAGGATCTTGGGATTCCGGAAAAGTAACTTAAGCTCTTAACAAGTTCACCCACGACAGCCATTTGGTCCCACCCCCCGTCACTCCTCCACACCTTGAAATAGTCGAACGTGTTGTGAAGGGGCTAAACTTATCCTCAAGCCATTGTCATAATGATAGGGCAAGTTCGACATGAAATGACCGAGCTCTCCCACAAATATGTCCAAACTTGCTTTCGTCTTGTCCATAAAAGCGAGCTGTGTGTGGAGCATCGATACTCTTAATGGGAGATTAGCTCTGGATTAGTGTCCATTACACCATTTTGTTTTATATTTGCCATATCGATCAAATAAGGATGTCAATCCAGAACGAGTTTGTCCACGCCGATCAGAATCGTGAGATTCATGAATAAACGGCGATCAGATGGGAGTGATGAAATAACTCCCAATTTATCCCCTAGATGTTGGACCAACATTTCACATGGAAGAACCGGAGGCTGATTATAGATTTCCTTCCTCGTTGCCGTTTGCGTGCGGATCATTGTCAAGGTTCATCGAGTCTTCGATTGGTTTTCGCCAACTATCCCAACCAACCAACCAACCAACCACCCTTTCACTCTATTGAAACTCTCGCCCTCGTTGAGTTTGGAGGGGTGGAAGTGGAGGGTTCCACCCTTTGGTATGGGTGGATCTCATGCGAGTATTGGAATCAGCTGATGCTGTGCTGATGACATCCCTTGTATGGGGGATTTGAGAAAGGACCGCCGGGTCCATTGGAGATCCACTTGACTGACAGATGATGAGCCACTCCTCATGATGGATGGTCTCAGTAATAGCACCAAGAAGCAATCCTGCACCTTCAGCTCTTCAAGGATTGGGTGAATTCATAACGTTTGGGAGGTAATTGATGAATCCTTGGTGGCCACGGTATGATCATACTTAAAGAGTCGATTTAAGTGAGTGGAGCATCTTTGAGAAAAGATCTTGCAGCAGTATTTCATTGGTGAAGAGGGTGGGTTGGAGTTGTTATCTGGTGTTATGCTTCGCCTCAAAAAGTTTCGAAACGCTTGAACCCTCCATAAATCAGAGGGTATGATTTTGAGAAATGAGATTCGATCTTCCGACGTTTGATTGCGTTCTTAATATCTGTAGAACAAGTCCGGCATCGCACTGGATGTTTCGTGTGCCCTAGATTAAAGGCATTGAGATGAGGGTGAGGGGGCGGGGCAATGCAGTCTGTTTTTCCTCGTCCTCATCAATAATGGCCATGGAGAGGGGTCATTGTTGGAAAATGGATCCGAGTTCATTGTGATAGCATTTGATAATCCGTCTTGTTGTTCTTCTCCCAACCCAAGAGAGAGAGAGAGAGAGAAAACGAGAGACCCGCCAGGATCCATCAGCCTTTAAACGGAAGAGCTCGAGACAAACGCCTTCAACGAAAGAGTCCGCCATCCAGTCTTGTCTAGAACATGAACCTTCCGAAACATCAACCCCTAGCACATCATCCCTCGAAATATCCAACAAAGCCCTATATGCCTGATATAAATGGCATATACATGTACATGACAAACACGCTACTCCCCGATCTTACGAGGAATCTTAAGATTAATTGAATGGATTGGAACAGAATGGAAAAGTTCGAGCCCAAGGTTAGATAACAATATAAAATAATTCCAACTCACAATTTCAATTGAACGTACCTACTTCTACTGAATGAATGCACGTGGTACAAATACCCGTGGATGATGAAGTCCTTATCGCATTGCGAACAGTTTCGTTCATGATTGCCGCCTCACATGGTGGTGGTGGTATTCACTGATCGATATGTCTGGTCGCTCTCTTCCCACCAACGACCACCAGAAGATATATTGTACCCTCTAAAATAAACCCTCAAACAACCCCACCACACACGGCACTTTTCCCCTGGGGCTTGTACATAAGCTATACAGCCATGGCATTCTTTCTCAGAACACACATACACAGAGATAGATAGATCAACTTACTACATACATACACTGAATTAAGTGTCAAAAATGTACTGCTCGAGTTCGAATTTCGATTTCAATGTTTGCCATTAAGCATTCCTCTGGCTCAAAATGTGCTCTAGAATGTACTGAGTATGACCATCAAGAGGGGTCCGGATAAGGGGTTCGTGAACTGAAAATGGAAGAAAATTGCATGCAATTCATTAGCCCTGTCATTGGTGGTTCACAAAAGGAAGCATTAACAATCGGACGGAGAACGAAGAGGGCTAGTTCCATCTTCCATGTTCCAATATCCAATCCTTGTTTTGTTTGTTTACGATCGGTTCCTCCTGACAACGACCAAAGTGACTGCGGGATCAGATCAAATGCACCAAAGCAGGTGTAATGACTCTCTGATACCGATCGTTCAGTGGTTGGTTTGGCACCCGAGCTCGATGGTTCCATGTTGACAGAGACGACCCACGAGGATGACGATAAGAAATGATTTCTCCTTTGGATGAGCTTCATGTGTGGTAAGCAAGAGTAATGAGAGTTCACTGAACGACCGACGCCATTTCCAGATTGCACTTACGCCAAAGGAACAAGCACATGACACACACCACACATGTACAAAAGGTGCATTTTTTGAGGTTTTTGGATCTCATTATGTGTTCCCTGAGTAATGGAGGGTGAACATGGAACATGTATTGGTCGGTGAATCACTTGCCACGATGACGACAGGCTCAGGTCTCTTTGGCCAGAATCAGGGATGATGATTCAAATGTTGGTCCCGGACGGTGTTATTCAATTAACTGGAACTCCCAGAAGGTTTGGAACAATCACATTTATGGCCCGTCCGAGCGACATTCTCATGAAATGCTAGTCATCAATTTCCCTGGTCTGGGTGAAGTGACTCAAAATTTGGCATGCAATAAACTCGTTTCTTCCCGGACCACCCGCATCTGAGAGAGCTTGATCTTGCATACTTATAATACACTTTACTTACTCCTGATTGCTCTTTCTCCTTTTAGGAAGCAAATTAGTCTTCGTGCTTAATTGACAGTCACTCATAAGGACCGACATGGCGATTAATAAAAAATCAGAATGAAATGACGATTGAACGCCAATAACCTGAAAATATTATTGCCATGAGTTTTTTGCGAACATCGTGACCGCAATCGAGAATGTATAATAATCATGGCAGTAATTGTTTCTTACTTACCTCGGATTCAGAATCGAGTTAAGCAGCTTTCTGTTCAGAAATAGGTTATCCAGTCAAAACAAACTACATGATTAAGCAAAGTTGATTCCATTGAATTATCAATATCCGGATTACGAGTGTAGTTGAGTCCTTTGAGACTTTAGGATTATGCTAGACCGGGATTCGAACCATCAAACACCTTAGTATTGCTAGTAATAGAGAAATGACATGGAGTTTTTGCATTGCCTCAATTAATGATATCCTGCGTCTTGTTGCTTAATGGATGGATATTGTTTATTTGCTCGAGCTACGGACAACACTAGAACGGGCAAGTCCTCGATTCTTCTCTATGATTATTTCTTGGATCATGTTGTTCCGATCGTCAGGCGAGATAGCCCGGAAAAGCATGAGACTTGAAATGACGGGTTAGAGACGTAGGACCTGGCAAAAAGTGATTTTGATTGCAGATCAAATTGCAGGGCAGCACTTCCTTCTCCCTTTTATGTGGTCTCGAGTACGTCAACATGATTTGTCATGTACACCTAGTACCTCTAATCTGGAGCATTATTTCCACAACAAGTTAGTCGAGTGTGTCGAAATCTAGATTGCTCGGAATCCGATGTACAAAAACAAACTACCGACGACGAAATATTCACGTTGGGGGTTAGATGCTCAATTTGGATAATGGAGTCCTCTTCAGGTCTCCTCCAGGTTTCCATTAAACTCGTCTAGTAAATCACCGTTTTGCCGCAGTATCGAATAGATCTGAGGGATCCAATTTGGTTGTACAGCCCCTGAAGAACCCTCTCCCCCCTCCCTTTCCTCTCTTCAAAGCCGAATGAAACCGTGATGCATTACCCAAAGTTTGACCCAGTTTGATTCATATTTATTGGCGCAAAAAAACGCTCAATTCAATTGGCCCTCACGATCTACCTTTCTAGAAAGTGATGCAATGCTAGAAAACCAGAACCAATGGAGCGACATACCCCTTGACAATAATCGACGTTCACGACAGGTGTGTGAATAATTTACACGTCAATTTGTGTCGTTTGTCACTTGGATGACAACTTGATTTGACAGATGAGAACAATTTGACAATCTTGTCCCATCAAGGCGCCAATCCAGTGGCAAGAAACATGTCTCGAGTCTGTTCCATATTTGGAACAACATTAAACAGGCCAAGGATGCCAAGGCCATCCTGAGTGGGTGTGTCATCGTACTTCTTGCACAGACCACGAATGCCTAGTTTCTTCGCTAATGGCTCATGATTACTGTGGTTTTCCGTGACTTGTCGCTGTTAATTCCTCTGCAGCGAAATACTACTTTCAGTACATTGTTCTGTGCGTTTATTGTACAAGGTGGAATTCATGTCCTGGCCTTCCACAAACATTCCTTGACACATTCCTTATTGGTGTCCTCGTCTCTCCATCGTTGCTACCAACGAAATCAACCGTTCGTTTTCATTCACCATTTGCATATCTAATGGAAAGAACACGAAATTGGTTCGCTATTAGCCCTCAAAAACCAGCACCTGCTCCTCACGTCCTCGGAATATACGTAAGAGCAAAGCGACTTTCGAGGGTAGAGAAATTGAAAGCATTCCTCCACATGGCTGGCCTGTCAATACTTGACTCGCCCTTCAGTGAGACTTGGTCATGAACAACGTGTTTTAACGGAGTAATTACCTCTCTTCAATGAGTCACGGCATCCCTGGTTGATTCCTTGGTTGGTTGGTTGGTTGGTTGTTTGGAAGGGTAGAACGTGATGCAAAAAGGGTGGAAAGAGGGGACAACGAATTGAACGGTTCAAACTGGGTAATCGTTATTGTTCCTGAAGAGCGTGGAGAAAAATCGCTTTCATTCGCCGGAAAGTCAGATGAAAGTTTTCTTGTGCAGAAATGTCTCTCAGTGAATCTCTCTGTCCAATTCGAAAAGTTTCTTTTTTTTTTCGAGGCTAATTAGGCGTTGGGCTCCTCTCAATTTGCGGCTCATTTCATTTTCCAGATTCGAGTTTTGCTCTTCAAATGAGATCCGTGGATATTCCTCGTTTCCCAACTTCGAGTTCCACCATCAGACTGGTATGCAATTATGACCTTGGGCCAGATCGACTCTATTCCGTCAAATGGTACAAAGATGGAAGTGAATTCTATAGGTGAGAGGCGGGTTTGAAATATACGTACAAATAATGAATAGTGCTGAAATCAAGATCGAAGAAATGTGTCAGAGAAGGGAGTTCACGTTTGATCTCGATTCTTTGTGTTCCAGATACGTTCCCAAGGATACTCCACCTTCTCAATACTTCAATGTTCCTTCTGTTCTCGTTGATGTGAGTTTAAGCGAAAACTTTTTTCCCTAACAAGAACTTTCTTTCTCCCCCCTGAGGTTTTCCTTTCAATTTTGACAAGATTGTACAAAAACTTGCCGTCTTGTTGCTCAATGAACTACCCGAAACCTTCCATTCCGACCGGACAGCTCAGATTGACGCAAATTCAATCCACGCCATTTGAATATTTCCAGCAAGATCAATCCAATGATCGGGAAGTGGTTCTGCGAGAGATCTCGTTGCTCTCGTCGGGGATTTACACCTGTGAAGCCAGTTCTGAGGCTCCTCGGTTCAAGACCATCAGTGGGCAAGGCCACATGAAGGTCATCGACCTGCCCGACAGCAAGCCAATCCTCAGTGGAGGCAGCCCCAAAGGTTATCGGGTCAGCGAGTGGATGGATGTGAATTGCACGTCTCCCAACTCCCGGCCACCCGCTCAACTGAAGTGGTACATCAATAACGAAATGGTAAGAAATTGAATCTGAAATTGGGACGGTATTTGAAACTAGGTATGATGTGGTGACCTTTTTTTCTATTTTGTTTGAGTGATTTGAAAACTCGCCGAGTTCATTAAGATAATGAGTAATCAATCAGCTTCAAAGTGGAACTGGTTTAGTCTCCTCTAAGATACCATGTCATATTTCCGCTTTGTTTTCATTTTTATGAACTGTCAAGGACCAGACTTATAAGAACGGAAGTCTTTTTGTAAACTTCTCTGGATTGTCCTGCAAAAGTTTTGATAAGAGTTTGCTGAAGTCGTCACAATCTAACGCTTTGGGCTTTTTTTTATATTGAACCTAGTGCTTCTTTATTAGAATCCATTCAATCCAAATTCGAACAAACCACGCACACCATCTAGTAGAATCAAATCATAAAGACATCTTGATGGTGTCAAATTTACATGAAAAGTTCAACATATTGTACACATCAAAAGAACAACTAGCTTAAATCTACACAACTCATTTTTGTTTTGAATCTCTCTTGATCAGGTGGACCCGAGGTACATCATTCAGTTGCCGCCTTTCAAGAGCCATGCGGGCTTATATACTTCCACTTTGCGGCTCCGATTCCAATTGAAGCGTCACCACTTCATCCAAGGGCATGTGACGGTGAAATGCACTTCCACTATTTACACCGAATACTTCGAGTCCAGTCATCTCCATGTCCCAGGATTGGGATTGGGTGAGAAGGCTTTGGAGAGCAGGACCAATGGTAAGGACATCTCTTGAGGGACTACTTAACGTGTGGATGAGTACGGAAGGTGGCTGACATGCGCGAAATGCTGATCCAAAGCACTTGTTGTGACAATTTCAACAGCTCGTTTTTAAAAGCAAATTTACGACATCAGAGGAAGAAAAAGTGTGTTTACTTTTCAAACTCATTTCCTTTAGGTCTACGAGAAGTAAAATATTTTGTGATAAATTGATGGTTTTTATTCCAAACGAAACACAAAGAAACACCTTCTGAGTAAATATCAATCCCACTACAGTACTATGATGACTACTTCAATTTCGCTTTGAATTCTCCGTAGAATGCAAAATATTTTCGGACCTGAATCCTTCCTCAAAAAACAATCGAATTGGACATCACTTTTTACCATTTAGACCAAATTGTTTGGGTTTGTCCATATGATGAGAGGTCCTGAGTGAACTAAATCATGGCAACAGAGTTCCGTGTAATCTTTAGTGTCAGGTTGGCTCAGCTACTGCCCTGGGCACGCTGAGCATGAAGAGGGTGTGGATACAAGGGCTGGCCTCTCTGGATGTTGAACGAACTCCCCATGGGTTTTTGTCAACGACGAGAAGGCCACTCACTCTCCAACGTCGAAAAGACCAGGGGAAGATTCCCCGGACTGTCATAAACAAGTCGAAAAGAGGTACAAGCATTACAACTAATTTCAAAGCGAGCTTTTCCTTCGAGATTAGGCTAGGTACTTCTTTCCCCGATTACCTGCCCATCTCGTTTCATCAATTAAAGGAACATGAATGCATGGACCGATGGGGCAACCCTCCTCCCTCTTGAATCGTTCGCCATTTTTTCGCTTGCCATAGCGAACCCAGACGTTAAAGCGCTCACTATTTGTCGATTTGGTACGTTTTCGAGCACTATGAGTACACTACCTCCACATGGCATGGCATATGAAAGGAGGCTCCCTTCCAGACTTTTAGATGCAAATTGCGTGAGATTGAAACATTTCTCGTTTCGAAACGGCCACAGAATGGCAAACATGAATACTCCCTCCCCTCCCACCTCGCTCACCGGTAGAAAAGTTACGGCGGGACCCGCTTGCTTCCTGCCGAGCTCGCTTTAAAGCGCTCAAGGTAGTGAGAGTTTAGCCTCTCAGGGAATATCGTAACATTGTACTTTACTAATTATGATTCTTTATACTTTTTAATTTATTGCGCCTTGACGCTATGTCTTTATCATGAAATTACATTTTGCTTTGACCCAATCCAAACAATGAAAATAAAATGAAGGTACATGATTTCGTACAGTCATTACTTTTTTAAATATAACTAAAGTCTGTAGCAAAAATCACTCACAGTTGCTATTTGCGATTGCAAAAATATTGCCTTTACCACACTTTCGAAAAGATGACACAAGGTCTTCCGCCTTGGCCGTACAGCAGACTTTCGAAAAGATGACACAAGGTCTTCTTTCTTTTATAAATGCGCTTTAACGTCAAGCACACCACCAACACCACCCTCCAGTTCTTCTCGTGTTCAGTTTTAGAGTCCTTACCGGCTTGAAAACCTACAAACGAAACAACGGATCAATAGGGACTGTACAGTACTTCAGTCACTGTGGTAGCCGGACTCGACCCAAGAAATCGCGGGTCCCTTCACATCTTCCATTATGAGACCTATGAAGTCGGTTTGCCCTCTATCAACACATTATGAACACTCAGTCACATACTAAGATACTCGACTGATCATAAAATTTTACCAGTGGCCTGAACAGTGGTCTAGAGCGAGCTCAGATTGGTCCATAAACCAGTATGTTTAGGTTTCCATGCGTTCGAAATCCGATGGTTACTTGACGTGTGGTTACTGCCTATGTTGGAACACGAGGAAGCTGTAATTTACCGAGCAACTAGACTGACTTCCTCCCTACACTACAAGAGCGATTATAGACCTTTTGTTATTTCAAAACAGAAATTGCTTACAATTCTAAAAATCAATCTAGAGTGCGCCCGAAATCTGTGGAAGATGGAGTGCATCGGAAATGCCGAGGCCAACCACCGTCTATTGATGACCCATTGGGTAGTTAAAGGATCCAGACCCCATTTTAGGTTTCCCACAAGAAGCCGATTTTCCGCAATATTGCAATCGAATTGCACTTTGAAGCCCCATAGGAAGCTCGTGAAGCCTCTTGTACGCAACTAAAGCACATCTCCGTGGAAGCTCGATATCATCATGAACCTTATCAGCTTAAACAAGTAGCTTGTTCCAGGTCATGTCTAATCTTCTTGTCATGTGTTCCTTCTTTTCTTTTTCAGGCTCTCCGCGTTTAAATTCTAGTCAGTTTCCTTTCCTTTTGATCTCGTGTCTTCTCTTTTGTCTCTTGACATTTCCTCCCCAAGAAGAATTTGGACCGGCCACGTGTTCCACACCTCCGGTTTCCAGAGGATCTCCTCATCCCACTCGTACCATATCAACATCATCAACATTCCTGACCTCATGGAACACCATTGGAACATCTCGCTCCTAATCAAGACGGAACATTCACCTATGGCATGATTTTCTCACTTTTGAAATTCTCCTCGCGAATTCGGTTCCACAAGCTACATAAATACAGCGACTACTACAGTTTCCACCTAGAATGTGAGAGTGTGTACGTATGAAAAGGTCGATGTGAGAACCTTGACGTTCCTTACAAAGCTAGCTGGGCATGAATCTAGTGCTACTAAACCGGAGAAAATGTGAGCGAATGAACGCATCCGGCCCCTCTCCACATGATAAACCAATATGTTTGCTCCGATGCAATGAAATACATTATCGTTAGTTCTATTCACCGGGCGTTTGGTAATCAATCAACGGGGCAAAATCCAAGGGACTTTCGTTGGCGTCCCTGGGATGATGTTGAATGTGTCGGTGTGACTAATCTTTTGTTCCAAGCGTTCCATGCTCGATGTACCTTATTTGCGGAAATGAAGGCCATTTCCATGAGAAATGAGCCTCAAGAACGGCTCTTTGACTCGACTTCCCTGGCATATATGGCCATTTACTGCATGATGTCCTTTGTCCCGTGGTGAATACGGTGAATACTGTCTCCTTTGTTCGAAAGTAAATCGTGACAAAAACGCCATCCCGAAACTTATACCACGTGTTCCTTTCAACTCGGTCAAAGAGTCATAGGCCTACACTACACTACATTTGTTAATTGAGAGCTAATATTGAAATTGTAATGGTTTTTGACTAACTAGGAATGAGTTTTTCCAAATAATAAGAAATCCATATATCGTTTTATTGTCGTAAAAATTACGTCTCGGCACGACTTTGGAAAGAGAAAAAAAAACGGATTTTTCGACTGCTCCAAAACCTGGAAAGCTAGTCGCTTTCTGTGAATTAAACGTGCACATTGGTTGCATTTATGTGGGATACTTAAATAGCTACATTTGACCACCAAAGAAGGGGAAATAGAAGGATAGCTACAACACATTGAGCCATACAAAAGCGAGGGTTTGACCCCCATCCTTTCCAACTGTAACCATAATGTATTTATTTTGGGGAGTGATTAATGGTTTGAAGCGTCTAGGACAGAAGAATCCTATCGGAGTCCATTACTGCGTTAGGGACAAGAGTTCATTTTCGTGGCCGGAGTACTCCAAAGAAAGGAGAACCAGGAGAATACATAGAAGGCCAGGCGGGCAATTTCAATATTGTTCCTAAATGATCTCTTTTCTCAATTAAGGATAATTGAACCAAATCAGATGTGGTTACCCAAGATCCAAGCAATGAGAGGGTAATCAATTGTGGGTGAGCGACAGAGTCTGTTTTTTCACCCATGTCAATCTCGTTGAAATCTTCATGGTGAATGTGTGTCGAAGAAGTGGAAATACGGTGTGTATGAACTACTAGCTGAATCTTCTATCCCTCCCTTCTTGGCCTTCTTTGAGCACGGTTAGGTGACCTTGAGATGACCCAAATTCATGGGATCATTAGCATATTCGAATGGTTCTTTGAGTCTTATGAATGGTTGGCTCTCACTGGGACAAGTCAACCGTAAAAAGCTTTATTTTCTGGGCCTTCCTCATTCCGGTTTATGAGAATGGGCACCATTTCTTGGCTTGAGCTCGGTATTACAAAATCCCGCGATCCGACCATAACGTGCAACTTGACTTGCGAATTGATTCAAAACCGAGCTTCAGGAGACCAAAGAGGCTTCATCGGGACATCATACTCGCTTTGTGTCCAATCGGTGAATATATGTATGAACTATGGAAAATCCAATACATTATGGTTTTCTCATTTCCGACTAATTCAATTGGGCCTCATCCATCAAGCAAAGTTGGCTTATTAGTAGAGTTACCGGGCTTTCGTGCACTTACTCTTTACACCGCCCATCAACCAACCAACCAACCAACCAACCAACCAACTCTTAGGGTATTGACAATTTTCATGGAGGTATTAAATCTAGAGCAGGAAATGCAACAACAGAAATAGGTCAATGAACATTTGGGGTCATAAATTTTGATTACTTGACGTAAATTTGTCACCCACAAATTATGAAAATGAAGCCATAGCTTTTGTGAAAAGGCGAGCCTCGAAATTGTAACCTGTTTTTCAGTTTCTCAAGAAAGAAATAATGAACAATACTTGGAAAAATATCTCTATTTATGGAACCGTACATGGGCTCCAACACAAAGTCGACAAAAAGGTGGTTGGGTGGGTGGGACAAACAAAGTTAGCACCTCCAAAGTTTTTCCTCCGATCCTCCCTTATACCAACCAAAACAAGGACGAGGAAATAAAGAGTTATGCTAATATTGATGGCAATTCAGGTCGGGTACTTAGATCCGCCTTTCGTCATTGAAAGGGTGTGGCGTGCGTGTATCGTTGATCCACAAGAAGGCGGCCTTGGGCCTTGGTAGTGGGAACAATTCGGGAACGGAAACAAGCCCACAAAGCAAACGTTTAGCAATGCAGAGCGAACTCATCTTAGAGCATGAAAATATCATCTGGATGATGGAAGCATCCAATCATTTGTAGCCCCAGGAGGTGACCCTTTAATGGCAAGAGTTCCATAGAGGGGAGCACATTTCCAACTGGAACAAGGGATACTTGTCGAAAACAACAACAGAAAAAAAGGCAAGTCCTCCCTCGGAAATATGACAGATTGTCCCTCAAAATCCCAATTTGATCCCTGCCAAGGTCGACGAGCATCATTTGTACACAGCCATGCATAATGGGGTTGTTGCTTGACTACTGTACGTTCGCAGAGCAGCATAAAAAGTACCAAAAGGGTTGACGCCTTCCAGACCGTTTTCATTAATCAAAACATGGCGTCAGGTGCACACACACGCAGAGCTTTGACTCGAATATTCTTCACTCAGAAAAGGCAAACCTCTTGAAAATGGGTCCAAGACATTGCTAGAAGATCCATTCACTTCATTCATGACTCACTTTGGATACAAGATTTCACTGAAACGAAACACAAACTTGGGTTCTTGGACTGAACAACTTTTTTGAAAGAGCAATAGCACGTACAGAAATTGAAAATAGGATTGTTCAAAAACCATTCAGATTCGAGTCAATTCGCTAATTGCCAGAGATCTTGAATAATTCCAGTCCAGTCCACGAGTCGTTTCAACGAGTCTTTGCTTTTGTTAAAAGACAAACGTAAAATGGTCGTAATAGTTCGAATCATTTCAGTCTCTTTTTTTGACGAGTGGTGAAGTTACAAAAAGTCGGGGTTAGGTTAGCCTCCACGGCACTTGTCAAATCTTACAAATTAGAGGAATCGAGTTATTGGTCACGTTATGAAAAAGAGAATCGCGAGTCATTTTCTTACGACCATCCAACTCCAAAAGACTCACAAGGCTTGTTGCCGAATATTATATACCTTATTCTCGTGTGTGTATTGTAGGTATCCAATGGTGTTATCATTTCGAGCTTCGAACGGTTCAGCAAACTGGACCCTGGACCAGACCGAAAGAGACAAGAAAGTGTCTGAATTTACGACATTTGCTTCCTTCCAAGTGTTGTCGTGGGCAGCTTCCTGTTGAGGCCGCCGTGAGGCTGTGGCCTCTGTCTACTTTGTACAGTACGTACATCAGTGGCCCATGTTGACTCGGAACCCCTCTCACTGGCTTGGAATTGTCAATGATAAGGATATTCTATGGGTTCAGTTTCCGTCCCTTGAAACCCATTGTCTTCTGCTACGAGTTCCAACTTGGACAAACAAAACCAATGAAGACAACTACCCTCGTCTTTCCCCTCTAGCCAGTTTTTTGGAACACCATATTGGAATTTGGAACCAACCGTCAGACTGACTGGTCCAAAGTCAGGTCATTTGGAATGGCGTAATTGGTTTCAAAGATCAAGTAACCCGACAAGTGAACAACAACTGGAGTTTCGATGCAACAAACAAAAAACCATGTCGATAGGAATGGCTGGATCCTCTTGGAACACGGTACGGCTATTGGCCGATAATGAGAATTGGAATTTTTCTTGCACCTTTTCAATTTACGGCTTTTTATGGTTCCACATTTTTCTTGCCTGAGCTCAATTCATCAGAGCCATGGAAAATGAGTTTTGAGCTTGAGTGCGTGTTCCATGCAGTTTACTCGGCCACCTATCCGTTTTGTTGGATCACAACAAGCAGAATTGGATCTCTCCTAGCCTCGATGGAGGTACGTATGATGACATGGAGCCCTCGAACCTGATCAGTATTTGCTCTGTCATCACACCCACCACCAATATGAGTAAGGTTCCCTGGGAATCAGGATTTCTTGTTCACAGCCGAATTTTCAATGGCTGTCGCGGGCGGCGAGGTTTTTGGGTGGTTTTGTGACGGTTTTGCAAACAGAATATCGCCAACATTGAAGACACATTACTCCAATATGTCACCCCTGTATTGCTTGTGCGGTGTTTCCTTGGGCTCTCTGGATGAAAAAGTCAAAGTAGAAGTAAGAGCATTTGGCGGCGCTGGTGGTGGTGGGGATGGCTGTAATACTTATTCTCCTGCTTTGGGAAGGGACCGGTCCATGTACTCGTTTCTGAACCGGTCGGGGACCGCACTATAGCATGGATGGATCACGCTTGTGTTGTTCGAAGTTGCTCAAAAATGGGTCAAATAAATACATTTTTGATATTTTAGAAAGATGGGGCCAATTAAACTTATTGCGTTCACGTCTTCTAGTTTTGAGCAGAAGGGACGCTTCAAAATTCAAGACTAGAGGATCTAGATAACATCTATCCAACAACGTCTATCGTAAAATAGCATGTATGATGCTGATATCCAATAAGGCTTACCCCTCGGAAAAAAATAACCCTGCTTATTTAGAAACAAATTATATCTACTAAAAAGGTATGGACGTTTTCAAGTTGGCTCACTAATTTCAGAAGCTACCGCCATATACAGTTAACATGCCGGCTTATTAGACAGTGACTTGTCTAAAGACACTGGCATAGTTTGAACGAAGTAAGGATTTGGTTTTTATTTTGTGTGATTAAAGGATAGTTAAGCTAACGTAGATGCTTTCACATGTTTCAGTATAAGGCCTTCACTATTGATTCATTTAAAAAAATCGTGCATTTTTCTCGTGTTTATTTTGGCAGGAAAAGATACTCAAAATTTTGGCGGAAAACTTTGGTGGTCCCTTCATATTTTGGGTGAGACCCATTATCAAAAAATCTGACACAACTAATGCAAATGTAATTTAGTGACGCTTTGCACAAGAAGTGAATGGACTTGTTTTCTTTACCTTTTATTTTTTTTTATCTGACCAATTGTCTTGAGGTGGTGATGAGGTCAATCCAGTGAGCAAACAACAAGCTGGCCATTCCTTTTCTACGATCTTTCTTCGAACAATCAAAAGGATTCTCAACTAAAATACCATTTTGCAAAGGATTGCCTAATTTAGTATTGAAGTACTTAAGAGGGCAAAAAAGGATTCATCTTTTATAACCTCCACGTTTTCGCAGGTCCATCATGACCTGAAGCACACCCAAGCAAGAGGCTGGCAGTTCTGTTCTCAACTTCAGGGAACTAAAAACCACTCGAAAAGGGGATCAGGTCTCTCAAAGTCCACGCTTACCGTCAACTAGGGCGATCATTTATCAAGGTTCTTTGAAAAGACTTCTGCAACATAACGACCATCACAAACTATTTATGCTTAAAAGGCACCAATTTAGCTATGAAACGTTGGAAGAGGAAGGGTCCGGATTCCAAGAGGGTTTTGATGTGTAAATTAACTCGGACGGCAACAAATTCAATCCAATAATGGACCACCAATCAGCAGGGCGGTTGGACGCAAATAAAGGTCAGCTGACCAAATCAGATCGGCACTTTTTGCCCAACAGTATTACTCCACGAAAAAAAATTCCAATTGAAAAACCATCAACGATCCATGAATTCGTCCAACGTTCTATATGTTTTAAGGCAACTCCCCTATGAATCTCGCAGGGAAAGTCTCTTGGCCCATCTTTGTTTTAGCCTCTCCAACTTGTACGAGGTCATCATTATGCTTGGAGGGGAAATGACAATAAGAGCTGGGAAGGCATACAAAGATCCAACTTTCAGGTGGGGACGACGACAAATTTTGACCCATATCCGAAAATAATCCACACTTATGAGTGCAATTCCAAATCTAATAAAGGAATGCGACGCAAAATGAAAAGGAATCCACTCTAAAAGGGAAGCAAGGTCTCTGCGAATAGAGTTAATACATGGAAAATAAACTGAGTTAGTAAACGCAATGCCTTTTATTGTGGGTTTTCAAAGCATCTGGCAAAACATTGCAATCAATGGAGAATCTACTGTACACTACAGTAGATAGAGATGCATAATTTGATTTTTGAAAGCTTCAAGATTCGAGGCACTTTTGGTGAGAAAATATCGGGATGAGATTTCAGGAAATCTTTTCAATGGTTTGATTCACCTTACAAACTCGATCAAAGGGCAAATCGACGAATTCGAGGATATTTTGATTTCAGATCCGGCTAAGCAGGTAGATAACATTATATAGAGGTGCGAATAGTACTATTTCGGTTGAGTATTTCATATTGCAAAATGTACAAGAGAAAACGGGGCCTAATTGATTTTACAAGGTTTTCATGCGAGTGGTTTGGCTTCCGCCGGGAGATACGTTTCATTGCCAAATAATTTTTGTCATCATTTTGGAAAGATCATAGTGTTATTGCATCGTGGAAAAAAACTAACTAGACAATAAACGTCGCTTGATTGATATGGATCTATGGTTGATGAAAAGGAAGGCGACATATTTCTGAATTTTCAAGGAAATTTCACATAAAAGAACCGATTTTCAGCAGAGCATTCAATTTGTGACCATGATTATAATAGTTTCTAATTTTGGTATTTGTTATACAACTGGTGAAAAACCGCTCTCAAAAAGAAAATAAAAATGGCAATTGACTCAGAAATGAACAGTATCTCCAGATGAAGGCCGGATCGACCATGAAGGACAAACTTGAACCTTTTATTCATCTGAAGGTGGAACGTCCGAGTTTTGGGGCGATTCAGCGGATGACGCAGGACTCTGATCCAATGACGATTCCCTTGAATTGAATACGAATCCCATACCCTACAAGAGAAATTGCGAAGATATCACGTGAATGATTGTACAGGTGAAAATGTGGAAACGAACCAAAAGCAGGGATGGTCACTTTTCAACAACAGTACCTATTATTAGGTTACTTTATTGTAAAAGTAACCTTTCAGTTGAAGAGTGCGTGGAATGAGTACGTGTGTTGGTTCGCTTAAAAGGATGGAATAACTATTCGCAGTCCCTATCAACGTCTTATAGAGCTTTTTGAGTGAAAAGAAACCAGATTTTTTGCCATCTAACCCCTTTTGGTTACCTGTTCAAAGCTCTTCAGCCAAGCCAAGGACGGTTTTCGGCTTGGTTCGGCCGGGGCTTGAATCTCTAGCGTGAATTCCGACGAGGTCATCTCTTTGGCGGTCAGCATCATATTGCCCTCGCTCAGGATCTCTATGGAAGAAATGCGGCAAAGATCGATTGGGTGGATCTGTTCGCCCTCGTCGCCGTGATTGTTGAATAACAGATAACGCTCATCATTGGATATTCGGCAATTGTACAAACATGAATCCAACGAGATGGCCATGCTGGATCTCACATGAAACGGTGCGCCTGGAACCATTCATTTCATAGGAATGTGTTATCTTTCTCTGGCTAGTTCAGGCTTTTGGAAAATAAGTACCTTGAAAGAGAACCTTGAGTTGGTTGGTGAAGAAGATCTCCTCTTTCCGTGTGAGTGGGGAACAGGTTTGACAATTTCTTACGGGATCCACGAAACCCATGCGATGGAATTGGATCTTGGACTGGCAACACTTGCTGCAGAAGATTTGACCGCATCGCCGACAGTGGTGCTAAAAAAATTGTGGAAATTTTGACAGGCTCAAGACATGTTAAGTCATGCTGAAAAATTCAATTACAAAGATACTAATATGTTTTGCACCATATTTTCTTTTATTTATTCCGCAAAGAATGTGAACGCAACTAATTTAGTTTGATTCTTGACAACAAACTAAAAGATCAACTTACCCGTCGATGCAAAAAGTCAAATTGGGTGGGGCAAGTCAGGCATCCGGTCACCTGAAATGAAAAATTGGATAAAAATTTAAGTGTTCAAAATTCAATTCTGAAAAAGGTTTGACAAGTGGCACCACTTCAAAAATGTGAACGATCAGTAGAACTAAAGTTTCCAAACAGATTTTGAACATTTTACACGATTTCTTAACCTTTAGTCAATCAAGGACGGCTTAGGCAGTGTGACGTGAAACAAATAGCGAACATACGGAGGTTAAATGGGTTCAAGGATTAAGGGTTGTTTGGCTTAAATTCGTTTTTTTTATTTTTACTTAACACGTCGACGAGATTTTTTTCATTTTTCTTTCCATGGTTTGAAAAAAGTTAACAAAAGGCAAGTAGTCCGATATTTTGATCAAAAATTGTCCAAGTCTGGCTTAAAGGATGCCGTGGTCCTGGATCAACACCTACATATTCCCTGACGAAAATTTGAGGGCTGCAAATTGAGAGTGGCGCTTTTCTTTGCCATTCGTCAGGAAGCACTGTTGTCAAAAGCTACATGTATCTCGCTCAAGAAGACGCACGAAGTTCAGTTCTTAGAGGGAGCTACTTTTCATTTCTCGAGAGTCAATTGTGTAGGATACAAACGGTCATAAAATTACTTCTGGTGACTCCCTTTCATTGATAATAGTTCGGATTGCTTTTGGCATCGCCTTTCTATTGAAATATTGAGCAAATATTGGTCATTTTTCCTAATCAACCCTGATTTTTCATCCGTTGAACTAATATACAAGTAAAGTGTGACCTATTATATTCCCCATGCTAATAAGGCCATAAACTATGTTCAAGTCGAGTTCTCTCAAATACGATTTGCCTTGAAGGTAGTAGCGTACATGTTCAAGGTTTATTGGTCATCCAAGGTTGGGTTACAAAGTGGTGCTGTGCTGTGCAATCTGATGCTGCGCCATTTGGTTGACCTGCCCTATAAGGCTAGTCAAGTAAACGCATTCATGGACAACTGACGTTATTCTTTGGAGTAAAATCAAAGACATGCCCAGCCAAACCGCACTGTGCATGCATTGGATTTTGACATTTTTTTCCATTTTACCTGCTTGTCTAGGCAATTAGCATTGTGGCGTTGAGCCAATTTGATAGTGCGTTCACTGATTAACACCAAACATGCTCATTTAGTTGGGTTTTGTAACACAACTCGCTCAAAATCACTCGATTATTGAAAATACAATGGGCGAATGGTGCGAGTTGACTGTGATGTTTGTCTTAGTTCTCTCTTCCCAAAATGCCAAAAATCAGGGTGCCCGACCATATTTTTCCTTGATTTTCTTCTACTTGACATCCCCTATAGATGCTCTAGGCACAGAAACGCAAGGTTGAGTATAGGTCATCAAATTCGACCGATCACCGAACATGGGCTTGGTTTGGAAACCTTCTCCACAGGGAGTCAGTCGCTTCTAAAAAGAGGTCACAAGTTTGCATTGCATAATAGGGTAAAGCTTTGAATGATTTATGACAAACTCGATCCACCGTGGATTCAACCAACTCATTCCACAGGGTTAAGAGTGTCTTTTGTCATTAGAATTGAATTAGTGTGGTATTTCTCAATAGAGACGTTTAAAGTACCGGATCGTATTTCAGCTGTGTGAGCTAGTCAGGCTGCGCCACAATCGCGTCAAGAACTACCATGATTTTACCACATCCAGTGCTTCCAAATTTTCATTGACAAATTTGTTTGCCATTTTAGGAAATCGTGCAACAAATATTTTGAACCATTTAAGTCCAACATTCATTTGATAAAGGTGACACATTGCATGACAAGTGACAAGAACATGCAGACAATACTAAAAACATATTTGGGGCCAACTTTTTGTCATCAATAAGAAGTGTGGTGACACTTCATTCATGGTTGAATCAGAGGGCGCACTATTATGAATTCCCAAAGCTTTACACTTCTCTATAAAATGTACTTGACACACTGATCTTTCGCATGCTGCCAGTCTCGAGTTGGACTAAAGCACCTCAAAAAAGAAAGTACTACCGTGTTCAAAAAATTACATTGTAAAGTATAAAGGGACTCGTTTCTTGATAGACTCAGGAAGCACACATGTGATAATGTTAATCTGAATAATCTGATGAAATATTATAGCAATCTAATCTTATGAAAAAATTGATTCAGAAAGGATTTAGAAAGTAACAAAATAGTAGTAACAATCTAAAATGCCATATCCATGAATCAGCTTGCCTTCAAGTAAAATTTGGCAGTGTCCTTGAAGAAAATATTCATCAACCCTTGTCATAATAGAATTCTTTCTTATACAGCGCATCAGTTCAAGATCTGTTTGGAAACTTTAGTTCTACTGATCGTTCACATTTTTGAAGTGGTGCCACTTGTCAAACCTCTCGGGTCTCTGAATCCAGGGTCCCTAATCTGCCCTAACAAGTATGGAGCCATTTCAGAAGGGTTACAGCTAGTGTCTCCTCACGACTCACTGAAAAGTGCGCCAATCAACCAATTCATCCAATTACGTTTTCTAGCTCACTTGTTAGCGAAAAGTATCCGATTCAATTATTATCCTCAAGTCTCAGCCAAATCGCACAAAATTAGCCCGAAAGCCTAAGATTTGCAGACTCTATTTATGGTCCAAATGGAGGCTGTATTGGCATTACTGGCTGAATGAAGCTGAAGTAGCAGAAGGAAAGTTCCCACTCTCATTATTAAGCGCTTGAGCTCGGACCTAATTCGCCTCTCATGAGATGTTCATTTCATCTCCACCCATATTCACCTCATGATCTTTGACCCAATGAGGTTCCTCCAGGGCCCAAGGGGCGTTCCCGCGCTCATGTTGGGACACGATGCGCAGACCAGAGTTAGACTTGACCAAACGCTTGGACGGCGAAGGGAACATGGCCGGCGAGCTTTGCGACGACCACGACGACAACGACATCCTCCACTCGATTAATCCGTGACCACGGGATCACGGCCTCACTCTTCGGTGGTCACACACAGGTCACACACAGGTCACACAGGTCAATTCAAGTCCTCCTGGCTAATTCGACACTGTACTGTACAGGTACATACACTCACAGACGGACGTCCTACTTATTTTCCTCGGGTTTTTTGACCAGAGGTTTCGTTATTCCATTAATCGCGTCAGTTGGTATTTTCGAAGTTCTTGTTACATACAGTCATTCGCTCATGTTCGTGACAAGCTTCCGACCAATATCATCATGGAATATAACTTTACAAGTGCTAGGAAATGACCATTTTTCAAGAGCATTCATCGCATAATTGCACTAAGAATTTGGAAGAACATTTTAAGGTTGAAGTGTGATACAACCCATCTGAGATACGTATTTCTGACTTTTTGACAGAAACATGTACCTCTTTGGCCTTTGGCCTGGTCACATCTGGTCACACTCGACTTTAAATTTAAGGCCTAGAAGCTGTACAAGACAAAATAGTTTCAAATTTAGACATCAAGCCAACGTTATTTTTTCTATAGTTTTTAAGTATTAACACTAATGTTTTTTTAGTTTGAGTCCTATTTCAAAAGGAGTTTGGAGTCAATAACATAAAGTTTTTTATCATTACGTTAAAGCAAACTTTCTGGATTTAACAGCGTCAAAGTGGCGCTTAGTGTTGCCAAATCAGTCAAGAAATGCCACGGGATGGCCGTTACCATTTACTGTTGATATCAAGATTCAACCGTGACAGTGCTTGAAGCGGTGCAACCGTTGGTCATCCATTCTGTCGAATGTTAAATGATGTTTTGATGTGGGCCAATATTTGTTTAGAAGATTATGGCCTCCAGTAAGTTTGTTGATGAATATTATAAGGTTAGCAGACCGAATCATCATTTCTCTGCCATTAATATTTCATTGACATTCTAGAAAGAAGGTGCAACCCGAGCAAAATTCAATGAAAATCCAATGGCAATTTCATATGCATCCTTTTTTGGCTTCACAATTTATCTCAGCTTTTAAGGCTGTTCCCCTCTTTTTCAACGTGTCAAGGAGACTGGTGTTACTCAATTGCCCATTATTTTGGCTTTGAGAAATGAACAAAGAAATTACTTCTTTCAATATTGCTATTCCTGAGTCAAGAGAGAAGTGTAACATAGGTCATTCCATCAACCGGTCAAGATCAAACCAAACCTGAGCCGAATCCTGGAAGTGACCTAAGCCGTGTTCTCGAAAGTGGCAAGCCTGCCAGAATCAGCTGTTCGGCTTTGAAGTAAAGGCGGGCGTGATTGGGACGATCAGCCTTCAAACCCAGGGGTGAACCACCTCTTCAATCTCTGACAACTTGGGTTCCTCCGGTTCCTCCGGTTCCTCGGCTATCGCGGGAGGCTCGCCTCAGTGACCGGCAAGCCCATGGCTGAGCCTGCGGGTGGTGGCGCGCCCTGGTTGTCCCCACGAGCGGCCTCGCTTCGCCGAAGACGGCGCACGCGCTCAGGCGGCGAACGCGCGCTCAGCCCAGCTAACTCCGTGCCGGTCATCCCCCAGGCGCCGCCGGCTCGCCCAGCCTCTAAGCGCGCGCGTGTGACTCTGAAAAAACCGGCCGGCGTGGGCAGCCAGGTGACGGGGGCGCGGAAGACTAGTCTCGAGTCGGACTCCAGCGGCGATGAACTGGACGAAGATGACCTGGCTGAGATGCAAGCTATGCGCGATTCGTTGTCCAATGCCATGGCCAAGGATCCGGGAATGTCGGCGGCCTTGGATTGCGAAGTCATTCGGCCCATTGGACGAGGTATGAGCACCGAAAATGAAAGTCGGATCTGAAGGCCAAGGGTGAAAGCCCGGAAATACCTTATTAATATGGAAAATGCTTGAGAGGATCTTTGGCTAGTTGAATATATTAAGAAAGGCAGGAACAGCTAGCCAACTTGTTGGTCCAGATCAGATTAATTATATCTTATGCCAAATGAGCCTCAGGGCTGGACCTGAATCACGACCCGCCATTGATTGTTGTGGACACTTCTTCCTTCCATGTGTGACCTGATCTTTGGTCAAGAGCGGGTCAATTCGCACGTTGATTTGTCATGGACATGGGTGGTCTTCAACTACATTTTTCAAAAGGTTATGCTTATGAACCAAATGTTTTCAACGTCCATGGCTTACCCAAAGATGTCCATTCAGCCATGTAACGTCGGTTTTCTAAAATTAACCTGGGTTTGCCGACAGACCTGGAGAACAAGTAAGCCACCACCCCTGGTTATAGCTATCCCCCGCTCAAGGGAGAGCATCTTAAAGGTCTAGCCAAGGAGTGCTTGAGGTTTTTTTTTAGGCTTGGGACAGACACAATCGACGTATTATTTTTCCTAAATTCCCGTATGAGAGCCATTGATTGCCCTGCAAAGTTATGAAAATGGGTCTCTCCCTACTTTTGAACGCCCAGGGGTAAACTGAGTGAAGATCCAGATAATATAATTCATTTGAATTTCCTACACCTCTATGCTTGAATGCGTCTTCTACCGCTTCGACAGTCTTCAATGAAGTCAAGTTTTACCATACCTTGTAATGTAATAGAGACTAAGACTGATTGGCAGCCAATCCAAATTTCTTACGGTACAAGGTGATAATATGGAAGCGAACATTTTGTTATGAGGAGTTGGATGAATTTGTATTCGTTTTCAAAGTTGAAGAGCCAAGGATCTGGCTTTGGTGACACTATCAAAAAGTCCAATTGTAAACCATCTTTACTCATTGCAGGTACGTTTTCGTTGGTGTTCTTGGCCCGTCACAAATCCACCGGTGAAAAGCTCGCCCTCAAGAAATTGGTGCCCACTTCCAGTGCTGAGCGCATCCTTGGCGAGCTCAACTGTTTGGCCCGTTGTCGGGGCCAGAATTGTGTGATCCCCACTCGCTTCTCTTACCGGTGTATGAATCAGGTGGTCCTAGCCATGCCTTACATAAAACAAACCCGATTCCATGATCTCTGCTCCACCATCACCTACACGGAGCTGCGTCGGTACATGGCCCATCTACTCCGGGCCTTGTCTTACGTCCACAGTCTTCAGATTATTCATCGTGACATCAAACCGCCCAATTTTCTGTACAATCGCCGCACTCAACAATACGCCTTGGTTGATTTCGGTTTAGCTCAAAAGTTCACCCATGATCCGGGGCCCAATGCCCGCCATTCCAATCAGAGAGCCTCTCTGCCCGCGAATACGGATGAAATGATCTCCCATTTGTATTCAGCCGGCTACTACGCTCCTCAAGATCTCGAAAACCCTTCCAAGGCCCGTCGACCGGCCAATATTAATCCGTACCTACCGCAAAGCGGTCACCTCCTGCCCATTCCTGACCACGGATCCGGCGTGAATGCCTTCCAACGTCTCAACGGCTACCAAAACTTTCTGCGAAACAATCCCCAACCGAGCGCCTCGAGTCGAATCAAACGAAGAGGAGGTGACGAGGTAAGGCGTAGTCCAAGGAAGCATCCTGGCTCCCAAACAGCTAGTAGTGGCTACTCGACTCTCACCATATCGGGCTCAACAATTTTCGGTCGACCTGCCACCAACAGTAGTCTCAAACGAGCTTCGAGTTTCACCATGCTAGATCCCACCTCCGGCGTGCCTTCCGAGAGTCAGACCCCGCTCATGCAGGCTAGTCTTACTTCGCGACATTCTCAGAGTCGTGGATCGAGATCCAGTACGGCTAGGCATTACACTCCGCCCATTTCCACGGCCGATCAGTCGCAGTGTGGGTGCTACGGTCGACCCGAGATGTGCTCGAAGTGCATGTCTCGACGGAGCCAAAGAGTGAATCGAGCGGGCACTCCGGGATTCCGACCCCCGGAGGTCCTGCTCAAATACCCGCATCAGACGCCAGCCGTGGATATGTGGGCGGTAGGCGTGATGTTGCTCTCTCTGATGAGCCGAACGTACCCCTTCTTTCGAGCACCGGATGACATGACCAACTTGGCCGAGATCATGAGTATCTTTGGATCTCATAAGGTCTCTCAAGCGGCCAGTCACTACGGCAAGATCTTCTTGACCGACCAACTCATCCATCCTGTTCAGCTGGACGAGCTCTGTGTGGCTCTGGCTCGGCGACGGTCGGATAGTCCGGATCCTGAGCCTGCTCGAGCCAATCTGGTCAGCAAGAACTCGTTGCAATTGCTCAAAGGGCTCATGGACGTAATTGCCGAGGACAGATTGTCGGCTGAAGAGGCCCTTCAATTGCCGTTCTTCGAGGATGCCGAGAACGACCACCCCGATACCTCAAAACCTAGTTCTTGAAACACCCACGAGTTCGGGTTCTAATGGCTCGATGCAACGAATTATCTCCGTCTAGACCTAACTTTTGTTCCTCCCCTCTTCATTAGATTGAAGTTACTCAATGAAATAGACCCAATGTTATTATCCAAGGAAAGAAAGTCGCTCGAGTTACAAGCATAATATTTATTTACTCATCAAGAGACGTTCTTCAAGAGTTCCATTACAAGATGACGAGGAGAAATCGTCAATAAGAGTGTATGCATGCTCGCCAACTTGAAATTGGTTTAGCCAAGCGAGACATGTCGATATTTGGGGGGGGGTTGAAACGTCTTGATTCACAGAATTCTGGAATTAACATCGATAACTGACCACATGAGAAGAGAGTTGAGAGACAACGAGATGGAGACAAGAGACATCTCGTTGGGTAACAAAAATATTCAATGCTTAAAGACGATGAATAGGACGTGAACACACTCCACTCGTTTGTCAGTTCTATGAACACTGAAAGAAAGCTACGCGGAACAAGATTCTTTTTGTTTTTTGTTCGTTTGCGGTGGTTGACTTAGGAGTTGGGGGGAGAGATTTGTTTCCGTACGTAGAGATTTGCTTTGATTGAGTTCATTTTAGGTCATTTTGTTGGTTTCAAGCAGTGTAAGTCGATTCGTTGACTTGTTGAACATATTTGTTGGGTATTGGCTGAGTGATGACGTCACCATGACAAGTTCTGACCTACAAGGAGACGAAGCCATTTGGATGTGTGAAATGAATCGACTCTCGATGTGGGGAAGGACAATTATTCATCATATATAATATATTACCACACCTGATAGAGATATCTGTATTTCCTCTGTTTGCGCTCTTCTCGAGTTTCGGCTTTGGGTCTCCGCTGATTCGGAGGCGGGAATTGCTTCTCATGATACGTGCCACGGCCAGTCACCAAACTTTGGATTATAATGCCTGTAAATCAGACCACGGATAGATACACATATCATTTGTGGAAGACTTTGCGAACTTGTGCTTTTTTGTCATCACCCATCGTCCTGAGGGTGATAGCAGGTACCGTGTCCTCAACGTCATTACTTGGACAATTGGGTTCAAAAAAAATGTTGGCTCCCGTTTGGGTACTTTTTGAGCTCAAGGTGCCAACGGGAATTAACACATATGATCAGCGAGTTGGTCTCCTAATTTAAAAAGATGTATGAAATATACCTTAAAAAACCTCTTCAAAAACTTTTCTTTACTGGTGTATTCTTTGGTGGCTTGGACGAAATTTGGTAACTTCGGGTGCAAACCTTCTCTCCTTGCGGACAAACAAACATAATAGGACGAGAATGCGCTTTAAGGTTCTAGGTTTGAACAAGGTATTTTTCGCTGAAAATCTTATTGTTGATACATTCTAACATCATTAATAGACCTTTCAAATCCTAAAAAAATGTAAAATTATCAATACTTTTGACCTCTAAATTTTAATAAACTAGGAGCTATATATTGTATACTTGTAGCATACCAGCGCACTTTTTGTGATCGTCTTTTTCCATTAAATTGATCTAAGAAACTAAATTTAAGTCTAGAGATAGTGATATTTTCAAAGTTGATCATCAAAAACTTGTGAAGCTGTGCTTTTTATAGTTCTATTTTGCTAGAAATGATGAGTGCAAAAGTGTCAATCATGCAGTATACATCCTCCTTAAAACTGAGTATTTACATGACATCATTGCTCGGAATTCTAACCATAGATGATTTTCAAGGTCTCCCAGATGAGTTGTGGGGTTATTCGTTGTATCACAATATTCCAGCAAAACATTTTTCATCTAATAATCCCTTGATGAAATCTGGCACCTTAAAGCGTGTTCTCTCGTTTTTACGTTTGTTTGTCCGCACCTAGACGAAGCAAAAGGCGCTATCTACTTCAATGAAAAGGACTAAAGGTTTGAGATTCTAAAGCAAGACGCCCAAGCCTCCAAAAAATGAATGTAGTGGTGGAAAATAACGTGTCAGTGATCTTGGCATAGCTTATTTATCAGAAAATAAACTCGTAGGTCACTTGTAATTGGCATCCTGATTTCAAAGAACACCCATAAATGTGCCAATTTTTTATCTCACCCAAATGGCGCAAGCTAAGGAATGGCTGGCAGGAGATAAGACGCAATCACCATTTCATCAATTACGGGATCAAATTTCTGAATGGATAGTTGACTTTTGGTCGAAATATCACCCACTACATTCTAATGAGTAAGAGGGGACCCCCCAAGTGAACGCCCGATCTCACGGTTTATTTCCCCCTGATATGCTTCAGGGATAGTCATCAAATCTAATCAACCTTGAAAACTCACCCAAAACCATGGCCGATGGCCAGACGGCCAAAATAGCCCAGGAAAACCAACATGGCGGGACCGAGTCGCGGACCCGAACTTTATCCCAAACCCAGAGGAGCATAACCGAACTTTCCAGGAAATAATCCAACGTCGCGGCCAGAATAGCTCCACCATATAATGCCGACCCACAAATGGTCATGGATTTCTGAAACGAAGCGCTTGATATAATATGAAGAAGTCCTTGTCAACAAATATCATTCCGCCCAGAGGATGATGCACCGGGGATGGGTTGTCTGTAATTCTGTTCATCTCAATAGGTCAGTATAAGAGTGGCGAAAAAAATTCAGCCCATGGTCAGGCGCTATTATGGAATAGTGGACAATTATCTAATACTTTAATAACAATAATTCATACATGCTTTCCACCTGGGCAAAAATTGAAGGGTGTTTGGGAAATGAGAATGCCAGGCATGTAGCCCTCTGATGAGCACAAAAAAGGCCACCATAAGTCAATTCCACTGAACCCCCCAAAAGGGTCGTTGTGATCATAATAATGCCGAACAAATATTGATAGCTGAGCATCGAAATTGAAACCCTAGACATGGACTATTAGAAATATGGACTGCGACCGAGCTTACCCGCCCAATCGGCCTGCTCTGGGTCATGGCAACGCCGAGCCAATTTTCGAATTAAAGTAAGGAAATAAGGAATGCATATCTCATCAATTAAAGGCAGGTCATTTTTATATCATTTACTTGTAAAGTGCTTCGTTTCAAAGTTATATTGTCCAAAGCTTATGTAGCTAACCACGAGCAGGCCGAAAATTTGAATTTTATGTTGTGTTTACAACATAACTTGGGACATGTCGTCTGAGTTCCCTAAGCATAGCTTTGGGCTCAAACTTGGCCAAGTTCATCTATTGAACCAGATCTTGTGGTCGTATCAAGTGCCTATTTGGAATAAGGCAAAACGGTTTAGGCTACTTGAAATTTTGCCTTCCGCTCGCAGTGCACATCGCTAAAAGTCCGTGCCCTAGACCATGGCCAAAAAGTGTATGATTGGTGATTAATGGCCCAGCCATTATTAACCACGGATAATGCCCACCAGAATTCAGGATGGGGACAAAGTTCGACCATTCCCGGGTCAGATGGTTCATGGACGGTTAGATATGGGGCCCGGTGGGTTCGGGGTCAGAGCCCTGCTTCACTTCCTGAGTGTGATAATATTCGGCATAAAAAATCTAAATCCGGCAAGGGCTATACCAGACCGGCCACTCAGAAGCCATGTCATGGTCCAGGGGTGAGTGCCACAAAGTCGATTTCGAAGCTCATGGCTTGGAGTCCGGGGCTGAGATTTTCAAATTAGATGGGAAGATGGGAGGGAGGCCCAGTGCAGGCCCTGGGCCGGATCATGACTTTACAGTGACTCACTTGAAATCCCAGGTTGAGCAGGGCCAGACTCAATCCCGAGGCCAGGAGAATGCCCAGCGAGATCCAGGGACTGGCGGGTTGGAGCCACGGATGGGCCGCGCACAGCCCGATCAAGGCCAACCACAAGCCCGAATGGAAGCCCAGCATGAACAAGCCCACATACTGGACCAAGAGCGTGATCAGCCCGAACAAAAGGCCGGCCGAGGCCGCGATCAAAGTGTTGCTCCACAAGGGCAAGAGGTCCTCCTCGATGCAGATCAAGTACACCACCATGGACGCGAAAATGAAGCCCGTGAAGAACATCAAGGCCTTGAAGCAACGATACCCGAAGAAAGTGCACACCAATCCGAACACCAAGTACAGCCCGCAAATCACGGCCGTGACCGTGTCCAAGGCCTCGGGCGGGCCCGGGCGGGTCCAAATGGGCGCGGGCAGGGAGCAATGCGTGGGACCGCCCGAGGGCCCGATCGAGCCGTTGGCCGGCCCACCCGCCTCCTGATCGGGCGTCACCACCGACAGATTGGGCGAGACCCAGTCGCTGTTGGCCATGATGCCGGGCCACTCAGCCAGGCCACCAATTAATCGATCTATTCAGAGTCCAGGATCCCGGCCGTCGGGGAGAGGGGACCCGTGCGTGTCCCGCTTAATCCGGACCCGGGCCTCTCGGCATCATGTCAGAGTTGGTGTGTCACGGGCGCAGGACTGGGCGTAAGTGGGTGGGGGCGGAGGGATTGACGCCCTGTATCCGTCTGTCTGTCTGAGATCAAGGAAAGAATGGCCTTTGTGTGAGACCCACCTACTACAAGGACGGACCTCTAGTCTTCTGGACTGGCTTCCACCCGAGGTTGCGTGAATAAAGTTGGACCAGGTCCCGGCTCTCGAAAGGGCTGGCTCGGCTGGCTCTAGATTTAAGCAGCCTCTTGGGCACCAGTGGACTCAACCCCCTGGCTGGGCTTTTTGAGTTTCGATTTTTACGTCATTTAGTTTCATACTGAACACTGGGAAATGGGTCAGTCAATCAGCCTGGATTTGGCGCCTAAATAGTTGGACTCAGGGCAAGTGAAGTTGCCCCAGTAAGGGCTGTGTCCATTATTTGCCTGCCGTATTACTTTCAGTTTAGCCTGTGGGTTAGAGTGCTTAGTTGCACCATTTACCACTGATTCGATGGTGGACTTGACAATACTTTCATCACTTACATCACTCTGGCCGGGGCTTGACATTGGACACTGCCATAGTCCAAAACAATCTGATCAAACTGCCCTCTTCGCCCATTGAACTCTGGCATTAGACCCTATAAAGTATTCCAGGGATCAGTTTGTCTCATATCAGTTGTTGGCTTTATCAAAAGTTGACGAATCCTTCTAGACCAATGCCTGGTTGCTACTTGAGGGAAAATGCAACTTTGAATGGGCCCAAAGTAGGGATTTTCCGTAAAACATAAATTAAAAGACTCCACTCACACAACAGAAACTAGATTGATTTGGCGCCAGTTGTATCATAGGCATCAAGCCCTGCAATTGCACATGAATTCATCAAAGTTCATGCTTATAATTCACAACCACTCACCTCTTGAACAGTTGTCTGTTGGAGTCTCCCTCCAATGTTTTAATTCTGGCCTATGTCTTAAAAATAAGCTAGTTATTTTTCCTTCGCAAAATTCTGTTTCTCGAATAACAAAACCTCTGCATTAAAAGCAAGGCAGAACATATGTTTGAGAGACTGGATGGACTGGACTGATGAACTGATGGCCTGTGTGTTGTGTTCTCCCCAGGGTGACTTTACAGTCGCCTCTGGAAAATCCTAGACTGGATAACCCCAGAATGAAAAAAAAAGAGTTCAGCTAGATAACTCTTGAAAAAAGCTGATATGTTGAAGAGGCTAAATTGTGCAAAGATAAAGATTTTCTAATCTTTTTAGACATCAATATATGTAATAAAGACAGCAAAGTTGAGGCCAACCTCTGCTAAACATTAGCTAGACACGGTGGTCAAAAGGCCCTTTCAAGTTTCGAGCGAAATACGCAAATATATTTTCCTGCTCAGAGAATCCTAAGAAACAGCTTTGGATTATTGCTTTATAGATTGCAAGCCCACCTAAATCGCCTAACAATTCTACCCGCTCATAGGTAGATCATCCTATTCATTACTCTGTATCTCTAAATTTTATATTCCTTTGTCGCCATTTTTTTGGTGTGTGAATAGATTTATATCAAGTACAAAACATAAATCCCAGAAAAAAAAACAGAATCAAAGCTAAAAAAATTCAAAGACCCAATAGATGAAAGATTGTTAAAACACTTAGCTAGCACTTACTTGCAAATTACTATACAATCTAATTAACCGCTTCTAAGTGATATCAGATTTAATGGAAAAATTGTCATCGTTATTAGTTCCAAATAGTGATCATAAATTTTTACCCCCCCCCCCCCTCAAAAAAAAAAACAGATACAAATTTCAATGTCACAAAAGTAACAGGTTGTTTTTAATTTTCTTGCAATCTTAAATGATTCAAAATGGTGTATAACCTTACTTGAAACCCTCCATAAATACATATAATAAAAGATTATATAAATCATATACAAATTTTCGAGAAATGGTTTAAGAATAATTGAAAACACATAGAGTTCAACAATCAAACCAAATTTCACAAAGATCTATCAAGCTTCAAAGAAGCAGTTTTTGATCCGTTTCAAGAAAATCTTCAAGAAAAGACCAATTCTGTAAGATATTTTATTGTTATTGTCTTTAGAGTTTAAGTGAATGTGTAACTAAGTATGTGTTTAAGTGATCTGATTTGCATTTTGAGCAATTATTAGATGATGCAAGAAAGCAAAAACTTATCTAGTACTTTTTTGATATCGAAAGTTTGCACCAATTCTTTTGAAATTTAAGTTTAGATATAACCGGGGCATTTTAAAGCTTAAAACGATGAAAATTGGGCCGTTTGATCCCATATGACTAAGAAGTGGTTAAATACATCCAATTATAGGTTCTAAGGAAGTGCCAACTAGATGTGTTCCTAATTTTCAGTTGCTTTGGATTTTTGATATTTTTTGTTGGCATGCTGTTTGTAGGCATGTAAGTTTCTTAGGAGGGCCGGTATCACATACAGCAAATATTTCCAAAGTCGTTCCTTATAATTTTACGAGCTAGAACACTGCCAAGGTGTGTTTGGGTATTTCAGTCAAGACTTTTAAGGGCATTTTAACCACTGTGAGAGTAGTCAAAGCTCGTAAGAAGACGACAGGCAACAGAATAGCCTGATTTTTTTTTTTTTTTCATTCATTTTTTTCTGTTATTTTGGAGGAAACTTACACTAAAGGGTCTTCATTCCTTCAAATTATATTTAGTTTAAAAAAACAGAAACCCCCAATGATTTGATGATTGATGAAAAAATTGTATCCATAACAATAAAATGATCAAGTAAAGACTAGGTAATTTTGAGACTTTTGCGCCTTCAAAGTGCAGATTTAGCTGTTTTCCCTCTCGATCTGGTCGCCCTGGATGTGTTTCCCCTTTCTCGCTCCACCTTTTGCTTGGTCTTCTCCGTCTGCTCCTCGCTCCTAAGATACGTGCGATCGGGCCATAGAAAACCATAACTAGAATGCTTAAGCTCAACAGGAGCTGCACCGCATGAGCGTCTTTTCAGGTCAGCTGACGCTGTTGGAAAAGGGACTAAGATATTTCGTGAAATCTCGCTTTGGGCAAGTTGAATTATTCCCATGAAATGGTCATCATTCACGTTTTCTTTCAATTTCTTTTGATTTTTACAAACATACATGAACAAAGAGCGTTAGAATAGGATAAAAATCAAAGTGTTTTTGGCATAATGCAATAAAAAAAAATGTAGTTTTGCTCTGCAAATCACATACATACGCATTTGCCCTCATTTTAGTAACACATCTCGAAAGTGTAACGAAATGTAACAATAATGCAATGCACTAATGATGCATTCAGATTTTCGTTTCAAACTCCAGGAGCAACATATTTATGTAAGTGATCATATACTAATGGATTTTCTTCGGATGTAGTCTCATAAACCTTGTTTTTGGCAGTATAGTCATTTGAGAACAGCTCTCGTGGATGATGGTTTACTTCTTAAGGATCGTCAATGTTTCAATTGACAATGTGGTACTTTCAATTCCACGTAAGACCTAGAATTTTTTTGTTGCTGTTAAAGTGTAAATGTCAAATTACCAATCACAACTTTTTATTTCGTCGGGAGTTTTTCATTCAGATCAAAGAATTTAATGGCCGACTTGATGAATCTCGCTTCAGGCAAGTTGAATTATTCTCATGAAACGTTTGTTATTCATCTTCAATCTTAATTTCTTTTGAATCTTACAAATATACAGGTAGAAAGAGCGGTAGAATAATAAAAACATGCTTTTTAGGGCATATTACAAGTAACATGTCAAAAAATGATTTGGACATTAGTAGAGCAAATCATGTACTCTATTGATTGCAACGCAATGATAAGGCATTCGGAATTTCGTTTCAATCTCCCAACAATGTGCTTGAATGTGGGCGACATGATTGCGCCTATACGTAAACAAGGCAAATCCGACACCTCTGGAGGTCAGCCTGAACCTAGTCTTGTTTCTTGGGTTTCAGTTAAGTGTTTCCACCACATGGATGAAAACTTCAATTTGAGCCCCATTTTAACCTCTTCAAAATTGCGTTATTAAAAAATGTGGTCGGACAACTTACTTAAACCCGTTTTATCAAGCGTGCTAGACGAGAGTAATTGCTTGACAAGGAGTCGTATTAGGGGTTTCTACTCTGAATTTGGACGAGCCGGCAACGATTCAAATTTGTACCATAGTTGTCCTAAGTAGCTTGACTACGAATGAAACATTTTTTTCCACCAGCGACAGCTGAGACGAAAAGACGCGATCGCAGCGCCCTTGATCGATCTATATATGAAGTTATCTATGGATCGGGCCCAGAATGGCTCGGGGATGTTCTTGTTGTAGCTTGGCTCCTTCGGGTTTTGACAGACTCGGAACCGAAGAGGTTGGGTAGATTCCGATATAGGCAGGAGGTGATTAAAAAGTTTCAGCATGATTTTTTTGTTGACTTGATTTATTGAGAGGGGATTCTAGCCTTGCTTGAGCTGCTTCTTAGACTGTTCAACCAAATAAGCTCCCTAAGAGTTTATTTTCATTTGTAAGGTATGAACTTATTAGCTTTTTAGTAAACCACCCATAGCAAAGATGGCAGACTATGTACATGTCCAATCTGCCAAGTAACATCTTGTCATGTGCATTTTATGACAAAAGTGAATTACCAATGTCCCTGATTATGAAAGAACCGAGTGCCCTGATCAGGTACATGATGTAACATGCATGCATTTACTGAAATATTAGTTACAAAAAAAGCACCACATGGTCAGGAATTCATACTTAACATTCCGCATTTTCTTGACTTACAAAGGTATCAAAATGACCCTCAGATTCCAAAAATGAAAGTACTTTCAGGAATTTGGTATTGATGGGCTAAAACATCAAACTCTGGCAACTGTGTAGTACGTTAATATGACTTTATCTTGAATTCCAAACACCAATTTTAATAGATTTTCCACATTGAAAAAGTTATTTTTTTTGAAGCACGGAATTCAAAGTTATGCACTTCAAAACATTTTTTGGCTCTTAACAATTTTGAAGCGGTTAAACAATATTTATGAAACTGTCTGGAATAACCCTAAGGCTAATAAGAAATAATTTTAATGTTTGTTTAAACGACAATTATTACAAATGCAATTCACAATGCAGTAATTTTATTGTTTGAAATGGCCATTGTCAACTATATTATTTAGATTAAGACCTCATGCCAAGCCAAATTTTAATTCAAATTGTTCAGTTCAATTCCTTAATGAATTATCAAACAAATCCTTGAAAAGGGTAACACCTAGCGACGGAAAGGCAAACACGTCCTAGGTTTCAATGCACATCAAGCAATTTCCTCCACTTTATCTATCCCTTTTTTGGTAGACTAATCAATCTGATTTTAAGTACGGTAACAAATCGAACCAATACAGAATGTTGAACACAAAACAACCCCACCACTCAACCTCCTCAAGAATAGGCCGATAATAGCTTGAATTCCTTTCACTTGACAAGAGAAAGTCAATCTTCTGAATGCGTAGTTTACCAACTTACAGTAGATGAATTCTTAGACTATGCATGGGTAAATACGTTTAATTTCGATTTCACTGATTACTTGCATGCTTCATGTAACTAAATGATGCTTTTCAGTTCCTATGTTTCCAAAACGTCTATTGGATGGATCACGAAACACAAATATCATTAACATACGGGCATGGCAAAAACATTGCATGTGTTTCCTACTATAATGGCTTAGAAACACATTTTGATATGGAAGGCATCAGTCGGCATGACCTTGTTTATCATTTGACTTGTAAACTAACTTTTAAAACGTACTGTGGACTGACAGTTACTTGTCTAACTTGAAAAAGGAGCGTGAATGCAAAAGGAAAGCAATTTGAATTTGTAAGAAAGTTATGGTGAGTCTACACGAGAAACATTTTGAGCCGTCTACACGTGAAACCACCCGATCAAAATAGTTTGGCAAAGATTTTCATTTCGATTTCTAATCAGATGAACTTCCAAGTGATCGTATCATTTTCCAATGGGTCTTGAGTTCATTCAATATGTCTTTTATGCACGAGATGATTGGTATAATTAAGAGTGCGAAGGCTGACGAATGAAATAAAAAAAAAAACACCTATGGGCACTATCACGATGAGAATGCTTCACTTTCCAACGACGTCCTTTTTTGACTCTCTCCTTCTGTGCGATTACTACTTTGAAGGCATGTTTTACGTAGTACCTTATTCTATGAAATGTATAGTAAGCTTTTCGAAAGGTTTTAGAAATTCATTTAGACTAGGAATCATAAACCAACCATTTGGAAACGAAAACCCAATCTATTTTCCAATTCATTATAATCGTGAATAAATGAACATCAACTCAGTACGGTTAGTACATCAACAGAGTACGGGAACGAATGTGCATGTGTAATGTCACCTAGATCAATTATGCAAGGAGCCCATCCTTGAGAGTGGCGAAATAACTCAGTTCAAATTTGAAGAAAAAATAATTTTCTCGTCTCCTGTAAGTTCATATCTCTAGAAGTTCGTGTTCTAATGTACTCAAAGTACACCGCTTGTAGTGAAAGGCCTTTGTATCCCGATGACGTATAAAATACAATATACGTACAATCTGACAAGATCATTTTAATCAATGTTCTCAATGTGTCGCATAATACGTGACATCTTTTTGTTCCGCTGATGATCCCGATAAATTTGTTCCAATTCGGTTCTCAATGCCTGATTTTCCTTGATCAGTTTTTTCTTTTCCTTTCGCCTCTTTTCCACGTGAGCTTTGTTCTCATCAATTTCATGTTCCAATCTTGCAATGATCTGATTTTTGCCACCATTACTCTCGTTCAAATCGTCGATCTTGTCTAGGTATTGCACCAGCTTCTTTTCCATTTTGCTTTTTTCTGATTGGAACTGTGTCATGAGGTCCACCAGATCTTTTCTCAGCATAGCATTGGAATCCTCCAATTCCTGGACCTGATTGTCTTTCTCGTCCAAGCCGGCCTTCAAGGCCCGGAGAGTCGTTTGGAAAGTGTCTCGATGGACAAGAGACTCGTTTTGCATGCGCTGAAGATCCACCAGAGCTTCATTCCGATCTTCTTGAGCTTGGTTCATTTTGAGCTCCAGGATCTCGCCCTGACTCCGCATCTCATGGCGGATGAGCTCGCTCTTTGACTTTTCTTTGATGATATCCAATTTGTATTGCTTGAGCTGAACTTCCAAGGTTCTTACCAGATCTCTGAAGTGGTCCAAATCACATTGTGATTGGATCAGACTTGGCTCGGAATCAGTTTGCGTGGAATCGTCTGTTGTTGTTGGGGTGTTTTCAGCCATGCTCTCGCTGTTTTCAATGCCTTTGGCGGAGAGTTGAAAGAAATCCTGAATTGCTTTCTCCTCTATCTCTCGGTCTTCTTGAGCAGCTTGTTTAAATTGTTGTTGTTCGTGTTGTGAATCCTCCACAACTTGAACAGCCTGATCTTTCATTAGTTTGGGAACAATTTCCGGATCTGACGGAGCATCTGTGATGGATCTCATTTCACACATAACACCAACAGTTTTTGTTGGGATGGCATTCTTTTTGATGTTTGGCCTTTTTGTGGTCTTGTGAGTAAACTTTCCATAAACAAAGTAAACAATGAGGCTCGCTCCCAATGCCTCGGTGACCATTCTGACAAGACTGGAGAGCTCACTCATGTTGGGAACCTCGATGCAAGACATGGTTTTACTCTGAAATGCAATTAAATGAAAACAACTTTATGACTTTTTAATCGCTTTAGAAGTTTGTATTGCGAACTTTGACTAAAACAGGGCTTAAAACGTTCCATGTGCCATGTTTTGAATTAATTGTTCAACTTCGAAATTGTTTCATTTTGATAACCTTGAACACTCATTGTCAATGAATCGCTCTCAGAGCCCATTCCGTCAAATATGCGTCAATGCTCTGGCTTGAAATGTGATCTTCTTACCAAGAATTGGGAGAATTAAGTCACCATCGTGCACTATGAGATTGCTCGGTCGTCTTGTCTTGTCCATGAAAGAACCTCATCTAGTCGGTCTAGTTTTCACAAGATCATGAATGAGTCGACGCGCACAGGATGCTGGTCCATCTTTACTACCTGTTCGCTCAAAAGCAATCATAGCGTGGAACAGAGTGGGACTGAGGCAGGGTAAGAGTAATCCCGGAGAGTTCAAGATCAATTGCAGGGGGAACAAGTGGGCACAATGCCAAAAGTGCACTACACTAAAGTATCAATGAGTCTTCTTGATATGAAAAGAATGAAGGAATGCATACGTGCTTTGTTCGTTCTGTCATGTACCATGATTATGGGTAGAACACAAAGCCTAAAGCATGTTCCAATAACGAGTTGATGGCTTGGATCCCTTCTCTTATAGATTCAACATTCACTGATAGTGTCCCAAGCTGTAGATCTGACTCGACGGATAAGGAACGAGTTAACAAAGCTTTTTCCTACCCTTTGTTCCACGTCATTTGGAACAGAGATCGAGGAAACAATGTTTAGCTGTCAATATTTGAGGTTCTTCTCTCACGAAGTTGCCATTGCTGACTCTGGATAAGTGGTTCAATTGGGCAATAATCACGTGCCCAAGAAAAAAGTTCCCCTTGGGTCTTGGCAGTTCTCCCCCGGAAAATCAACTCATCTTTCAATGTGCTTGCTCTAATGGCGTTTCTTTTCAATGGTTAAGTGGGATTTAATATATAGGCGTAATCGGACACGAGGAGTGTTGATATTGAAATTGAAGCGATTAAAAATCTAAAGAGTTGATGTCCAAGATTTGGAAATAATGAAATATCCGAAGCCTTTAGTCATTAGTTAAACATTTTTCAAATTTTTTTTTCATGTTATCATTTAAAGTTTTTTAAAGCTTTTATCTTTGAGTCGGAAAATCATTATTTTTGTGTCAAAAACCATTTCGTAGTTTTGAATTTTTCTAGTTATTATTGGACCCTTAATAAGGATTTTTTTTTCTCAGCCCTGGTAATAAGGGTAATAATAGCTCAAGAGCAAACTGGAGATTTTTAGATTCTGAGATAAAGCGCAACTCGTTGCGGTTATGTGAGGGTTTTTGCCCTTTTGCAAACACGTGTCTCATAGTTTACGTTTTGCTTATATTTGCCATGTCTTGGCAAAAATGTACCTTTCGTTCGTTGACAGGTATGTTGTCGAACTGAATCATTGGCCATTTAGAATTTAAGAAAAGTAGGTATAGCTAGTAACGCCAACACATCTTTTTGCAGGAAACAATCGTGCAATGAATCACTTATCTCGGTCAAAGGAACAACAGTTGCAATCCATTTATCTTATTGAGGTATTTACGACAAAAGTCCCGCTGGTCTTACGAAATGTTTAGTGATTTAATTTGACAATTTCTTTTCTTGTGTTTTATTTTTTGCGGACTGCCTTACTCACAGTGGTTAAAATGCCCATTAAAGTTTTGGTGGAAATTCCCAGGCACATCTTGGCATTGATTTAGCTCGCAACATCATAAGGAACACCATTGGTTTTAATGCTTTATGAAGTTCTAGCCTTCATAAAGATCTTAGATGCCTAAAAACATTTTAAAACCGAAATTTTCAAAAAACCTAATCCACGAATATTGCAAGCACACTTAACCCTTAGTTTGAATTTATGAAATGATCTATATATCCGCTACTTAGCTGTGTAGAATTCAATGGCCCAAATTGATACAGATTATCGACATAAAACAGTAAAATATAACTTTTCGTTATTTTGCATATTCTCAAAATAGTTCAAAATAACGTATAACCTTTCTCAAAACCCTCCAGAAATACAAATTTTTCGAAAAAATGTCGTTTAATAATCAAAAGTACCCCTCATTGCTCATTCACTTGAGTTCTGACGACAGTTCTAACTACAGGCAATTTTATAGATTTGGCTTTTCTTGAAGATTTTGTTGAAACTGATTAATTAAAACCGCTTCTTTGAGGCTTCATTGACTTTTGTGAAACTTGCAATGATTGTTGAACTCTTTTGCTTCCCTTGATTCTAAAGATGTTTTTAAAAAACCTGCATTTTTGGAAGGTTTTGATAAGGTTATGCAACATTTTGAGCTATTTTGAGATAATGCAAGAGAAGGAAAAAATCTCTTACTTTTGGGATGAGGGAAAAGGTTCTTACCTTGTTTACGCTGCCTCTCAGACAGTTCGGCTTCTACACAAGGTCCTTAGAAATTGAGAAGGTCTATTTGTATCAAAGTAAAGTTCGAAGGTTTAGGTATGAATCTGCAATGAAATATCATTTACGTGAAAAAAAGATAGCCTCGCAACACCGCCAGAAGGCATGAATAAGAAAATGAATCAAAACGTTAGCTCAATTTACTTTTCTTCAGTGAATTCACTTTTTTCTACGTTTTTGCAAATGATTTTTGGCAGAAAATCATAACTGCAAACAAACTGCTGTGACCCAAATCACGTTCTTATTTTACGACCCTTACTCAAAAATTTCAATCAAAATTGACAAATAATGCACATCGAAATTAAGACGAAAGGACAAAAAATGCAAATACTGCAATGTGTTTAGCTCTTTTTACTTTTTACAGTGTCATTAAAACCCAAAGAGCAAAACTGAAAAAGCAAAAATGTAAATCGGTTTGAAAAAAGGTTCACGTTCCTACTCAAAGAGGATTCTGTTGATCTAATAATTACATATTGGCTTATTTCTTGCCTTAAATGTGCTCATGAATTGTTTTCTTAAAAGCAATTTGTGTCACCATGAAATTTTGAATGATTTTGTTATGAAACATTGGCACTCGGTGCCAAGAAAGAAAATAAATTTCTTTTCTACTTGACATTTTGGTTACGGCCTTGAACAACGAAGAAGGCAAAGGTATTTCAAAAAAGTTGTTTTTCAAAATTGGATATTTTATTGGATAAATTGGATATTGGAGTTGGATTAAAAAAACTTGAAACCAAAAGAAGGAGACGAATTTAAATGGATGAAAGTTGGAAAAATGATCGTCGAAATATTGATTGCTCTCTTTTTTAAGGAAAATGGGGGATGGGTGGAGGGGTTAAATTAAGCCGAAACGGTTAAGAATGCAAAAAAGAGGAAAAGATATCATAAAAGTGAAGAACAAATATGATGTTATGTTTTGAGTAAACTTAGTCAGTGGTGGGGATTATGGTTTGGTTAGATATCTTCTTATCTATAGATCTCTTCTTATGATTTGTTTTCCATGTTCACAATATACTGTATTTGGCCATTCACTATCATATTTTGGTACCCTAACTGATTTTTTAATTACAAATGCGAACGACTTAGCCAATTCTTTGTCTATGTCTCATGTGTGATATTAGCCTGAGTGCTAAATTAATAAAGGTGCTGCCCCCGCCACTTATTCATTATCATAGAACGCTGAGCTCAATAATAGCCAAAATTGATGAGCCTTTCATTAATTTTGACTCGCTAGGATAAGAAAATGCGTTAAAAAAAAAAGAAAATCAATATATTGGCTTTGGCGCATTGTTCATGAAATGCGGTATATCATCAACACCCTTCAGAATTAATCATTAATGATGATCCCGTTCTCCATCCAACATTGAAAGGATAAATGTCGAAGAGTCGGGTTTGTTGGGTCCAATATGAAGGTATGGCTGAGTTTACTGGTCTTTAACTTTGGGATTTCTCATGCTGAAGATCGACACTTCCTGGACTTAATATTGATCCAAGATCCGATCCCAATAAATTCCTCTGTTGTGGTGCACATTGAAGATGATTGGAGATGGAGTGATTTATTCTTCTATCAGATCAGCAAGTTGTTCCACTCGTCACATCTGACTCAACAAGTGCTTCTGGCCACCCGAGCTCAATGGGAAAAGTTTTCACCAAAAAGTGGTTCCACGTCCCACGTTTTTCTCAAAGGCCAAGGCGACCTAGTGGATGGGTTTTCTCCTCAACAACTCAGTCAAGATGTGTTTCTTTGTGAGGACAATAATATTTGTGGCACCCAAAGCCTGGATCTTCGATCTCGAGTGTTCTTTGTTGGGAACAAGTCGGAATCGAGTGTGGGAACACATCGTGGTCTCGCATTAAATGAAGTCTATCGGCCGTGTTCCACGTGTGAACTGCAAAGTCAGCGTGTTGCTTGGAACGAAGTCTTCACTATGGACAACATTTGGACTCGACGAAAAGACTTGAGCCAACTGACATTTCGAGTGTGTGTGGAACACTCTCCACCTCTCCAGATTGTGCCCACCGATGGATCAAGACCCACGGGAATGTTTCCAGACTTATTCTATGAACTTCAGGTAACTACTTAAGGATCAAGAACTCTCACATGTTCATTTACAGCAACAAAGCTCAAGTGGCGATTGTTCCCAACCTACAGACATCTTTGAAGTAATCCTGTTTTTACTACTTTCAAATCACAAGTGGAACCGGAAATTCAACAATTATTTATTGCGCTCTGTACCTTTCGAATAAATATTGCTATTAGAAGAGCACAGTTCGGGTTTGACTGATTGAGTGTTCTTTTACTCCTGATTTTGGATGAAAAAGCAATTTTTTTTTTGGGGGGGGGGTCAACGACTCATCTGAATCATTTCGGTTTCTTCTCATGATCCATAGAGTCTTCAAAGTCTTCAATATAATGCCTTAACTCTTAACAGGAGCAATCTAAGCCATAACAAGCTCTAATGTATTTCATTGTTTTTCAGAATATCATGAAGTTCAAAATCATAGTAGTGCATCCACCTGATGGAAAATGGGGTGGCATCACCAAGAATGGTTCATGGAATGGTATGATTGGACAATTGGTTCGTGGTGAAGCTGACATGGCCATGAGCGAGTTTACCATCAACGAAGATCGTCAGAAAGTGGTGGATTACTCCATCCCTCTGATGGACGATTCGGTGCATTTCTCCATCCTAAGATCCAGTGAAGGAACATCTTGGTTGTTGTTTCTCAATACCTTCAGCTATGAATTCTGGGCCTCAGTGGCAGCATCACTCCTTATCACATTCATTGTCCTCCGTTTCGTGATGTTCAAAGCTCAAGAAACCTTAAAAGAAGGCTCCATTTTCGGTGCGACACTTTTGATCTTCTTAAGCCAATCCCAATTCTCCTTCGATTTTGGTTCCAAAAGTGGGAGGATCCTATTTCTAGCCAGCTCCGTTCTGGGCACCATCATTTTCACTGCCTTCAGTGCTTCTTTGACCTCTCAATTCACAGTTGAGCAACAAAGCTTGCCTTTAGAGAGTCTGGAAGAACTGATTCAACACCCCGAGTTTGAATTTGGTGTACAAAAATCCTCTTCCTATGAGACTTATTTCAGCTCAGGTGTTCCAGGCAGTTTGAGGCATCAAATCTATGAAGAGTTCATTCGCTCTCGTCCAGAAAACTATGTCCAGGATAACAAGGATGGATTCCAACGTTCCATGGAGGACTCTCAGTTCATTTATTTGGTGAAAAAGACGACGTATGTTAATAGTGATGTGATTTGCCGAATCGTTCAGTCCCCTCGGGCAATTTACAAGATACAAAAGGCCTTTGTGTTCCAAAAGGTCTCCCCTTATACGGAATTGTTCAACTATAACATCAAAAATCTGATCGAAATGGGCGGATTGAATCGATTGAAAAGAAACTTCATGAAACCATTGGATTTGTCACTTTGCGGTCAACAGGAGACGATTGAGTTAGGATACGAAAAAGTATTCACTGCCTTTTTACCCTTAGTCTTTGGAGTTGCTCTTAGCGTTTTGATATTGATTTTTGAAGTCTGCTTCGTAAGAATGGTTTATGTAATTATATGATACTTAAAAATATATGTCAATTCGTCAAAGACATGCATACGGTAAAAATAACAACTTCTATTTTCCTCGAATGAGGCAAAAGTACAAAAAGTTCAAACCTATATACTCGGATAAAAAGGGATCCCGGGGAGAACTCCCAACTAATGGGCCATTATTCATTTACAGACAAAGAAAGTGTTTTTTTTTACTTGTGTTCTAGTCATTGTGTCAGAATGTCACATTATAGCAGCATTCCCTGATGAAGCAAATTCTTCGTTTTGCCGTCCAGTCTTGCTCTATCCACTTATTCAATTACGCCCAATCAAGCTCAATTGAGCCAAGTGCTTAATGTTGTTGCATGTATACAATTTAGTAAATCTCAACAGTGATTTGACAGGCGCTAGAATGAAATTGTACACAAACACACGCCTTTACGCCCCTCAGATCAAAAAATCCGATCCTGGAACTCCACATGGTTCATCTGTGATATGTCTTCTAAGAAAAGCATCAAATTTTTATTGATTGACTTGAAAATTAAGGAAAATGTAAAACCAAAAACGTATAGACAACATAACATCCAAGATCAAAGTGTTTTCATGGACGAAATGCAATGCAAATTCCCTTAACGTCCAACTTCAAATTATGGTTCTGTTTCCAAGTGTGTCACCCTGAAATGTCAAAAATTACTAATTAGATCTGTCACTCATTTTGGAAAGGGAATATGGTCAATCGCAGTAAAGCTTCCTTATTCTTGGATGTTATTCCTCCACCTGGATCCGTTTTGATCCCAACGCCATGGATAGGATTACAGTTTCATGGGTGCTTATTTAACAACCCTTCGAGAGGCATCCGTAATTCGGATCAAGTTCCTAGCGACAACTTGTTGTTGAGATGCAACAAGAAGGAAGAGATTCCCTGGGGTCCAACTGAATGAACGGATGGTGCGAGTGCACTCTAAGTGAGTTAACAAGATGATACTGTGCTTATGATTTTTATGACTCCCTACTTTGTCTCGAGGGAGCACGCGTCATACGATCTAGAGGGAAAATATTTGTGCTTGTTATTTCCCCCTCCCTCATCGTTCGGGCGATAAATGAAAACCCCAAAGAGGAAAGACGGGAACGGAAGGGGGAATTCGACGTGGTCTTGGCATTGGACAACCACTGAGGGAGATCCCGATCGACAATCCAGATGAACCTTCAATGATATGAAAAAAATGAGCATTTCAAACTGCCAAGCCAAACAAATTGGATAATCATTACGAGATCATGTTAGGTTGAGAGATGTTTTCGAGGTCAGATTCCGCCTAATATTCGGTTCGTCGGGTAATTAGAGGTACTTTTCCCGGGTCGTTGAATCAATGAACGTTACAGAAAAAGAAGCGGGGTAAGACCCTACTCAATTTCATGGATTACCCACAAAGATTTGCTCTCTGATTTTAACCGAAAACTGACAAACCCGTTGCCCATGATCATATTTAAGACATTGGTGTGGAAGAAACATCTCCAACTAAATTTGGTGCATATTTTTAGCCAGTCCCAACATGGTTGAGATACCGAGTTCTTTCTTGATCCAGTCCTCTCTTGGAGGCTTCTGAAAGGTTTGCACATCATGAATTCCAATGACTTTTTGAGTGACAGAGCGGGATGTCGAACTCAAATATTTCCTCAATGCCATCAAGTTCTTTCCGCGCACTTTGACAAATAGCATTAACTCGAACAAAACATCTTGATCACATGGAATTCATTTCCAATTCGATCTGACTTGATCTGTCCATACAGGGACGCTTTTGAAGACTATGGTCGCCCACTCTCTTGGCAGCCAAGGGACTCTTGACTACGTCACAACTCAAAACAGCAACCCTGATTGCCACGACTGGTTTTTTGATGGCGGATTGGTGGGGGATCGCCGCCGAGCTCGTTTCCCTGGAGGCCGAAACACTAGAAATCCAGGAGTGAAAATGTCAATCACACGAGCAATCACCCGGATAAAGTCCAGCCAGGAATCCGCCACACAGAACTAGACAATGCATTTGACAAGATAATATTGACTCGTAATGAGCTGACATGGATCCGCCAGGGAAGGATGAGGACCCAAACCCTCTTTCACGGATAAGTAACCACGGCAGATTTAATTGAGTACATTCGTCTGTCATGGCAAAACAACAAAGTATATTTGCATTAACTCAAAAAGATTTCCTATTAGATTATGTATGTCTGGCTCAAAAACTGTTACATTATGGCAACTTCGGGCTCGGAGGCTGTTTCTTCTTCGTCAATGACGTCGTATACCATATTTAAACAGAGCCTTTTGTTTGAACCTGTCAAAAAAATGGGTTGATATGAAGTGCCTTGCTTTTAAAGACCCGTTGGAGGTTCTCATGGGTGAGGTGACTACCATGGTCGTATCCTTGGGTGACGTAGTTTTGCTTTCAATTTACTACATTTTTTCTCCGGTAATATGCAAGGAAGTATTGTAACAAACTAACGCTAGCTTTTTATGTAGTCATTTCCATCAAAAAGCGTTGTTCTACTTACGATTTTTAATCTATCAAAAGCCATGCCCCTTGTTCCCTCAAGCCCAGAGATTGGAACAATACACGACAAAGTAGTTTCAAGGCTTTGACAAAGTTTAGTGTATAGGATGAAGCTCAATCCTTACCCTGGAGTTATTGATTTCACTTCCAATCTGAACTATGATTGTGGTCTAAAACATTGTTTCGCATTCGGTTTTGTGGCTTTGGGCGGGGAATGCTTCCAATCATTCAGTTGAGATCCAGCCCACCTGAAATGGCAGTCCTGCTGCATTTGTAATCCCAAGAATTATCGTCGCCACAAACCTGAAAGGGAACTTGCTGCCGTGGTGCTCAGAAGAGCATGAACCAATGATCTTGACAACAGGCCTCAAAATGTTTAACCAACTCACCTCTTGTTTTCAACCTTGTCTTTTGGCTCACATTCTCTTTTTCTGATTCGGTTTTCACTCCAATTGTCCACTTAAAAAACAATTTAAGTACGATTAATTGGGGTAAGTTTTCATGTACATCTTGCGCATCTTGCAGGCAATAAAATGCAGGCAGCCGGAAAAGTGCCTTTATTGGAAGATTGCTCAAGTAACAATGAAATAGGACAAAGTCATTTAATGCACAAAGAGTGTACTGAGGGTAAATATTCGGTGGATGAAAACCAGGGGCAATTGTAGATCTATTGTGAGAAGTGGAGATAAATGATGGCAATTTTCTACGTATTTCAACAGATTGAGCGGTAAAATATGATTCCTCACACTGAGAGAGGCCAATAGATTACTCTAAATTCAGGGTTGCCCCTTTCAACTTCCATGACCAGCAAATAGCCTCTAAGAACTGAATTATGAACGTTGTTGACTAGAAGTCTCCTTGAGGATAAACTCGCCGAGTTAACTCTCCGGGAACCCTGGATTTGTCAAAGTCGATATGTTAATGAGGTTTTTACCGAACACACAGAGTAATGAAACTGTCTGGTTGTTTCCACCATGTGTCACTAGACCATTCCAGTACCACCAACTTTGGAATTACTTGATCCCAACTCACTGACAAAAATCACGTCTAAAAAATTATCACTTCATTTTCCCCTCTTTTGACTTTTAGAAATTTAGGTGGATGTTGTGTATTGAATCACAAAAGATTGATCAAACACTCTCAGAAATATACATAGAAGTGAATCAACGTATGAATTATGTGGTGGGTAAATGCATAAATACATCGACGATTGAGTTTGACAAGCGTGTCGAACAATATACATTATTCGTGTATCCTAGTACATACGGCGGGTATCAAATGAATGGGCGTTATTTTTGATGTTTTTCTCGTTGGCAAAAAAAAATATTTTGGCCGTATGCAAATGGGCTCATAATGAAGATGACAAGTTGGTCGGAGTAGTCATGAGCGCATTTCGAATGTTCTATTATAGAACAATACTGAGCTTTCCATAGAGTCAAAGTGACAGCGATATGAATTACTAAAGAGACGTGGAATATGAAATAAGTCCTATGGCAAAGTATTTAGCTTGAAATATCAACTGGTTTTTTTTAACTATGGATTTCTTATCGATGTTATCAAACTAAGAATAACATTATCCAAATGAAACATCAAATCTCGAATTGGGAGAGACTAAAAAAGTTGGGACTGTACAGTGTTCAGAGAAGGTACGAAAGGTATCTGATACTGTACATAGGTACGTCTTCAAAAGTATCCATGAGCTTTGTCCCAACCCAGGGTTTAGGGTCAATTCTAGTGACCGTAGAGACTTAATGTGCATTTTGAGAACACCTTCAAGCCCTCGAGAATCCAGGCTAGTTCGAACAATGAAGTCCACTTCTCTTCTTTCTCGGGCTCCTTCATTGTTTAACTTGCTTCCCTCTAATATTCGTAGGGAATACGTAGGCCTTGTTGATCCGGTTGTATCTTTCAAGTCAGACTTGGACAAATTTTTAGATAGCATTCCTGATCAACCATATATTCAAGAACTAGCTCGGTCTGCCAACTCAAATTCGTTGGTAGACCAAATATTATATAAAGATTGAAAGTTAATAAATAGACGAATTACAACCTTTCAATTTAATAGTACTGGGGATTACATTCCCGGTAGCGGTTAGAAAAGCCCGTGATAAAACAAACCAAAAAAAGAAAAAATATAAATTGATGTCGAAAACATTAGTTTTATTTGCTTAGTGGCTTGTGTTTCAAGCACGATTTTCAAGGCATTGGAGAAAGCATATACTTGATGCACTGAATTACTTTCTTGGCTTAACACATTTGAAGATACGCTTCAATAAAGGCTCTAAAATCTATATCACAAATTTCCCATTACCATCATTCATGATGGTCATCCCAAGTGTCACAAATATTTCTAATAATTTAAGTTCAGAACTTATACTTCCATGTTGGATCTATGTTTCAACACATGATAACGCGTCGTCGACAAAGTATTTCCAGATCTTTGGCATGAGATAACGCTATCAACAACGACAAAATGTGCTTGTTTGTGTGTTGTTCCCCCTCATCCTCGCATTCATAAATATAAGCACATGTCACTCGGCACATTACGGCCCTCTTAAGTTTGGATAAGTCTCTAAATATTTTGTCGCCCCTCTCATACCTGCTTAACATAACTTCAAGTTTTTCCACGTTGTGGCCCATGGACGAACATCGACATTAACAATGATAACAACACTAACGCTCATTTCCTGTATTAACTAGAATCCGCAAGCTTAAGCAGCTTTCGTGAAGCATTGGGTCCGAACCTAAAAGAAGTTAGGAGTAGAGTACGTAACTATTCACCAATAAGGTGACTGCACTCCTCGGCGTTGTTGTTCACAGTTGATCCAACATGATGAAGAGGCATGGCTTAATATTTTGACGACCAAAAAAAAGCTGCCATAGCGTGAGTGGAAGCGGCCAACTCACACACATACACACACCATCACACACACACACATGGCTCATAATCACCAGATGGAGNAGAATTATCGTCGCCACAAACCTGAAAGGGAACTTGCTGCCGTGGTGCTCAGAAGAGCATGAACCAATGATCTTGACAACAGGCCTCAAAATGTTTGACCAACTCACCTCTTGTTTTCAACCTTGTCTTTTGGCTC